>NC_141992.1:7543071-7843071 GCF_049901715.1 Pseudonaja textilis | reverse complement strand
CTCTACAGCCCTCTCTCTATAAGCGGTTTACAGAGTCAGCCTATTACAGGGGTGGGATTCAACCAGTGTAATACCGGTTTGGTGAGTGCGCACTTTGAAGATCATTGGAGCAAACCGGTTCCCTCTCAGCTGATCTTTGGAGCTACCAGTTCGGCCAAACTGGGCCGAACTGATAGAATCCCACCCCTGGCCTATTGCCTCCAATAATTTGGGTCCTCATTTTACCCACCTCAGAAGGATGGAAGGCTGAGTCAAGCTTGAGCCTGGTGAGATTCGAACTGCCAAATTGCAGGCAGCCGGCAGTCAGCAGAAGTAGCCTGCAGTACTGCACTCTAAGCACTGCACCACCACATCATAACATGGGTAAAAGGGGCAATTATAGCATCAGCCTACCCTATCTCCAAAAATGAAAGGATGCAAGAAATTAGGAATGGTAAACTATTAACATATAAACCGATTCTGGCCAATTTTGGCCATAAACAATTAAAAATAATTGCTACTACAAGGATCTAGTTCAGCAAATGAAATTCCTGAAAACCACAAAGTGATCAATGCTAAGAAACAATTACTGGTTTTAATGAAAAGATGAAAAATTACAAAGAGCTGTCAGTCCACTTGAAAAATAAAATGCTTTCACAGGCTTTGTTAGTGAAGAATTCAAGAAATGGTCAAAAAAGGAAGACAGTTTTGCTCTCCAGATCTGAGCTTGTAAATTATCTGAACCTCTTTAAGTTGAGGTCATGTGTCATTTTCTTAAATATGATAAATAAAGCAAAAATTGCTCTGAACTCTTTAGAAGTATAGGAATTTTCTACAAATATGAATTAGTAAAAATTAGCAGCCATGTCCCTTTTCTAACAGAGCTATATATATATACCCTTTGCAAGATTTAGCAGAATTTCAAAACCTGGGCTTTGACTTACTGGACATGATCAATTTTTATATCTTGGAACATTTTCCTAAAGATGGTCATCTAATTTTTATATGGCTCACATGGCAATCACCTTACCTGCCCTCATATCATCTTTAAAGTCTGCATATATTTTTTCCTGGAGGCCTCCTTAATTCAGGAAAGGAGAGGGAGAGAATGGAAGATGGTTTATGGTTTCCTCGGGAAATTACTGTTTTATGCATGGTTGTTGGAGTTATTTTCAGGTTTTGTGGTCTAAACTGGTGTTTAAAAAAATCTCCTCCCCCTTATTATAGAGCCAACCATCTGACTTAACTTCAAAATCTTAATTAGCTCTGGTCAATTTTACTGTTGCATAATGTGCCAGAATTGTACAGGTGAACTTCTAAAAACCCCAAATGACAAGAACCAGGAATAAAAACCACAAACCAGTATATTCATCGTTCAGTAACAAATGTGTTGGTCTGGAGCAATTTAAACAGTACTTCTTCCACAGCTCTGGAGCAAAGGCAACCCGTTCCATGCACAAGGCGTGAATGAGTTATGAGTTCGATATCAGGCAAGGAAAGGTGGAAAACGGATTAATGAAATGAAATATTCATGAACACCTTGAAAAACTAAAATCCAGGGAAAGATCTAGCTGTTTCAAGTCATATCAAATTGCCTTACTTTGGCAGAAGGATGCTCAGAAATTTATATGCAGATCCTTTGAAAGAGCTGTGTCCACTCTTTGGTTCGTTAAAGCAGCTGTGTATTATTTATTTATTTGCAATCATTTGGTCCCCAGGCTCACATGTCTGCTTCATAAACAGCTTCCAGGAAGCGAAGTGGCTGTATGCATGACGTCATGGGCTGTGCAAATCCTTCAAAAGAGCTGTGTCTTCTCTTTGAGTCATTAAAGCAGCTGTGCATTATTTATTTGTTGGCAAAATCTGTATATTGGGCAAAGCATTTGATCTCCAGGCTTACATGGCCGCTTCATAAAGAGCTTCTAGGAAGCGAGGTGGTTATACATGTCACTGTGCAAATGTATTTGAAAGAGCGATGTCCCCTCCTAGACTCATTAAAGCAGCTGGGTTTTTTTATTTATTTATTAAGCAATATCTGTATACTACTGTAAGCATTTGGACTCAGTGCTCAATGCCTGCTTGATGAAATAGCTTTCAGGAAGCAAGTATACATGTCAATGGCATGGGCTGTGCAAATCCTTCGAAAGAGCTATGTCTTCTCTGACTCATTAAAGCAACTGTGTATTATTTATCTTTTTTTTTTTTTGCATTATCTATATACTAATGCAAGCCTTTGGACTCCACGCTCACATGGCTGCTTCACATCCAGCTTCCAAGAAGAGAAGTGGCTGTACACATTCAACCCACGAAAAAACCTGAAGCAGCTTCGCTATAACATCTGCACATGCCTCAAAAAAAAGATCCAGCTGCTTTAATGTTTTAAAAAGGTGCATTTCTGTGCACATCTGTGTATTGCAAAGCTGTTTTTTTTCCCCAACCCAATTACTTAGATCTACATTTGTTCTGGGCCTGGACCATAATGAGATTTATGGTGGCCGCTATCTGTATTTATCATTATTTTATTTGGAAGCATAATCGCAAGGGGACAATTGCACGGCTCCACAGAATTAACTAGGGCGTTGCTAATAGTAGAAGAGCTGCATTGTTTTTCCTTTACTATGCATATTAAGTAGCCTCTGTTGGGTGCCATTTGCAATCATGAGGCTTTTTTCCTTTGTAGATTAGACATCTCATCACAAAACATGAGGCAAACAACAGTCAGGCTGATCGATACAACTCATCTCATTTCACGGTAAATGGAAAAAGGTACTAGAAGACTAAAGGTCTTCTAGTATCTTTTAAGATCCTCTAAATAACTCTGCTACTCTGCTTTCATTTCCAAGATGGTTGGTTGTGGACTTAACCATCCTTGTTATTCTTAAGCACAAGCAGCATTCTCCGTTAAGTTCCCTGAGATATTTTTAAATAAAGGGCAGTAAAATAGCATTTCTTCTGTTCCTGTGAAATGTATTTATCCACTCCTGGTCAATCAAACAACGGCATTTGATTGCACCCTGATCAATTTCCACTGAACGCACAAAGCGGGGGAGGAAACCATTTTTTCTCCCCATTGCCATCCTTTGAAATAATGTTTTTCTTTCTTTGAAATGATATTGGAAAGAAATGGGGGCTGCGACACGGTGCATTTTATCCCTCATGCTACATTACAGTCCATGCTTTCAGGAACATGCAAAGAGGAACATCTGCATCTCCGGCCTTTGCCAAAAGCAGTTAGCAAAACCCCAAAATTGCTTGAGTGGAGGCCAGCCAAGAGAGGAAAAAAAAAAGAGAGAGAAAAAGAAATATTTTCCACCCCCTTAAGGGAGAAGCAAGGAAATGACCTGTTCTTTTCTTTCCTACGTGAGCCATCAAAACACTGAAATACAAAACAGCAGCATAATAGGATAATCTCCATTTACGTTTATTTATTGAAGGTTGATCTTGTCCTTCTTCTAAGGCAGGGGTGTCAAACTCGATTTCATTGAGGGTCGCATCAGGGGTTGTGTTTTGACCTCAGGGGGTCGGGGTGGGTGTGGCCAGGGAGGGTGTGGCCAGCATGACATCACTCATGTTGGGGGGGGGCGGTGCATGTGGTGGCTCGAGCGCCCTGCCAGTGAAAACGGAATCCTGACAGAGGTGGTGAATTCAGCAGGTTCTGACCAGTTCTGGAGAACCGGTAGCGGAAATTTGGAGTAGTTCGGAGAACTGGCAAATCCCGCCTCTGACTGGCCCCGCCCCCACCTATTCTCTGCCTCCCATTGAGTCCCAGCTGATTGGCTGGGTCGTCTTTAGTTGCCCTGCACAGGAGAATGGAGCTGGAAAGCAGGTAGGAATGGAGATTTTACAGTATCTTTCCCCTGCCACGCCCACAAAGCCACGCCCACAAAGCCACACCCACAAATCCATGCCCACAGAACCGGTAGTAAAAAAAATTTGAATCCCACCACTGAATCCCGAGCTCCATTTTCACTGGCAGAGGCACCATGGGCCAGTCCTTCGCCATTTCCATGGCAGCCCTGCGGGCCAGATCTAAGCACCCTGCAGGCCGGATCCAGCCCCCGGGCCTTGAGTTTGACACCCCTGTTCTAAGGGCTTGTCCAAATGAAACGCTTTATTTATTCAGCATATGACAAATACATGGACTTATAGTGGATCAATTGTTAGTATCCAGTCCACCCAGTCATTCCACGGACCGGGTGGTCTATGTTGAAAAAAATCAGACTTTTGTTAGTTAGTAATTAATAATGGGGTCCCTGGTACTCTCTGGGTTTGGGTTTTGTTTTGTTTTTGGCAGATGTATCGTGGAAAAGGAGGGGGGGAGGAGGAGGGGATGAAGAGGGAGAGGAAGAGGAGGGAGGAAGAGGAGGAGGAGGAGGAGGAGGAGGAGGAGGAGGAGGAGGAACAACGATTATGGAGTCCTTGGTCTCTCTGAGCTTGGTTGTTTTCATGCAGACATTTCATTACCCAATTAGGTAACACCATCATGGCCAGAGAGGGATTAGCTCTCTGTTTATATACTAATTGATTATTATTAATTATAAGGTAAAAGTAAAGGTTTCCCTCGCACATATGTGTTAGTCTTTTCCGGCTCTAGGGGTGGTGCTGATCTCTGTTTCAAAGCCGGAGAGCCAGCGCTGTCCAAAGACGTCTCTGTGGTCATGTGGCCGGCATGACTAAACGCCGAAGGCGCATGGAACGCTGTTACCTTCCCACCAAAGAGGTCCCTATTTTTCTACTTGCATTATTTACATGTTTTCAAACTGCTAGGTTGGCAGTTCTAGTGCTAGGTAGATTATTAATTATACTAGTAGATTATAATTACTTATTAATTATTTTGAAAGGGGGGGAACTATCTTGCTGGATTTTAGTAAGAAGGACTGCAAAAAATAACACACTATTTTATCCTTAATAATACATTCATGCTTTCCAACCCTATGAGTTTACACCGTGTCATCTCTCCTTTTATTATTGGAGCTACGGTCAAACTACCGATAGGTAGTCCTCTCTTTATGGTTCTAACTGAGCCCAGAATTATGCTACTAAGTCATTGCGGTTGTAAGTCGAGGCATCAAGTGACCATGTATAATTTTACAACATTTTTTGCAGTGGTCATTAAGCAAACATCTCGGTCATAGATCGAAGTCATCCAGGCAACTGGGCGATTTTTGGGGGTGGGTTGAAACATTTTGTTGAAGAAGCTACTCAGAGGATCAGTGAAACGTTTCAAACCCCAAAGAAAAAAACGTCCAGTTGCCATGACTCAGCTTCCAAACTTTTGGCTAAGTTGAAAATCTTCCTCCCAATATATTTCAGCATTGTTGTACAGACTGTCCTCACTTACAACCACAATAGAGCGCAACATTTCTGTGGCTAACTGAGACGGTGGTGAAGTGAGTTTTGCCCTATTTTAGGACCTTTCTTGCCACGGTTGTTAAGTGAATCACTTGCGGTCGTTAAGGTGGTGACACGGTTGTTAACTGAATCCGACTTTGCTTGTCAGAGCGCCACAAAATGGGATCATGTGACCCCAGGACACTGCAACCATCACAAATATGAACCAGTGGCCAAGTGTCCGAGTTTTGATCAGTGGTTGTAACTGTGAAAAATGGTCATATGTCACCTTTTTCAGTGCCATTGTAACTTCAGCTGGTCACTATATGAATGGACTATCTGTCTATGGTGATCCTCAGTTATCCAGGTTGTGGTTGTCCCAAAGGTGCTTTTTTCAAGAGGCAACTGGACTTTCTTTGTTTTTGCTTGAAGGCATGTCACTTCTCATCCAAGAAGTGTCAACTCATAAAATATTTCTATGGTCTGTTTAGAGCTGCCAACAGAAAGGGAGGCGGGGAGCAGTGCGCCAGCTTGCAAAACCGAAACTGCATTCCACAAATGTTTTTAAAGATAGTAACTAGGTGACTGAAGTTTCTGCCACACCAAATTCTAACTGGAGAACATGATTAATGACTCTTGGCTATGGATGTGTCCCATTGGAGAATATGAATTATGATACATCCAGGGGGTGGGAGAACACAGGGTCAAGGGTGACAATGAATGATGTGCCTCAGAGTTGGCTACACCCAGGCAGTGCTGGCATGTGAACTCCCAATAAATCCTTTTGAAGTTTTGGAAGTTTGGCTCAAGACTCACGATTCAATTGGGGTAACTGCCGGAACCCTGACAAGAAGCTTCTTCAGTTCTGTAGAACTTCTGAAGAACTGAAGAAGCTTCTTGGATGAGAAGCGAAACCTCTTCAAGGAAAAACAAAGGAAGTCCAGTTGCCTCTTGGAAAAAGCACCTTTTTATCAAGGTCTACCGTAATGGGAGCCCCTGTTCCCTCTCCCTTTCTGCAGGAACAGTTTTTATCGATGCCAAGGCTGTATTTTCACAGTGATAGAAACTACAGCAGCTAAACGCATCCCGTGCATAAAAAATGATGCCAACACAACAAAAATCAGTTCATTGGATAAGTGCTCCCGGCCATGTCTAAGGCTGCATGGTGTGAAGACCCATCTTCAGTGCCTCTAAAAATAAAAATAAAAATTAAGCACATCCAGGAGAGCATGCCATTCAGGGGGTAGGGAAATGAGCCAGCAGGATGTGATCAAGAGCACCTCTGAACATGGCATGAAAAGATTCCGCAGGAAGCACATGAGAAGCTCAGAACAAAATTGCCTATGTCCTAACCTAGGCGAGTATTGGGGTGATCCTTTGGCTGAATACTTCTTATGCCGGGGAGTTGAAGAGGGTGGGGGACCCACAATCATATCTATCCTGGCAAAAATAAATCAGAAAAACAGACACACCAACAAAACACACAATGAAGCAACATGTCGGAGAAAGAATTGAGTTGGGAACTTTGCAGCGGGAGAAAACTTTTGAAATCGAGAAACAAAAGGGAGAGATTATCTCTGCTTAGAAAATTAAAAAACAAACAAACAAATATCCAAACAATCTGATCGTTTAGAATGGTGGTTAAAAAGTGGTGGGTTTTTCAGCGACAATGGAATAATCCTTCTTTGGGAAGGATCCAAAGGAACCCCTCGTCAAAGGATTCATTGTTCAGCAATGAGCAGGCTAAGTATGAACAGACAAGTTGGGAAATGCATGAAAATATTCCATTGCAAACAACAACAACAACACAACCCACAACTTTGCGCTCCTCCTTCTGATGAAGTACTCAAAGCCATTCACGGCGCTAAAAAAAAAGGAAGACTCCACACTGCAGCAATCAACGGAAGGTACGTCAACCCGTTTGGGGAAGAGAAAAGCTCAGAGAAAACCAGTACACATCTACACGGGGTGGACCAAGAGACAGGTATAGCAAGACCCGCTTGCAAAAATAGTGAAAAGTGGGTAAGAAGAACACAGAAATGCTATATGTTGTTGTGGAATCCAGCAGCTGAAATTAAAAATTGGTTAAAAAGTGGAACGGTCTCTCAGCCCTAGGAAGGAGGCCAATGCAAACCAATTCTGAAAAACCTGGCCAAGAAAACAGCAGGGATAATCTCCAAGAAAATATATGTGTGTGTGAGAGAGGAGATGAGGAGATGGTGTGTGTGTTTGTGTGTGAGTGTGTGTGGGTATGTGTGGTCTCGTATCCTCGAACAGAGGCTTGAGAGTTTGAGAGTTCTGCGCAAGATCTTAGTTTGAGCAGGGAGCTGGACTAGAACAGTGATGGAGAACCTTTTCGTTGTGGTGTGCCGAAAGCACGCACGCCCCAGCACCCACAATGCAATGCCCCCTGCCCCCTTACCTAATCTGCCCATGCGCGCACCTCCCAGCTGACTTTTGGCCTGTTTGAGGCCATTTTCACCCTCCTGGAGGCTCAAGGGAAGCCTCCGCAACCTTGGGAGGCTGAAAACGGGCCCGTTTCAGCATTTCCGGTATTTCTGGAAGGCCCTTTTTTCAGCCTCCCAAGGCTGCAAAGGCTTCTCTTGAACCTCTGGGAGGGCAAAAACCGCCCCAAATGGGCCGAAAATCAGCTGGGAGGCGCATGCATGTACAGTGCAGGTAAGTTTGGCTGGGGCTTGCGTGCCTGCACAAATGGCTCTGCATTCCAACGGTGGCACATGTCCCATAGGTTCGCCATCACGGGACTAGAACATCTCCAAGGTCCCTTTCAACACTGTTATTCTGTCACACACATACACACACACACATTTTTGATATTGAACACACTAGATAATGGGACAGTGGGGGTCTTCAGGGCATGTGGGAGCATCCAAAAAGTCAAAATGGTATCTGTGACAATCAAAACTCCACCCATTTTTTAAATTTTAATTTAATTTACTTATTGAATTCATATAAGCTGTCCATCTCATGAGCAAGTGGCTCTGGATAGTGTTTTTATGTGCACTGCTGATACAAAACATGTAAAATAAGAAAGTGAGGTTTTTGCACACTCACTCTTCATCTCGATTTCTTTGACAAATGTCCCTACGAAGGTGAAAACCAACATCAGAAACTACTGCAGGTAGTCCTCGACTTACGACCCCAATTCAACCTCAAATTTCCGTTGCGAAGAGAGACAGTTCAGTGAGCTTTGCCCCGTTTTGTGACCTTTCATGCCACACTTATTAAGTGAATCACTGCAGTTGTTAAGTTAGTAACACGGTTATTAAGTGAATCTGGCTTTCCCCATTGACTTTGCTTGTCAGAAGGTCACAAAAGGGGAATGAACGTGACCCTGGGACATTGCAACCATCATAAATATGAACCAGTTGCCAAGTGTCTGACTTTTGATCATATAATCATGGGAATGCTGCAATGGTCGTAAGTGTGAAAAACGGTCATAAGTCATTTTTTTCAGTGGCGTTGTAACTTTGGATGGTCACTAAATGAACGTTTGTTAAGTCGAGGACTATCTCTACTTCCCAGTATATTGTCCAGCTAGGAGAATAATTTACCCAGGCTGAGGTTCTTGCTTTTTCTGTTTTGTTTTACAAGAATATAAACGATATGTATGATAAGTAAAATTATACCTGTGAAAATATAAAGGGATGGTCATGCCATTTTTAACCTCTGTGTTAACCTAAGATAATTTACTGGAATATTATGTGAGAATTCTCTATTGTTTTGTATAATGGTTATATATTTGGCAGATCATGATGTCCAGTGTCATCTTAATGAAGGAGATTACTGGAAATGGAAACGGGTAAACAGGTTAAGGAAACAGATGTTATGCTACAATAATAATAGGAGTGTTGCGTAGGGAGATACATAGCTGGATAAATTGTGAACCCGGAAAAGGGCAGCGACTGTATATTTGAAACTGTATATAAACCCCAGCCCTCCCAGGAAACATGTCTTCTGCAGCCATGAGTACAGAATTCCCTTTCGCAAAAGCTCCATAATAAAGTTCCTATTGTCCTATGTCTGAATACCTGAGTGGTTGATATTTATCACAATATGCCAAATATAATTTCCATGTGTGCTAAAGTTTAGTTTTCATTTCTTGCCTATACCACAAAAGATATAGTACTTTCGAGAACACCCCAACGGAGAGCAGGGGAGATTGTTGGTCCACATTCAAACAACCACTTTCGCTCTTTCTGATATACTGATCGCCTCAACGTCATATTCCAGAATACCAAACCCCACCTAAGTCAAGTATGAGGAATAACGGATACCAGAAGCCACCAGAGATGAAAAAGAGAAGACTTGCCTGGACTGAAGATTTTTAATCCGGGAAAGCATGTCGAGATGTCCCGCTGAATACTGTTCAATGACGTCCATCACATCATACGGCCGCAGGCTCTCCTTGAATTTTCGCTTGGAAACCAGGAACCGCATGATGCTAAAGCAGAAAAACAGAGTGACAAGCAGGAACCTGCAGTGGTTTATTCTTTCTAACTGTCCATCTGTCCATGGATGGTGTCACAAGGGGATCTATTGCTTTAAATCACTGTTTCTTAATCTGGGCAACTTGAAGATGTATGGACTTCAACACCCAGAATTCCCCAGCCAGCATGGGGAATTTCTCAGCTAGCATGGGGAATCACCAGAACCTGCTGAATACCACCTCTGGTAAAATGGACACACAACTTACCACACTGCCCGGATGCTGGCTTTAAGGCCTGGTGTAAGGTCTTCTGTCAAAAATTCACAGTGGCAGCTCTTGTTGTCAGGGTCAGGCATGTCTTCTCCAGGGAGGCTTGCTTCTAGTTACAGATGTGGAAAAAGGAGAAGACAGATATTCAACAGGAAGAGCCTCAAGCTGGGGCGGAATGAACAGAAACACAAACTAGCTAGAAAAGCAGACAATGAAGAAGGTGAGAGGGGGAAAGAACATACTTATGCACTATCTGCTGAAAGATTCATCTAGAGAAGCACTTAGGTTTTTACTCGCTATATTTAACGATCCATCCTGTAGCTTTCCAAAGGCTTCTGGACGGTTTCCAGGATTAAAAGGGAATTAAAAGATGCAGTTTATAGCTGCAAAAACGCTACATTAAAATGAAAGGACTTAAAGAGAGTTGCATTCTCCTAAGCGCACAAAACATTTCTCTGCAAAATCATAGAATAGAAAAAAAGGATGTCTTGCCTAGAATGGTGTTTTTGTTCCAGACAATACCTGCTCTGATGACTTATGGCCCAGTTAAACAGTGGCAAAAGGATATACCTAGGTTTTGTGTGACGGAGCAGGGGAAGAAACATGAGTTAAAGATAAGCAGTTAGAAGATGCAAAGGAACTGGGTTTGCCTGATTTGAAATTGTATTTTGCAGCTTGCTAAAGGTAGTCCTCATTTTACAACCACAACTGAGCCCAAAGTTGCTGTTGGTGAATAAGACGTTGCATAATTTTGTCCCAATTTACGACCTTTCTTGCCAGTTGTTAAGTGAATAGCAATAAAAAATAGTACTTAGACTTAGATATCGTTTCACAATGCTTTGATAGCCCTCTCTAAGTGGTTTACAGAGTCAGCTTATTTCCCACAACAATTTGGGTCCTCATTTTACCTACCTCGGAAGGATGAAAGCCTGAGTCAATCTTGAGCCTGGCGAGAATCGAACTGCCAAATTGCAGACAGCTGGCAGTCAGCAGAAGTAGCCTGCAGTACTGCATTCTAACCACTGCAGCTATTAAGTTAGGGGATCACAGGACCTCAGGACAATGCATAATAGCAATAGCATTTAGACTTATATACTGCTTCACAGTGCTCTATAGCAGCGGTCTCCAACCTTGGCAACTGTCTGGTTTCCAAGTGATGAAATCCATTTAAAAAGAAAAGAACAAAGTCCATCTTCCAAGACAAATTCTTTTATTTAGGAAAGCATCAAACTGGCAAAGCTCATGGTAATTCCAGATCTGACACAACCCAAAATTACCCCACAATATTAAAAGTTAGAAACAACCCCCAAAAGTCACATTCTCCAATAGAAGTAATTCAACGTTGCTTGATGTCATAAATCTCCACCTCAAGGGGCCTAAGCACGGACAGCTTGTTTTCCCACAGGAAGAACCACCTAGCCAAAACAACTTTCTTTATCTCCACTCCTTAGGAATGTGGCAAGCCCAAAAACCTCCCCCCCACCCCAACTGCCACAGAGAAAGTAAGAAAAAGAATGTATATTAAGCCTAACTAAAATGGCTACATATATATGTCAATTTTGGGCTTGACAGCAACTTTAAGCCTGGTGGATTTCAACTCCCAGAATTCTTCAGCCAGCTTTGCCAAGGCTAGAGACCCCTGCTTTACAGCATTCTCTGGGCAGTTTACAGAGTCAGCCTATTGCTCCCAACAATCTAAGTCCTCATTTTATCAACCTTGGAAGGATGGAAGGCTGAGTTAGTCAACCTTGAGCCAGTCAGAATTGAACTCCAAGCTGTGGCCACAATACTGCATTCCAACCATTGTGTCACCAGGGCGCCATAAGTGCTGATTAAGATAATTAGCGGCAAAAAAGATTGTAAACCGGGGGGGGGGACTTATTGGTAGTCCTCAATGTATGACCACAATGGAGCCCAAAATTTATGTTGATAAGCGAGGAATTTGCTAAGTGAGCTTTGCCTCATTTTACGACTTTTCTCACCACATTTGATAACTGAATCACTGCAGTTCTTAAATTAGCAACACGGTCGTTAAGTGAATCTGGTTTCCTCATTGACTGTTTGTCAGAAGGTTGCGAAAGAGAATCACCTGACTCCGGGACACTGCAACCGTCATAAATGTGAGTCAGTTGTGAAAGATTCAAATGTAAATCATGTGACCCTGGAGATGCTGCAACCGTGAAAGATGGTCATCAATCATTTTTTTTCAGGGCCATTGTAATTTCTAACAGTCGCTAAATGAGCTGTTGTAAGTCAAAGACTACCTGTACGTTGCTTTGCAATGGAAACTTTCGGCTCAATTGTCATTGTAAGTCGAGGACTACCTGAAATTTGCTGCTGTCTCCTTTCTCCTGCCAAAACCTCTCAAGACAAACACAGACCAAGACTTGCGTGGACAAACCTTCTGCTGTCAGGATTAACCCCATTTAAATCATGAGTCTCAAGCCAAACTTCCAAAACTTAAAAAGGATTTATTGAGAGTTAACATGCTGGCACTGCCTGGATGTAGCCGACTCTGAGACACATAATTCATTGTTACACTTGACCCTGTTTCCCCCCCTACCCCCTGGGTATATCATAATTCATATTCTCCAATGGGACACCTCCATAGCCCAGAGTCATCAATCATGTTCTCCAGTTAGAATTTTGCACGGCAGAAACTTCAGTCACCTAGTTACTATCTTTGAAAACATTTATGGAATGCGGTTTCAGTTTGCAAGCTGCTGCACTTCTCCCCCCTCCCTTTCTGTTGGCAACTCTAAAAAGACCAGAGAAATATTTTATGAGTTGACATCTGGCTCACCTTCCGAATTCTGACGGGACGCGGCTCCTTTGATGCGAAAAGCTTGCCGTGCCCGAGTCTGGTCTCCAAAACTCCAGCTCTTGGGGACTTTACTTGGGCTATCTTCCATGCTCTGGTCGGCACTGGGGGATCTTCGGATGCTTGACCCCTGAGGAGAACTTTTACTTTTCGTGGTCGCACCTCGAGGGCTGGAGAAGACACGCTCTTTCAAGCTGACCTTTTGACTGGACACGGAGACAAATCAAAATGAGACCAGAGAAAAAAGGGGAGAGACAAGCGGGGAGGGGGGAGGGGGGGTCACTTCCAAAACCGCCATGAGGGGAGGGGGAGGCTCCCTTTTAGACATTCAAAAATTCCAACAGTCTTTCGAAAAGCAGCAGCAGTAGAAGCAGGGGCCGTGCCGAGATGTGGCTTTGGGACATCGCTGACTTGAAAAGGCGTCTCGGGAAAGTTTTCCGTGGTCGATGAATGGAGATAGGGCGGGGGGGGGCGGCACCCATTAAGGAAAGAGGGAAGGAAGGAGAGAAAGAAAGAAAGAACTGAGGGAGATGAATGAATGGGAAAACAGACAGTGATCTGGTCAGATGGAATATGTAGAGTGCAGATGGAACGACGGGCATGAAGGTTTAGATACGAAGCATTCGGTCCGAGCAGCTCCGTGCAAGGGGAATGGCCCAACGGTCAGAAACCTGGCCCCTGATTTCTGAGTTTAGCTCTCCAAGATGCACCCTGTCAAGAGCCATTTCTTGCCTGTCTTCCACTCTAGAACCCGGCTTCTGTGAGCAAGCTGACAAGGTAGGCTGAGAAAGTATCTGCAGACCCCTCACATCCTGGACATAAACTGTTTCGACTCCTTCCCTTGGGACGGTGCTAAAGGGCATTGTATGTCAAGTCAACTAGACACAAATACAAAGGTCTATAAATGTGATGACCCAAAGGGGCGTGGCACAAAAGCAACAAAGTCACAAAAATAGGTAAAAGTCCCTTTAATTCCTCCAACTTGGCCCCCAGTGTCCAGTTATCTTCGGCTGCAGAAAAAACTCTCCCAAGTACAGTCTTTAAAGGGAAGAAATTCAGATCGAACCCAAAGTACATATAAACTATAAAGAAAAACCAACACAAACTACACTGCAGCAATTAACAAGACAGGGCAGGATAAGGAATCGCAGACTCCCAAAAGGTAACGAAACACACACAGTTGGGATGATGCCAGAACCCAGATATGCCTCGACAAACAAAGATAATGCACGCTTGGCTTCCAGCAACTTTGCTGTGAGTAGTTTGTCTTTTTAAACACTGTTTTCCCAGCTGCAGCTAATGAAGGGGATCAGGGCCCTTTCCTCCCCTGTAACCCACGTAACTCACTTTGCTCCCTTCTCTGTTCCTCCCTGCATGCCCTAGGATGAAGAGGGGGTGGGTCTCGGTCTTCCTCTGAATGCCTAGCCGGACTGTGCCCTTCCCTAGTTTCCTCCACAGCCACCAGAGCCACACTCCCACTCCCTGTCAGCTCCTCAATCTTCCCCTCAGAATCAGATTCCAACGGGGGGCATGACAATAGAGATTCTCAGTCATGCAGGTCGTGGTTGTCCCAAAGGTGCTTTTTTTTCTAAAGTCAACTGGACTTGGTAATTTGTTTTTTTTCTTCTTCCAACTGTTTTGCAGAACCAAAGATGCTTCTTGAATGAGAAACGCTTTCCAGAAGAAGAAGAAACTAAGAAAAGTCCAGTTGTGTTTTGAAAAGCACCTTTGAGACACGAGGATAGATTGTTCCCTCGTGCCCTCATTCTGCCGACCACCTAATTCTCAAAATACAGGTAATCCTCGACTTACAACCACAACAGAGCCCAAACTTTATGTCACAAAGGGAGCCATTTGTTAAGTGGGTTTGGCCCTATTTTACAACCTTATGTGCCACCCACAGCTCTTAATAGCAAGGGCACTTAGACTTATATAGCGCTTCACAGTGCTTTTACAGCCTTCTCTAAGCGGTTTTACGGAGCCAGCCTCCTGCCCCCAATCATCCGGGTCCTCATTTTACCCACCTCGGAAGGAGGGAAGGCTGAGTCAACCTTGAGCCTGGTGAGATTCGAATTGCCAAATTGCAGGCAGCCGGCAGGCAGCAGAAGTAGCCTGCAGTAGTGCACTCCAACCACTGAGCCACTGCGGCTCAACAAATCATTGGAGTTGTTAAGTTAGTAACATGGTTGTTAAGTGAATCTGGCTACTCCATTGACTTTGCTTGCCAGAAAGTCACAAAAGGGAATCACATCACCTTGGGACATTGCAAGTGTCATAAATATGAACCAGTGGCCAAGCATCCAAATTTTGATTATGTGACCATGGAGATGCTCTGTCAGTCAAAAATCTGAAAAAAATCACTTTTTTTAGTGCCATTGTTAACTTCGGTCCCTAAAGGAACAGTTGTAAGTCGAGGACTAGCTGTATCTAACGTTACATGAGGCATCCTTCAGCCAGATATCTGCCATCTGAGCTAATATACAGACAGACTTTGGAAAGACAGTGAAATTGGAAACTGCAAGCAAATAAAGAGGAATTAAAGTCAAATGAGGCCTTTTGAGCTTGTACTGGACCCCTATTTCATTTATGGAAATATGGCTTCATTTATGCAAAGCTTTTTTGCATAGATGCTTTGAATAATATCTCGCATGGGGCCAATAAACATTGATGTTGGTAGATGAGGATGCGTGTGTGTATTCGTGTGAATAAAAGTACTTACTGGGGAGTTGTGACAATATAAGGTAGTGTTTGTCAACCCTGGCAACTTGAAGATGTGTGGAGTTTAATTCCCAGGATTCCCCAGCCAGCCATGCTGGTTGGGGAATTCTGGGAGTTGAAGTCCACACGTATTCAAGCTAACAGGATTGAGAAACACTTAAGTGACAACACTTGAAGCCTCATTTTTAGTGTATGGGTAACCTAGGCAAAGGTGGCTCAGTGGCTACGACGCTGAGCTTGTCAACCAGAAAGGTCGGCAGTTCGGCAGTTTGAATCCCTAGCAATGTGTAATGGAGTGAGCTCCCGTTCCTTGTCCCAGCTTCTGCCAACCTAGCAGTTCGAAAGCATGTAAAAATGCAAGTAGAAAAATAGGGACCACTTTGGTGGGAAGGTAACAGCGCTCCATGCGCCGTTGAGGCTTAGTCGTGCCAGCCACATGACCACCAGGGTTGCCAGATCGCAGTTTGGCTCTGCGGCCAAACTCAAAGTCAAAATACGACCAAATTCGGCCAAATTATTTTTTGCTCATGGTGACGCGCATGCGCGAGGGAAGGAGAGCGCCAGAGGACGCGCTTGTCCTCCTTTTGCTCATGGTGATGCGCATGTGCGAGGGAAGGAGAGCGGCTGGGTTGCCATTTCACGGCCAAGCAACTTTCGTATGGCCAAATTTTTGGCCAAATAAATTTGGCCGGAGACATCATTTTTTCACAGCCAAGCAGATAGAAATACGGCCAGATTTCTTGAATTTGGCCGGAAAAACGGCCAGATGGCAACCCTGATGACCACGGAGATGTCTTCGGACAGCGCTGGCTCTTCAATTTGTAACGGAGATAAGCACCACCCCCTGGAGCTGGAAGCAACTAGAACGTATGTGCGAGGGAAACTTTTACCTTTCACCTAGGCAAAATATTTTTCAAATACTACCTTCCTGTAAGTTATTCTTTTACGGCTTCTGGTATTATACTTATGGCCTATTTTCCACAAGACATGATTTCTAATTATCCTATGTTATGCCTTATTCCCAAAGTCATCTTCGATGGCTCAAAACTTGGAGCGCGTGTGAGAATTCTATGTGGCTATTTCACGCTGTGAATTAAATGAAGCTATGGATTACAAGGGGGAAAAAAAACAGCATAATGTAATGCAATTGAGCCCAACATTTCCAACTGCTAACCGAGACGGATGTTAAGTGGGTTTTTCTTGCTACAGTTATTAAGTGAATCGCTGCAGTTGTGTAAGTTAGTAATCTGGTTTCCCCATTAAGTTTGCATGTCAGAAGGTGGCAAAAGATGATCACCTGATTTTAGGACACTGCAATCATCATAAATTTTGATCACGTGACCTTTTGGACATTGCAACGGCCATAAGTGTGAAAAATAGCCATAAGTCACTTTTTACAGTCCCTAAACTAACTATTGTAAGTCAAGAATTACCTATAATTGTTCTCACTGTCAGACGTTGTCTGCTTAATTCTAAGTTGGATCTCTGTTTGATAAGTTTCCATCCATTACTTTTTGTCCAAAAACAAAAAAAAAAGTGGAGGAATACATCCATAGGAATAAAGGAAACACTTTTTTACTGCTCCTTGTTTAAAAATATCTCAGGGAACTTAAGGAGAATGCCACTCGTGTTTAAGAATAATAAAGATGGCTAAGCCCACAGCCAACCATCTTGGAAATGAAAACCTTTTGTAGGAAAAAGGATTTTTGAATCAAAAGAACAGAATGCTAAGTAGAAGGAGATTCACAAGCCTGAGACACATACATGGACATACAAATAATATGGGATCTCAAATTCAAAGAGTCTACACTTTCACCCTGCTATGTCAAGAATAAATTTAAGCTTTGATTATAACAGACAATATAACAGATAATCAGAGTCGGGAGGAACCTGGTAGGTCATCTAGTCCAACCCCACCCACCCAAGCAGGAGACCCTACACCATTTCTGACAGATGGCAGTCCAATCTCTTCTTGAAAGCCTCCAGTGATGAAGC
Source organism: Pseudonaja textilis (assembly GCF_049901715.1). Taxonomy (NCBI): domain Eukaryota; kingdom Metazoa; phylum Chordata; class Lepidosauria; order Squamata; family Elapidae; genus Pseudonaja; species Pseudonaja textilis. The sequence continues at coordinate 7,825,507 of NC_141992.1, read as the reverse complement.
TCCCACAACTTCCGAAGGCAACTTCTGTTCCATTGGTTGATTGTTCTCCCTGTCAGAAAATTTCTCATTATTTCCAGGTTAAATCTCTCCTTGATCGGTTTCCATCCATTATTCCTTGTCTGGCCTTCCAAGGTTCTTTGGAAAACAGCTTGACCCCTTCCTCCTCTCTGTGGCAGCCCCTCAGATATTGGAAGACTGCTATCCTGTCTCCCCTGGTCCTTCTCTTCACTAGACTAGCCAAGCCCAGTTCCTGCAACCGTTCTTCCTATGTTTTATTTAGATTATGCTGGCTGCCTTTCTACTGATATTATAGTATTTAGGATGGCAGGATTACCATCTTGTCTTTGTAACTGTCTACGGAGATTCTCAGTCATCCCGGTCATGGTTGTCCCTAAGGTGTTTTTTTTTCAAAAGGCAGCTGGACTGCCTTGGTTTTTCCTTGGAAGACATTTCGCTTCTCATCCAAGGAGCTTCTTCAGTTCTGACTGAACGGTGGGGAATGGAAGCATTTATATTCCTTGCAGTCATCTGGTCATTAGCATAAACCTCCCAGTGGCCTCAATGACCCTCAGAGAGAATGCTAACAACCAGGGGATGCAAGGAATATAAATCCTTCCATCCTCCATCATTCAGTCAGAACTGAAGAAGCTCCTTGGATGAAAAGTGAAACGTCTTCAAGGAAAAACACATACAAGTTGCCCTTTTTGGGGGGGGAGGGGGGGAATTTGTAACATAGGACCTTCTCGCTATAACTTAAACAACGAAAACAAAAAAGGGTATCTTGATATACTTTAGAACAGGGAACCACAACCCCCCAGTCCAGTGGTGGGATTCAAAAATTTTTACTACCAGTTCTGTGGGCGTGTGGCAGGGGAGGAATTCTGCAAAATCTCCATTCCCTCCCCATCCCACTAACCTGCTTTCCAGCTCTGTTCTCCTATGCAGGGCAACCAAAGAAGACCCAGCCGATCAGCTGGGACTCAATGGGAGGCAGAGAATAGAGGGGGGCGGGGCCAGTCAGAGGTGGGATTGGCCGGTTCTCCGAACTACTCAAAATTTCCACTACTGGTCCTCCAGAACTGGTCAGAACCTGCTGGATACCACCTCTGCCCCAGTTCCAGAAACCAGGCTGTGGAACAAGTGAAGACCCATCCGTGGGATGCAGGCAGCACGTGAAACCACACACCCTCTCGTCCACGAAAAAACCTTTCTCCGTGGAACCCTCTCCCTGCCCCCGCAAAAGATTGGGGGCCGTTCAGTCATTTCGATTCATCCTAGATGCCTTCAGGAATCAAGCTGGATTCCCGATTCATCAACCTGTTGTGGTTTGCTGGCAGCAGGTGCGGATGGCTGAGGTCTCGGAGAGTGAGAACTCGGATGAGGGGCCTGCGTGGGATGCAGGGATGGGGCCAGGACCATCAGGAGTGGAGTGGAGTGCTGTCTTCGGAGTTTGTGGAGGCTGGCAGCAGTGAGGAAGAGGCCCCCGAGGAGCCTGGGCCCAGGGTGCGCGCATGCAGGGCTGCTCGAAGGAAAGAGCAGCTGCAGCAACACAGGTGACTCGGGAGTAAGGCTGCAAGGTAATGGCCCCTCCCATAAGAGATAAAAGCCAGCTGAGAAACTGGAGTTCTTTGCAGGAAGCAAAGAAGTTTTTGCACTCAAACCATGTGGACGTTCAGAATATCTTGGTTGGTGTTTGGAGACTCTTTATGTTTGAAATATTTCTTAGTAACTTTATCTAGCATCCTTGGCAGCCTTGCACCACCTTGGCAAGGCTTGTTCTTATCAGAGACAACTAGTTTGAAACAGCCTTTTAACTGTGATGGAACGGAATTCGTAAAGAATCATTAAAAGGTTTCGCTGTTACCTCTGTTTCGTGTTGGTTTCCTTGGAACAAGGTTTGGGTCAGAACACAACCAAGCAAGTATTTGTGACTATCTCACTGGACCTTGCACCAACAGGTCCACACTCAACCGAAAAAAACAAACACCCACCATGCAGAGGGAACAATAAGCAAGGGAAGTGCTACAAGGTATGCATCCTAAGAGTCTGACTTTAACAGAAAGGAAGGAGTTTTGTCACAATAAGTGTTTATATCTCATTAAATGTCTGTGGAGATTCTCAGTCATCCAGGTCATCCCAAAGCTGCTTTTTCCAGAGGCAACTGGACTTTCTGGGGGGCGGGGTTTCTTTGAAGATGTTTTGCTTCTCATCCAAGAAGCTGTTTCAGCTCTCAGACCTGAAGAAGCTTCTTGGAATAGAAGCAAAATGTCTTCAAAGAAAAAAAAGAAAAACCCAGAAAGTCCAGTTGCCTCTCGAAAAAGCACCTTTGGGATATCTCATTAAAGTTATGGAGCTCACCTTTTCCTTACCGATCATGTCAGGTGGTGAAGCAAGCTAATTTAACTCTCCCAGGGTCAACCGGAAAACCAACATTGCATGATCTGACGATTATGTCCAAACCCTGGTTTGCCATTGCTGAAGTCATGCTGAAGTCCCGCTTAACGGGACCTGCAATTAAAGTAAATTCAGACTAACGTATCTCTTCCTGCTTAGCAGAAGTGCTAGAACAGGGGTTACTAACCCACCTGGGCTACTGCCCACTAGTGAGCCACGGCCTATTTGGAACCAGGCCATGCGAGTGGTGGGCTCACACAAACACACACACACACACACACACACACACACATACACACACTTCCTCATCAGCCACCTCCAGACCTGGGAGCTGTTGACTCTCCATCTGAGGTCTGACGGCCGGCCGAGGTTCTCTCTCTCTCTCTCTCTCTCTCTCTCTCTCTCTCTCTCTCTCCCCCTCCCTCCCTCTCTGACAGCTCCATTCCCCCTTCCCCCTCAAGAGCTCTTAGGTTGCCCTGATGCTGAGCCTGCCTCCCATGCCTCCTCCTCCGATTTGGCCGCTGGAGGGGCCGGTGGTTGACAGGTGACAACCAGGGCAGCCTCGGTGAGTCTGAAGGAGCACGAGATCGCGGCCCCAAAGGCTTCTCTTCTGCACATCCAAAAGCTTTTGCAAAAGGACGAAAGGCTTCGGGGCAGCAAATTCGTGCGGCTTCAAGGCCTTCGGTCCCTTTGCAAAAAAGCTTTCTGGTGCAGAGAAGCGTGAGTGAAGCTAAGCGGGCATACACCCACATCGGCCTGACACTCACGTAGCCCTGTTTCCCCTCCCCGCCCCCCTAAAATGGTTGGGGACACTGTGTGCTAGAAGATCCATAGTGGGAAAAATGTCCTCCATTTATTAGCTTCTAAAACAGGAATGGTCTACAGGAAGTCCTTGGCTTACCCCTAACAATTGGGAATCACAATTTCAGTTGCTAAGCAGGGCAGCTGTCAAGTGAGTTGCGTCTGATTTTAAGATCCTTTTGCCATGGTTCTTAAGAGTCACTGCAGTTGTTAAGTGAATCATGGGGTTGTTAAGCAAATCCCATCGATTTTGCTTGTTGGAAGCCGGGTTGGGAAGATCCCAAACGATGATCACATGACCCCGGGATGCTGCAATTGCCATAAGCGTCATTGCCAAGTGTCCAAATTTGGGTCACGTGACCTCAGGGTTCTGCCACAGTTCCAAGTGCAAGAATTGGTCATAACTTGCTTTTTTCAGTGCTGTTGTTAACTCTGAATGGTCACTAAACCAACGGTTATAAATCGAGGAACCACAAAGGCATAAAAGAGCAAAAGTTCCCTTTAATACAGGTGGTCTTCGAGTTATAATAGCTCATTTAGTGACTGTTCAAAGTTATGGCGGCATTGAAAAAAGTGACCGATGACCAGCTTTCATACTTACAGCCATTGCAGAAACATCTCCATGGTTACATGATCCAAGTTCAGACACTTGGCAACTGACTCATTTTTATGATGGCTGCAGTGTCTGGAAGTCATGTGATCCCTGTCAACTAAAAAATGCTTCTTTGGTCTTTTTAGTTGCCAGCAGAAAGGGAGTGGGGGAAAGCAGTGCATTCCTTAAATGCCTCAGATAATCGCCTTGGCAGCCAAAGCTGTTGGCACACAAGATTATTACTGGAGAGCATGATTTATGACTGTTAGCTATGGGTGTGTCTCATTGGAGAATATACATCCAGGTGGTGGTGGTGGGAAGACCAGGGTCAAGGATGAATTATTTGCTTATCAATGGAAACTGAGTGGAGCAAGTGGCCAGTTTTAAGTTTCTGGGTGTTACCATAAAAGGGGACCTGACCTGGGGTGCTCACATTGCAGCCCCGGTCAAAAGGGCCCAGCAGAGATTATACTACCTGAGACTTCTCGGAAAACAACAACTGAATGAAAAACTGCTGGTGACCTTCTACTGCTGCACCATAGAGAGCATTTTAACATACTGCCCCTCTGTATGGTTTGCCAATTGCACAGTGGCAGATAGGAAAGCACTCCAGAGGGTGAACGTCATTGCCCAGAAGATCATGGGGTGCCCTCTCCCCTCTTTGGAAGAGCTTTAGAGCTCCTCTGCCTTAAAAGAGTTCAAAACATTCTAAAAAACCATCTCATCCTGGGCACCCCCTTTTTTTGAACTATTACCACCTGGCAGACGGTACAGAATAATAAAAACAAGGACAAATAGGCTGAAAAACAGCTTCTATCCCAGGGCAGTAGCTCTCTAGAATTCTGCTGTATAGTGCAGTGTTAGTGCGATGTCAGGGGTTTTTGGTTCAATATGTGGAGGGTGAAGGATGTGTGCTTGTGTTTATTTTCACGGTCATGATGTGCACTGAAGATGGTGTTTGACTTCATTGCAATGACAATAAAGTAAAGTAAACTAAATGAACGATGTGTCTCAGAGTCAGCTGCAACCAGGAAACACTGACATATCAACTCCTAATAAATCAATCTTTTTTTACTCTGAGAGATACGGCTAGAGACTTATGGTTTGAAGGGGGGTGCATGTTGGAGCCCTGACACCTCTTTTATGATCTTCGGACAAGCAAAGTCAATAGGGAAGCCAGATTCACTTTAACGACCGTGTTACTAACATAACAACTGCAGAGATTCACTTAACAACTGTGGCAAGACAGGCTGTAAAAATGGGGGGGGGGGAACTCACATAATGATTGCCTCACTTAACCACAGAAATTTTGGGCTCCATTTTGGTCGTAACTCGAGGACTACCTGTATAACGCGGGAGATTGGGGTGCAGTGTGTTTGCTTTGCTTTGCTTTGCAGACTAATTAATACCTGGGGCCCTGGCACATTTAAATCTTTTTTTCTTTTCTTTTCTTTTCTTTTCTTTTCTTTTCTTTTCTTTTCTTTTCTCATGCCCTGGAAAACCTTTTGCTAAGCCACCTTCCCCGAAGCCGACGGCCCTCTTTCACAGACCCTGCCGTTTATCCGTCTTGCCAGGAAGAGAAAGATTCTGCCAAACCTCCTGGGCTTAGCACAGCTCACCTCTATGAAGCAGATGAATGGGCAGGACAGAAGGTAGCAGGAAAAGAAAAAGACAGAGAGAGAGAATGAGCGTGCAGCTTTGGATCGGTTCGGTGCAAAGCAATTGCTGTGGTACCTAGAACTTCCTGAGCAGCATCCACAAAAAGATTTTCTGCACCGAGTGGCTTGACTGGAAATGAGGGGAGAGTAGAAAAGTTAGACCAGGTGGGCTCCTACACAGCCAGACACATTGTAGAAGGCAGGGGGGGTGGGGGCGCTGAATGACAAAATGACAGAGTTGGAAGGGACCTTGGAGGTCTTCTAGTCCAACCCATTGCCCTTGATCATTTCGGGCAAATGGTTGTCCTGTCTCTTCTTAAAAGCCTCCAGTGATGGAACATACACAACTTCTAGAGGCAAGTCGTTCCACTGTCAGGAAATTCCCCCTTTGTTCTAGGTTGCTTCTCTCCTTGATTAGTTTCCATCCATTGTTTCTTGTTCTGTGGAGAATAAGCGGGCCTCCTCGTCTCTTTCGCAGCCCCTCAAATATTCAACCAAACCCCATAAAACCCCAAATAAAGCTAACTTCTTAACTAACCAAGTAAAGCTAACTTTTTTTAATCTTAATTTCTGTTCATTACCTCAGTTCAAAAATGAAATGAATTATTAAAATTAAAAAACCATGTGGATGCAGTTTTTCCAAAGGAAAGCCCGTCTATCTTGACAATTTTGAGAGGCCTAGAAGAGATTGTTATTCATCTTATGATAAGAATAACATAATAATACGTCATGTTATGGAAATTTATTAGCAGTGTTAGCAGCAACCTAGTTTGCAATTCTTCATTAACTGATCTATGTTCTAGAGTTGTTGTTGTTTTTTAATATTATTTGCCTCTGAAGATTAGTTAGATTAAAACACTTCCAGGGCCTTGGAAATAGATATCTTAGGGATGTTGGATGATATACCCCCGCAAATTGATAGTTATTGAATTAATAGCTTAGCTAAAATACATTCACATTAGGGATTGTTTTTAATATAGAGGGAGTCAGAAAAGCACTAATTTAATTTTCTGTTAAATTACCTCTTCCCAATCCAACTCTTCTTGATACATTAGATTTCGCTTCAAATATCATTAGCTAGCATGGCTTCATCTATTGCAGGGGTGTCCAACTTTAACAATTTTAAGACCTGTGGACTTCAACTCCCACAATTCCTCAGCCACCCATGCTACCTGGGGAATTCTGGGAGTTGAAGTCCACAGGTCTTAAAATGGCCACAGGTCTTAACATCGCTGCTCTACATGATAAAAAGAGAATTCCATATCTATAACATAGCACCTGGCTTGGCCCAAAGACCATCATGTTATTTCAGGTACCCTGTCCTAATAGATTCTAGAAGGCATCAATCTAGTGTTCAACATCAAATAATTTATGATACCAGCTTATCTCACAGCAAATAGACCAATGAGTCAGGTTATCTCATTTGACCAGTCCTTATGAATGTATTAAAACGCTCAACTACCAAATACAATAAACCAAAATAAAATCAATTTTGTCAAAAGTGTTTTTTGAGGACTGTTTTTGTGGACTGGAGCTTCGTCACCAGCTGGTTCACTTCATCTGTTGTTCATTTTCTGAAGAGAAGATTCCAGAAAATAAATCAGAATATTTTTATGTCTAGGTCTCCAAACTTGGCAACTTTAAGACTTCAACTCCCAGCATCTCTGGCTGAGGAACTCTGGGAGTCCACAAGTCTTAAAGTTGCCAAGTTTGGAGATCCCTGGTCTAAAATGAAACAATTCCTCCGCATCTATTAAAATTCTGTGTAAATTTTAGCCAGATATTTGTCCAAGAGCTGAATAAGAGATGCCCAGATACATCAACGCATGACTAAAAGTGTAGGGATAACAAAATACCCTCCACACTTTTCAGCAGGAAATGGAACCGTGCATGGCAGTGACCCTTGCAAAAGTAGGCCTCAACTTACGACCACAATCAAGAACAGAACTTCCTATGTTAAACGAGGCAGCAGTTAGGTGAGTCTTAGCCAATTTTCCAACCTTTTTTGTTATGGTTAAAGAAATCACGGCAATTGTTAAGTGAATCTGGCTTCCCATGGCTTTGCTTGCCAGGAGATTGCAAAAGTATGACTCTGGGACACCACAACAGCCGTAAGTACATGCCAGTTGCCGAGCGTCCAAATTTTGATCACGTGATCACAAAGGTGCTGCAGTGGTGAGTGTGAAATATGGTCATAAGTCACTCTTTTTAGTGCCACTGTAAGTTGGAATGGTCACTAAACGACTGATAGTAAGTTGAGGACTACCTCTAGAGGATTATCTATCTTGATTATCCAAAAATGATCCATAACAATACCGCAGGAAGTCCATTCTCCATCGGGACTTACCAGGAACAGGATAATGGATAGTCTAAAAACACTTTCTATAATTCATCCAGTTTTCTCCAGAAAGGAGACAAAGTGATCAGAACAATCAAAAAACTGAAACTCCAGAAGCCATGGGGATGCTACAATGGTTATATAAGTGTGAAAAGCAGTCATATCTCCCTTTTTTCAGTGCCATTATTATTTCGAACGGTCACTAAACAAATGGCTGTAAATCAAGTACTACCCGGTAACTGGGTAATCCTGATCTGTCACTGTAGCTCTGTTGAATCCTGTATGTAGAATAACAACAAAATAAGAGAGTTGGAAGGGGCCTTGGAGATCTTCTAGTCCAACCCCCTGCTCTGGCAAGAGAACTTATACCAGGGCTCTTCAAACTTGACAGCTTTAAGACTTGTGGACTTCAACTCCCAGAATTCCTCCTCCAGTCATGTTAGCTCAGGAATTCTGGGAGTTGAAGTCCACAAGTCTTAAACTTGTCAAGTTTGAAGGCCCTTGCCTTATATCATTTCAGACAAGTGGCTGTCCAATCTCTATTTAAAAACTTCCAGTGTTGGAGCATTCACAACTTCTGGAGACAAGTTGTTCCACTAATTAATAGTTCTCACTATCAGGAAATTCCTCCTTCATTCTAGATTGCTTCTCTCCTTGATTAGCTTCCACCCATTGCTTCTTGTCCTGCCTTCAGGTGTTTTGGAGAATAGCTTGACTCCCTCTTCTTTGTGGCAGCCCCTGAGATATTGGAACCCTGTTATCATGTCCCTCATCGTCCTTCTTTTCATTAAACTAGAACATGCAACTAATTCTGATCTGTCACTGTAGCTAAGTCAAATCCTATATGCAACTCACTAAGATCTTCAGGTCAGGGCAGAGAGAGGCAAATTAGGAATATGCAAGAATGTTCCCTTTTATCTCGAAAAGGTCTTACTCACAACCTTTGGAGGGAAGGATTGCCGCCTGCTAACTGACTTCCAAAGTCCCTGAGATAGGGCACAGAATCATAGGATTGGAAGGGAGCTTGGAGGTCTTCTAGTCTAACCCCTTGCTGAAGGCAGGTGTCCTTCTACCATTGTAGACAATGAATCTCCCATAGTTCCTTGAACACCTCCAGCAATAGAGCACCCACAACTCCAAGAGGCAAACTATTCCACTGATTGGTTTTTCTCACAAGTCAGGAAATTTCTTCTTACTTCTAGGTTGGCTCTTTTCTTTAACAAGTTTTCACCCATTACTTGGACCAGGGGTGTCAGACTTGATTCCATTGAGAGCCGCATCAGGGCTATGAGGGCTGAGTTGTGTTTGACCTCTGGGGGGCGCAAGGGAGCCGTGGTCATAAGGCATGGCCATCTTGACATCATGTTGGGGGGTGCCTGTGGTAGCCAGAGCGCTCTGCCTGCGAAAACGGACTCCCGAGCTCCGTTTTCAGCTGCAACAGCTGCCTGCAACCCTCTGCCAGAGGAAACAGGCTCCCAGGGTCCGTTTTCAGCTGCAACAGCCTCCTGCAGCCCTCTGCCAGTGAAATGGGCTCCCGAGCTCCGTTTTCAGCTGCAACAGCCTCCTGCAGCCCTCTGCCAGCGGAAACGGGCTCCCGAGCTCCGTTTTCAGCTGCAACAGCCTCCTGCAGCCCTCTGCCAGTGAAAACGGAGCTCATGAGGCCACACACGACCCTTCTGAGCTCTGTTGTTGCTGGCAGAGTCACTGCGGGCCGGTCCTTCGCTGTTTCCAGGGTGGTCTCGCATACCAGATCCATCCCCCCAGGCCTTGAGTTTGACTCATATGGTATCCAAAATAAAATTATGGGACCGTTCTTTTCTGAACTGCACTCCCGCTTTTAATTCAGGACAGGAATATTCTTGAGGTCAGCCTCTCTGTTTGAGTGTTCCATTTGTCCTAAGAGCACACTAGGCAGGCTGCCTGTCTTAGTACTTTGACATTTGAGCCAATGATCGAAGGAAATGGTGCCCTTCTCTTTGCTAGATGCATTTAAGCATCAGCTGGGCAGCCATCTGTCAAGGGAACTTGAATGTGGATGTCAGGACTGAGTGAAGAATTGGCCTGTAAATCGCTATGATTCTACGGATTTCTTGCAGGAAACAAGATACCGCCTATGTTTCTAGAACAACAACAACTGAGAGGAGACAACAGGAAGCAACAAAAAAGCTTCTCTGAACAGTTCCAAAATATGGGTAAGGAAGTCGACCTTCATACCTCTTCTCTTGGGCAGAACAATGGTTGCAAATACAGGCAGTCCCTGACTTATAACAGTTCATTTAGTTCCAAGTTACAAAGCCCTGGAAAAAGGGACCCATGACTGTTTTCCATGATTACAATCCATGTAGCATCCCCATGGTCACATTGATCAAATTCAGACATTTGGCAGCTGACTCCTAGTTATGACGGTTACATAGTTATGGTGGTCCTGGAGTCATGTGATTTTGCGACCTTCTGACAAGGAACTTGAATGTGGAAGCCACATTCACTTAACAACTGTGCTACTAACTGCAGTGATTTATACTTAACAACGGCGGCAAGAAAGATCGTGAGTTCGCTTAACAACTGTCTCACTTAGCAGCAGAAATTTTGGACACAATTATGGATGTACATAGAGGTTTACCTCTACAGAAGGAGAAGACTATAGGTAATAGTCAAGTTATGACCAAAATCGAGCCCAAAATTTCTGTTGCTAAGCAAGACAGTTGTTAAATAGGTTTTGCCACATTTAACGATGTTTCTTGTCACCGTTGTTAAGTGTATCACTGCAATTGTTAAATTAGTCATATGGTTGTTAAACAAACCTGGCTCCCCCCATTGATTCTGCTTGTCAGAACATCGTAAAAGGAGACCAGGTGACCCTGGGACATGGCAACCGTCATATATCTGAGTCAGTTGCCAAGAGTGAATTTTAATCACAGGACTATGGGGATGCTGCAACGGTTGTAAGTGTGAAAACTGGTCACAAGTCACTTTTTTTCAGTGCCGTTGTAACTTTGGACAGTCACTAAACAAATGGTTGTAAGTCCAGGGCTATCTGTATTACAAACAGGTGTCTTTTTCCAGAAAGGCAGCAAGATATAGTGGCTAAAGTTAAGGACATCCAAGTTTCACATCCTCACTCTACCATGAAGCTGTCTAAGATATCTTCTGGACGTCACCTTCTTCGGCCTCACCCATAAAAAAAAAGTAAGATAAGAATTTCAGACAAACTGGTAAACTTTACAACAAGATATGGAACTAAATCTTTTTTTAAAAAAATCAAGGGTTCCAAGGATAACCTTGGTGAAAAATATTGTGTAAAAGGGATCATATCCTAAGAATGTTGAGTGAAATCAGACGAATTTTTCTCTTCGTTTCTCCCTTTCTCTTCTCTGTCTTTCTGTCTCCCACTTATCCATTTACAGTATGGATCGATCCAATGTTTTCCAAACTGGGCAGCTTTAAGAGGTGCGGACTTCAACTCCCAGCATTCCCCAGCCAGCGTGAGTTGAAGTCCTCATCTCTTAAAGTTGCCAAGTTTGGAAAACATTGGTCTATACCCACTGATCCCTCATTCCACTTGCTGTCCGAGTGAATGCCCAGAGTGTCCCCTTGCCAGAGGCCTGACGTCTGCCATTTTGTTTGGCCTACATTTGAAATAGTTGAACTGCTGTAGTTCCACCGCACGCTACCATAGATTCACACGAAGGCATGGCTGGAACTAGGTTTAGTTCTATCACCAAAGCTGCATCCTGGAAATATTTAGGGCTTTAGCTTGAACTAAACCTGCAGCCTGATTTTCAACACTCTGCAAACCATCATCCAATGCAGAAGGCAGATAGTCAGGGGAACTACGTGCTTCGAACCAAGTTTGCAAGGAACTGATGCAGCCAGAGAGCAACTCCTCTGGCTTTCAAGAAAGAATTATTATTTTTGCTCAAAAGCAGGGATGTGTGACAAATGTTGGTGCGTACATGAACGTCCTTTCTTTCACTGCTGTTGGGACCAAAAGAAAGGCTGAGATACAGGTGAGGGAAGAGAGGATTAGGGGAAATGATCACCGCTTCGTTGTCGCTTCAGAATCGCCTTTCCCAGCCTGGTGTTCTCCCCGTGATCGGAACTACAACTCCCATCATGCTTCAGTCACCATGATTATGAGCTGAAGACTGATAGGGCTCAACCCAACACATCTGGAATGCCACAACTTGTGTTGTGGCCCGCCGGCGACCAGCAGAGCTGGCAGCAGAGTCGGACAGTGAGGCGGTTGGGGAGGAACATGGGCCAGTCCTGGAGGCTGAGGAAGGCTCGGACAAGGGCTCTGCGTCAGAGGCAGAGATGGGGCCAGGGCAGTCTGGCAGTCATCAGCTGCCTTGAGGCGGGGGAGCAGCTGTTGCTGGTTCCCAGCCTGCACATGCGCAGAGCTGCCGAAAGAAAAGAGCAATTATGAATAAAGGGTCGACGTGGGAGTAAGGCCACAGGTGGATGGTGAATAGCCCCTCCCATAGGGATTAAAAAAGGAGCAAAAGGGGAGGGGGCTTTTGCAGGAAACAATTCGTTCATTGCAGCAGTGTGAAGATCTGTCTGTGCATCTCAGAGACTCTGCGCTGAGCCCTTCTTTGTCAGCACTACGGTTGGAAATATTTACTTGGCAGCTCTCCAGGTTAGATAAAGTCTGTGCTCCTAATTTCACCCTTGAAAGACTGTCTGCCAGGCTGAAAGTGACTGCAAGAAATTCATCTTCGTTTAATAAAAGGGGTTTTGCCAGGACAAAGAGTCTGCTTAGTGCTTTTTTGGGGAAACCTAGGTCAGAACAACTTGGGAAGCCTGGTTTAACTTCTCAATTTAGAGAATTGAGACCTGTTATGCCAGCTTTCCTGCAAGACATGGATCCTCCATCTTCTTTTCCATTTTTGAAAGGACGGTGCCACATCTCAGCAGTAATCTGGAGGCTGCTGCAGTATCTGCTCTAGAACTCCCACCTGCTAAAAGTCACGGGAAAGGCAGAAAAGGAGGATCAAAGGCTCACTGTTTACAGGTTGTCCACACAAGGCATGTGGACAACACCGGAATGGGACAATTTGGCATGGCCAGCTCAGCACCGTCAACTCACCTCTGTCAATTCACCACCACCAAGTCTCCACGAGACAACTCCAGGCAGCCAACTTTGCTGTGGTGACAGCTTGCTGCAGGCGGGCAAGTGAATGGGTGAACAGAGCGCATTGGGGTGAGTGGCAGCATATGGGGTCTTCCCATTTTCACATGCACCACACTGGTGATTGGCAGCGGCTCTGCACCTAGCACAGCAGCGGCAACAACAGTGCCGTGTGTGAAAATGGGAAGCCCCCGGCCACTGCCACCTCTCCACCACTTACTGCAACACACTCTGCATTCTGGCTGCCCACCAGGAGATGCTTAGTGGTGAGCTGGCCATGTGGAGTTGTCCTGCAGGAACTTGGCAGATGTGAGTTGGCAGTGATGATCTGGCTGCGGTGAATTGGACAGAGAAACCCTGTGGACATGGTTTCATAGCACGGGATGCGAGTGTGTTGAACATTTATGGTGTTTGTTTGAATGGCTCTCCTTGTTGCTAGGACCCATCACACACGTGACATAAAGAGAACGGGAACACAGACATAAAGAGAGAGTGAAATGGGAGGGCATAAAAGATGGACTTCAGTAAAATATACAGACCTTGGAGATGATTCTGGCTGTTGTTCTTTCCTTAAAGAGAAGCAGAAGTATGTTAGTTAGCTGTCTGGCTGGCTGTCTGGCTGGCTGTCTGGCTGGCAGGCTGGCTGATGGTTGGTTGGTTGGTTAGTTAAATTTTATGCCGCCCATTGCACTGATGCAGCAAGTCTGAGCAGCTTACCATAAGATAACAAGTTTTTTAAAAGTACTACAAAACAATTAAAATTAAAAGAAGTAAACAGAAATGTTAACAATGAAGCTACATTTGCAGTGAGAAAAAATGGACCAGGAACACCAAACAAAACTAAGTAGCAAAACAGAAGAGAAAGAGAGTCTATGCCAGTTTGCCATGGGCAACCCACCGGTGCCAACTCGCCAGAGGACATCTTAATGTGAGATAACTGTAACTGTACTCTAGACCCATTGCTCTTCTTAATATTTTTAATTATATTATTTGACTGTTTGTACCAGAATTATGGCTGCATTGGACATGGGGCAGTGCCTAAAAGAATATTCAGACATTGGAAAAGTTATATTATTCTGAGCGTCTGTGGAGAATCTCAGTCATCCAGGTCATCGTTGTCCCAAAGGTGCTTTTTTCAAGAGGCAACTGGCCTCTCTGGTTTTTCAGTGAAGACATTTTGCTTCTCATCCAAGAGGCTTCTTCAGAGCTGAAGAAGCTTCTTGGATGATAATCAAAACGTCTTCAGAGAAAAACCAGGAAGTCCAGTTGCCCCTTGCAAAAAGCCCCTTTGGGATTATTCTGAATGCCATATTATATCATTTCAGATAACATAGTATGTGTAATTTTTGTCTGTTTTGCAAAGGGCAACATTTTATACTAGTCAAAAGACACAGCAATACATGTTATTATTGCAGGAATGTTGGGATAACTTTGAATAATATTTTGTATTGTTCATATTATAGTACTGAATTCATTAGTGAGCCAGTGACTCCTAACCAGTAAAAAATGTAAGGCAGATTTTTAATCTTCTTTTTTCATTCTTGGCCTCATTCTTAGCCTCATATATTTATTTATTTTCATTTTCTTTAAGATGAAAGATTTCCTGATGAACTGTGTATGTACAAAGCAACATTTCAAAAAAAATATATTAAATGTTTCTTTTCAAAAATATAAATCCTTGTTGTTTTGGCTTTTACCTTCATTTGCTGTTTTCATAGCCATCATATATTTCCAAACAATTAAAATTGAGACCAAGTTCATAATCCGGTGGCTTGTGCAAGCAAAGCAGGGGAATATAGGCTATAGAATTCCTTCCTTTTGACCGGCCCATTTACACAGCAAAAGGATAGCAAGTTTTGACAGATGACTAAGCCCAAATTCCCACAGGCATGGAGAATTGCAGCCATCTGACCAAACTTGCTTTGTCTTGTGCACACAAGCAAAGAGAAAAGTGAGTTTAAATGATTAAAGCATATTCCCCTAGGCAGAATACATGCGTTCACAGTAGCTATTTAAACATACTGGCTTACACAAGGGAAGTAGAAGGAGAGATGGCTAGACCTGCATTCCTGTAAACTATCAGAGATGACCTTGACAAAGAATGTAGAAGCTGGTAACAAAACATGAATTAAGCCTAGAAAAACCAAAAGCACCAGCGAGAAATTTGGTTTTATAGAGGGAGAGAGGGGAATTGTGGGAAGCTTTCAAAAGTCTGTTATTATCAGCCATTTTCGTAAAGTGGAGTTGCAGTGTTTCTAATGGGGTTGGTTTCCCAATTTAGCCTACCTCAAAGGGCTGGCATTCTTTTTAAAAGCCTCACAGTGATTTCTTTTTTTTCTCATACCAGTGCTACCCAACCTTAGTCTTTTTAAGATGTGTGGACTTCAACTCCCAGAATGCCCCAGCCAGCATTGCTGGGGCATTATTGGAGTTGAAGTCAGGGGTGGGATACAACAGGGTTAACTACCGGTTCGGGATTTACCAGCTTCCCTGGCAGCTGTGAGCCACGTGCCTGTTAATCATCATTAGCAGGCTGCCTGCCAAGAAGCAGCCTTTGAAACAGCCCTCTTTTCTTGTTTTTTTAACTGCAGCTGTGCCTCATTCAATCAGGAAATAAAGATCAGGTAAGAGCCCAGGTGGGCAGGTGGGCAAAAACATCAGCAGACATAGAACCGGTTCTATGTCTGCTGCTCTTCAGAGCTACCGGTTCTACAGAGGTGGACAGAACCGGTAGAAACTCACCCCTGGTTGAAGTCCACCCATCTTAAAATGGTGGAAGGCTGGGAAACGTTGTCTTATACCAAAGAGAATCAAAGGAGGTTTCTCTCTAACGTCTTCCAATCCCAGACTTAATTCATATTTCTCTACCTTTCCTCTCCAAGGTCATTTCTGTGGTTCTCTAAAATTCCCCTCTGCTGGGATTTCCAACTCTGTTTGCAAGAACTCCAGTACAGAACCACAAAAATTCCCATTTCACACGCTAAGTTTATTTTCCCATAAGTCATTCTCCGCCATTACTAACCTGAAAGTTAATCCTGATTTGCTCTTCAGATTTCTCAGCAACTCTAGCTGATTCAAAGGTGGAATGAGCCTAAATTGGAAGAAATCCAAAATCAATTTCAAGCAAAAGAGAAAGAGAGAGAGAGAGAGAAAAAAAAATAAGAGAGAAAACACAAGAACCATCTCATGGAAAGTTTTTCCCTCCCTTGGGATTGTGTGTCTGTACCATATATTGCAAATACAGAAGAATGGGAGGTGAATTAGGAATTTTCATCTCTAGATGTTCTCTAAAAGCAGGATGAGCAGATAAAACTAGTATGAGAAAGGAGGAAGGTGTCTCCAAATGGATGACTGACTGGAATCAGCAGAGATGGCAAAATTGTCTGCCTTAATCAAAGAAAAAAAGACACGTTTAACTTTGTTTCTGCTTGGAAACCACTTCTGGGCTTTGTGCTTGAGGTGGAAAAAAATGAATCTCTGAATTTGGATTTTGATGGTTAGATTTAGTTTTGTATTTATAGAAATGGCTTGTATATATTATTACATATACTGTATATATGCTGTATATATAGTACTATAAACTACATATAGCCTCAGCTTTTTAAAAGTAAAAAAGGTGCATCTATATGCAATTTTTTTTTTCTACCATGCTAAAAAGAGTCGAGTGGTGAAATGTGTAGTATGAAGGGCATTTAAGTTCTCCATCATTCTTGGAAACCTAAATTTGTGATCCCAACCCAGTCCAGTGAAATGCTGGATCCCTGCTAGATCCCTCTTGTTCTGTCCAGATCCCCAGCATTTTCAGCCATAGTGTGATATGGTTCAAGACCCCTACCTCAAATCTGCTTTCTACTCCCTGGGGGGATCACAACCCACAGTTTGAGAACTCCTTGCCTAGACCGAATTTCCTTGCAAGAACTCCTTTTTCAGCACGTCCAGGAACCGATTCGTTATTCGGGTTTGGGACACAATGTGAGCATTTTTCTCTGACAATTCATTCATTCCTTACCCTGAAATTCCTCAGCAAGACTGGGTGGCTCACTTGAATGCGCCCTTCAAAAACCAATCAACAAATTGTCCCCCCAAAATTTGTCTGGAATGAATTAGCCCCCAAAATGCCAGTTTGTTGCAAAAAAAAAAAAAATAGCAACGTGACGCATATATGAGCCACGTCTTCGTTACGACATAAACTTAATGAGAATAACTTCCTTCACTTTAATGAGAATAACTTCCTTCACTTTAATGAGAATAACTTCCTTCACTTTGTCTCCACCCTTGAGACTTTATTCCCATTCCTTCCAGAATATGTGGTTTTGTTAGATGTACCATGCTTTTGAATAAAAGAACCGGGCACAAAGAATCATACAATCACTGGAATAAAACAAAGTACATGCAGTAGAATGTGAAAATTTTAAGAAATTTCACCTGGTCTGTAGGCTTTATTTGAGGCCCTGAACATGGAGAGTTCTTTTTTTTTCCTGTTACTATCAAGACAATCTTGACTTCTTTTTGACAGCTAAGATTACCAGGTCTGGGCTGCAAAGCCTCAAATGACCACTAGATGGTGACAATGAGACACCAAGATGTGGTCCTTTACTGCCACCTAATGATAGCCTGTAGTTTGGCAGTTCAGATCCAGAAACCTTAATTAAAGTATATAAAACAAAGTACTGGACGGTACACATTTCCGGTAGCGAAAGATACACTGTGAGTTGTTGCTGGAAGCACACACAACAATCAGGCAAAGTCAACATCGCTGGTCATGCCTCAAAGCAATCGGTTACAAAGCAAACACAACATGGGTGGCACAAACAAGCTACACTCCCAAAAGTACACCCATGCACACACCACAAAAGGATATTGGGGACCGGTTGTGATGAAGCCGGTGTAAAAGAAAAGTAAGAGTGAGGAGGGTCATCAAAGATCAAAGGGAGAGGTTAGGTCATTTGTCCAATGCTAAAAAAAGACTGTATCCTTCTCTACAGGTAATCCTCAACTTGCGACCACAGTTGAGCCCAAAATTCCCCTTCCTAAGCAAGACAGTCAAATGAGTTTTCCTTCATTTTACAATCTTTCTTGCCATAGTTGTTAAGTGAATAACTGCAGTTGTTCAGTTAGTAACACAGTCGTTAAAAGGTCGCCAAAGGGGATGAAGTGATCCCGGGACATTGCAACCGTCATAAATACATGCCAGTTCCCAAGTGTCCAAATTTTCATCACGTGACCATGGGATTTCTCCCAACGATCATTAAGTTTGAAAAAGTTTCCCAAGTAGTGGTGGGATTCAGCCGGTTTGCACCAGTTCAGGCGAACTGGTTGTTAAATTACCCACCCACCCATCAAAGGGCACGGCACTGCGCTGCAATGGAGAAACGGCCAATGCAGCAACTGACACCAGGGAAGGAGAAAGCCGCTTTCCCTCTTTCTTGTCCCTGCTCCTCCTCCTTCCCTTGTGCCAGCCACTATGTTGGCTGTTTCTCCATTGCAGCGCAGCGTAGTGCCAAGGATCCACTTCGATAACGGGTGGTGATGGTAATTTAATAACCGGTTTGCCCAGGGTCAGGTTGGCTATCGCAGAAGGCACATCCTGCATAAGCTGGAGCTGGAGGATGGGAGTGGGCTACGCCAGGGGTCCCCAACCACCAGGCCCTGGACCGGTACCGGTCCGTGGAACATTTTCTACCGGGCCGCCAGTTTGCTGGGCGCCGCCATCTTGTTTTGATAAGAAAGTGTTTCCAGTGAGCTTTTCCAGTTGGAAAGCAGCGTTTGGGTGCTGAAAGAATCCTCGCGCCTTAGTTTCATCGAGTGGGGTGGTGGCTTCGAACAAAACTAAGGCGCAAGGATTCTTTCAGCACCCAAGGCAAGGCGAGCCGAGCGACCGTCCCGAAGTCATCCTGAAGCCCATCGACACAGGTACAAAGGAGGAGTTGAAGGTGGCGGGGAGAAGCGGGGGACGGCTGGCTGGCTGGTCGCTCGGCTCACCTTGCCATGCGTGCTGATGCCGGTACCGGGCCACGGATCATTTTGTGATGCCGGTACCGGGCCGTGGCACAAAAAAGGTTGGGGGCCACTGGGCTACGACTCCCATAACAGCCAACCTGACCCTGGGCAAACCAGTTATTAAATTGTTTGAATCCTGCCACTGTTCATCAGTCACTTTTCCCAGTGTCGTCATAATTTTGTACAGTGAGTAAATGAAGGGTTGCAAGATGAAGGACTTAGTCAAACTCAAACTGTCTTGCTTAGCAGCATAAATTTGCGGCTCTTCGGTGGTCTTAAGTTAAGGACTATCTGTATTCCCTCTCGCAGATGTATATCCTACCTTTATCCATGGGAAGAGAATGATCAAAAACAGCAATAACATTCATCTCTCTATTACGTTTTATCCTAATTAAAAATGAAACAGCTTTTGTTCTTGTGACAAGGTGAAGGACGAGTTTGGTACAGATGAAATGAAAAGCAAAATCGGAGCTGATCCGTGCCTCCTTTTTCACAGTCACGACCTTTGCAGCATGGATCATGGGATCAAAACTCCGTGTCAACTCATAAAATATTTCTCTGGTCTTTTTAGAGTGGCCCACAGAAAGGGAGGAGGGGGGAGCAATGCGGCAGCTTGCAAAACCGAAACTGCATTCCATAAATGTTTTCAAAGATAGTAACTAGGTGAGTGAAGTTTCCGCTGTGCAAAATTCTAATTGGAGAGCATGATTGATGACTCTTGGCTATGGATGTGTCCCATTGGAGAATATGAATTACGATACACCCAGGGGGTGCTGTGGGGGTCAAAGTGACAATGAATGATGTGTCTCAGAGTCGACTATACCCAGGCAGTGCCGGCATGTTAACTCTCAATAAATCCTTTTTAAGTTTTGGAAGTTTGGCTCGAGACTCATGATTTAGATGGGGGTAACTGCCGGAATCCTGACACTCAAATGCCTGGCAACTGGCTCATATTTATGACCATTGCTGTGGCCCAAGGTCATGTGATCACCTCTTATGACAAGCAAAGTCAATAAGGAAGCCAGATTCACTTAACAACTGGGTTACTAACTTATCAACTGCAGTGATTCCCTTAACAACTGTGGCAAGAAAAGTCATAAAGTGGGACAAAACTCACTTAACAAATGTCTCACTTAACCACAGAAATGTTGGGCTTAATTCTGGTTGTAAGTCAAGGACTACCTGTACAGTAAGCCAGACTTACAGCAATTGAGCAAGACAACCTCTATTCTATTGTCTGGTTACAGCGATCTTCAAACTTTGAAACTAAGAGCTGTGGACTTCAACTCCCAGAATTCCTCAGGCAGCAGTGTTGGCTGAGGAATTCTGGGAGTTGAAGTGCACAAGTCTAAAAATTGGCAAATTTGCAGACTCCTGGCCTAGAACATTTAACCCCAGGGTTTGTTTTTTTTTTTAAGGCAACTTTAAGGATTCCCCAACCAACATGCTGGGAGTTGAATTCTACACATCTTAAACTTTCCAGATTTAAGAAAAAAAGCACTGATTCAACTCAGGGACAATATCTTAAAAAGGACAGTATGCTCATATGTAACTGGTCGAAGCTACAATGACGTCAAAATGACATCTTCCACGTTATGGCATCTTCACGCAAATTATACTAAAAGCCTGATTTGCATTATTTCATGTCATGAGTCACACGGCTTTCTTTACTGCTTTCAAATGTGATAGTTTTGATTGAGATAATACGCTAATGCTTCTAGAGGCCCGGCTGTAAATTCTGGTTTACTGTTGTATAAGCATGCTGGCTGGGGAATTCAGGAAGGTGAAGTCTGCCGTATATCTTTAAAGTGCTGAAGTTGAGAAACACTAAATTGGATTTAGCTGTCAAACCTCAGCTCCATTTTTAGCCCAGGTTAGCATTCATACAAACCCAATTCATCAGAAAGTATACTTTGATGAGTTTCCTATTTCAGGAACACAGAGTGTAGCAGAGCTGGGAGCATAGTCAAAACTATTTAGCTCCATTTGGTTTAGAATAACAGTACCACATTGTTTGCTGGCTATTTTAAGATAGATGATAGATAGATAGATAGATAGATAGATAGATAGATAGATAGATAGATAGATAGATAGATAGATATTATGCATAGATATGCATACACACACACACACTAAGATAGATAGATAGATAGATAGATAGATAGATAGATAGATAGATATTATACATAGATATGCATACACACACACACTAAGATAGATAGAGAGAGATAGAGAGAGAGATAGACAGATAGACAGATAGACAGACAGACAGACAGACAGATAGATAGATAGAAGAGAGATAGATAGATAGATACTGTAGATAGGTAGACAGACAGACAGACAGAGATGGATGAGAGAGAGAGAGAGAGAGAGAGAGAGATGGAGAGATGGTATACTGTTTATGTGTTTGTGTGTTTGTGTTTGTGTGTGTGTGTGTGTGTGTGTGTGTGTGTGTGTGTAGGCGTGGATGGCCTACACACACACACACAAGATGCTGAGCTTATCTGCTGGAAAGCTAACAGCCCAGGTTCGAGACCCAAGCGCTGCGCCACAGGGTGAGTTCCCGTTCCTTGCTCCAGCTCCACCTAACAGTTTCGAAAGCATGAAAATGCGAGTAGATTAATAGATGCCATTTTGGTGGGAAGGTAACAGTGTTCATTGCGCCTTGGCGTATCTATTGGAAATCTAGATCAATGACTAGTTTACAAGCCAGTGAAAAGGTCCCGACTCACAAATACTGCATTTCTTGACCTTTTTATAGTAACTGCAAAGAAATCGTTATAACATTTACATGCAGAAGATCCCTACCTCATTCCCCAATATTCCACCCAGATGGGATGGGGAATTATTGTTTTCTTCCCAACAATTAAATAGCAGAGAGAAAGAGAGATAACTGGACTGAATGGAGCAAGAGAAACACTTGTAATGGCATATGGGAATGACCTTGGAAAACAGGAGGAAAGCTGCATCTAGGGCAATGGTGGATAAAAGGCAGATGAGTCTGCAGAGGCAATGGGGACATGGAAACACATCAGAAGAAACCCTCCCTAGTTTCTGGGGCTGTACAGGTGGGTGGAAGGAGAAGAAGCGCTTATACAGTTGCAAAATTCTGTTAATGCAACCTTGCAATACAGTAGAGCTAATATTTTGGGATAAGCTTCTGGTGCGGACCACATCACAAAGCTGACCCACCTACAAAGTGGTTTAATATGCTAAGAGTGTGCTCCCCTACACATTTAACCTAGTTACTTAATTAACTACTTTTCTAAGTGTTCTAAATACATTTAAACTGCCAACTGCCCAGTCGAAACTCTTGCATGCCACAGAAAAATGAACAGGCTAAAAATAAATAAACTTTGGTGGAGTCCTTGGTGTTCTCTGAGCTTGATCGTTTTGTCGCAGACATTTTTTTATCCAACTAGGTAACATCATCAGGGCTAGAAGGGAGTGTGGTTTGCTTGCTGCTTATATCTAAGTGGTTTGTCATGGTTGGTGCGAGTGTTCCTAATAGTTCCCTGATTAGACTGGCAGGGCAAGGTCACTTGGACATAAACCAAGAGCAAACCCCACTCCCTTCTAGCACTGATGATGTTACCTAGTTGGGTAATAAAACGTTTGCAAGAAAACCACCTAGCTCAGAGAGCATCAAGGACCTCAGAGTTCAATCCCAAACTGCAAATATTCCCTTCTACTGGTATTAAACTTAAGGCGGTGGCCACACAATTAGCATCTAGTTAAGCGTGTTGATATAACCACAGTGAAAACACAGAGGAAGGAAACAAAACTTACAGATTATGGGTAGTGGTGGTGGGAATCAAAAGGAAATGTGCAGTGGAGTAGAAAAGCCATCAACTGAGAAAATATGAGAGACAATGAAGAGGATTGCAGGAAGCACAGTTGTATAAGGCAGAGGTCTCCAAAGTTGGCAGCGTTAATACTTGCAGACCTCAACTTCCAGAATTCCTCATGCTGGCTGGGGAACTCTGAGAGCTGAAGTCCACAAGACGTACGATTGTCAAGTTAGGAGGGCTCTGGTCTAGAGTGAAAGTAATTTGGTTGCTAATCTAGCACTAGCACTAGCATTTAGACTTATATACTGCTACCACAGTGCTTTACAGCACTCTCTAAGCGGTTTACAGAGTCAGCAAATTGCTCCCAACAATTTTGGGTCCTCGTTTTGCCCACCTCGGAAGGATGGAAGGCTGAGTCAAAACCTTGAACCTGGTGAGATTTGAACTGCCAAATTTCAGGAGGCCGGCAGCCAGCAGAAGTAGCTTACATTACTGCACTCTAACCACTGTGCCACAGTGGCTCATATCTGTGTTTACATCATGCCAGGCCAGGCTAATGGCAAAAATCAAGTATTCTTCTAACTTAGGAAAAACCAGTGACCAGAAATAGCTGTATAAATGCAAGATAATTCAAATATTTGCTGACCAACTGAATTTCACCGCAGTACTCACCTGCTGTCTTCTACAGTAGCTTGAAAATATCTTTTCTTAATCTGTGGGTCAGAGGAGGAGGTCAAAAAAGTCAAGAGGACTTCCACAATGGCGTGATTGAAGCTTCCATCTTGATTTTTTTTAACCATACCCTTCAGATACTTCTGTGGTGACAATGCCCAGCACAATTTGATATGCATGTAAAAGAATACACAATCCTTGGTTTGACGGCCTACACAAGGTAGTTTTTGCCATATTTTGTAGAGGTTTGTCATTTAAGGAAACCTGTTTTGCACGCAATACAGAAAAGCTGAGTGAGTTTCATTCCAAAACAGACTGAGGAGAAAAACAACAACAACGAGAGCCACAACGTGACACACAAACACCCATTCACATGCACTGCATACCTGGAGGCACCATAGGTTTGTGGTTGTGAGCTTTCAAGTATTTTCAAAAAAGGAGAGGAAAAAGGAGGAGGAGGGGAAAAAAATAAAGAATATTTTGAAATTAAGTAGGAGGGGTGGGTGAGAAACAGAACAAGGAAAATTAGCATAGAGCCCAAGTAGGTTCCATTGAGTAGGCAAACTCCATACATGAATCAGCCGGCGAGTATCAATGTGCCTTAGAGATTACAATTTATAAATATTTTAAGTAAATTTATCAGCCATGACAGGTGCAGTTTGTTGCTTCAAAAACTGAACCACAAATGATTACTTCTGCAGAGTCATCATTAAAAACCCGAGAGTATTAAAATGTGTTACTGGATATAGTAGGGGTGACATGATAACAGTGTTCCAATATTTTAGGGGCTGCCACGAAGAAGAGGGAGTCAATCTATTCTCAAATGCACCTAAAGGCAGAAAAAGAAGTAATGGGTAGAAACTAATCAAGGAGAGAAGCAACCTAGAACTAAGGATAGATTTCCCGATAGTGAAAGCAATTGATCTGTGGAACACTTTGCCACCAGAAGTTGTGGGTGCTCCAACAATGGAGGTTTTTAAGAAGGAATTGGTCAGCTACTTGTCTGGTACAGGGTTTTCTGTTTGACCACAAGGTTGGACTAGAAGACCTCCAAGGTCCCTTCTCACTCTGTTCTATAGGTAGTCCTTGACTTGCCACCATGACTGGGACTAGAACTTCTGTCGCTAAGCAAAATGCTTGTTAAATGAGCCATGCCCAATTTTATGACTGTTTGCCATGGTTATTCAGTGAATCAGTGCAGTGAATCAAATGGTTGTGAAGTGAATCCATTGACTGCTAGTCAGAAGGCAGCTGGGAAGGCCACAAACGGCAATCATGTGAGACATATCAGTTGCCAACCGCCCAAATTTTGATCATGTGATGCTGCGACAGTTTTAAGTGTGAGAACCAGTTGTAAATCACTTTTTTTCAGTGCACTGTACCTTCTGTCAGCCTCCAAGAATCCTTCTTCTGCTTATCTTTCCGGCTACCATAGAAAGAGGGGGGGAATAATTGGACTTTGTGGCGGGAAGAGTACTGGAGGTTTAAGTTGGTAAAATGTAAAAGTTGGGATGTTTTTTTGACTATGCTAACTTGCTTACTGCGCAAATGTAGCCCCTTATCTGCCTAAGCCAAGGTTAAAAAAAAAATTATTAATTTTCTATTGTTTACATTTATTAGAGCTTAATAAACATCATGCTGTCTGGGTATTTAATCTGCTTAACGATACAGAATTACATTTTTAATCTCCACTCCCTTTTTTCCAACTACTGGTAAAATAAATTCCATGTTTGATAATATCCTGCATCTTCTTTCTGTTTAATTTTCAGTGTAAGTCTATCCATTTCTGCACAATCTAGTATCTTCCTAATTGTCTCTTCATCTTGCGGTATTTCATCATTTTTCCAACATTGTGCGAATATAATCCTTGCTGAAGGTTCAAGGATATTTAGCCAGGGCTAAACATAGCTAGCTAGTATCAGCTTTGGAAGCTATACTGAGACCAGATGCTTCCACACTGCCACATTCTTGACCCTGGGAAAATGGAAGGGGGGAATTTCTTGGAGGTTATGTTAGTTAGACATAATAGCATTCTTCTTCTAAGTCAAGGTCATGTTATTTCTGCACCTGGGTGAGGGGATGTCTCAAATTGGGATGGATGGTGATTGGGGCATGTGATGCAATGAGGGGCGCAGGGTGTGGATTTGTAGTTTTTATTTATTGCACAGAAGCCCAGAACTTTCAGATTCAGGATTCCCCAGATGTGCCAGTTTACTATCTAAATATAACAGAACTTTTGAGAAGATGTCTGTCTCGGAGTTATTGTTTGGAGTGGAGGCTTTCTGGAACGCTGACAGCTAGTTATTTTATTCCAGGAATAAGCCATGTAACATAGACGAGGCATAGTTACTATATGAGAAGGTGTGCAGAATTTACACTCACTACTTCAAATCCACCACATCTTTTTCTCTCCCCGAGAAGACTCATTCCACCCACAATCTATGTACTGATGACAAATACATTCCCATTTTCCTTGCTCTTTTATTCAGATAAATCCACCTCGTTTACGCTGACCTCTTTTGGCCTCCTATCTCCCACCTCAAATCAGTCACCAAATCCATCCACAGGACAACTGGATGGCTGAGACGTCTCTACATTCATCTCCGATTTTAGAAACCTCTGACAACAGGACTGTAAAAATACGAGCTGAGCAAACCAACCTTCGATTATTCACGGGGGAAATCCAAACACTTCTTTATAGCAGTTACACATCTCCTAAGCAAAAGATTTCTTAGCTATGCTGAAGGCAGGACAAAAAGCAATGGATGGAAACTAGTCAAGGAGACAAGCCACCTAGAACTAAGGAGAAACTTCCTTAGGAGGTTAGGAGCAGGAAGTTAGACTAGAAGACCTCCAGGGTCCCTTCCAACTCTTGTTATTCTGGGGGGTTTTTTCCCGATAAATCACAACAGGCTAAGCCACCGATCCACATCATGGCTGGATTATTTCCTGACAGTGAGAACAATTAATCAGTGGAACAACTTGCCTCCAGAAGTTGTGAATGCTCCAACAATGGAAGTTTTTAAAAAGATGTTGGATAACCATTTGTCTGAAGTGGTGTAGGGTTTCCTGCCTAGGCAGGGGGTTGGACTAGAAGACCTCCAAGGTCCCTTCCAACTCTGTTTATTCTATTCTATTCTATTCTATTCTATTCTATTCTATTCTATTCCCCCCTTAGCTCCTCCACAGTTCAATTATAACTTTTGCATGCAGAAGATCCCCATCTCATTCTCCAATATTCCAACTCTATTCTACTCTATTGTTCTATTCTATTAAGTCAAATGCAAACAATAGTCACATTATGATTTAATCTGCAAGAGCTGGCCAATTTATCAACAGTAATCACGCTCCAGGCTAACATGTCTGCATGTTAGAAACGGGTATGCCATAGTATAGTTTAATTAGAACTCAATCAATCCTGAAAAATGAGCCAAATATCAAGACAGAATAACTGCAACAGGTAACAGATAATCAGAGCTGGAAGGGACCTTGTAGGTCATCTAGTCTAACCCACCGCCCAACCAGGAGACCCTACACTATTTCCGACAAATGGCAGTCCAATCTCTTCTTGAAAGCATCCAGTGATGACACTCCCACAACTTCTGAGGGCAACTTCTGTTCCATCAGTTGATTGTTCACACTGTCACTGCGTCTTGTTAGACAGATGATCCAATGTTCCAATCTGCCGAGATCCTTCTTCCTTCCAAAGTGTTTGCAATTTTCCCCAATTTGGCGTCATCTGCAAATCTGATGAGTTCCCCTTCCAACCCCTCACGCAAATGAAGCCCACAGATCTCCCGCTGACCACCAGGCTGAAGGATGGATAGATGGGAGCAAGAAAAAAAAATTGAGAAGACTTCCTGGTTTCTCTATTACCTTCCCTGGATTAGAGCGGAGGTCTCCAAATTTGGCAACCTTAAGATTATGCTGGCTGAGGAATTCTGGCATTTGAAGCCCACAAGTCTTCAA
Organism: Pseudonaja textilis; assembly: GCF_049901715.1. Classification (NCBI taxonomy): domain Eukaryota; kingdom Metazoa; phylum Chordata; class Lepidosauria; order Squamata; family Elapidae; genus Pseudonaja; species Pseudonaja textilis. The sequence continues at coordinate 7,798,161 of NC_141992.1, read as the reverse complement.
GTTGCCAAGTTTGGAATCCCCTGGGCCAGTGGTGGGATTCAAAAAAAAAACTTACTACCGATTTGGTGGGCGTGGCTTGGTGGGCGTGGCGTGGAATGGTGGCAGGGTGGGATTCGCTGCCTGGTTGCTGGGTGGGCGTGCCCATGGTGGGCGTGGCCTATGAGAACTTCCTGTTTTCGGCTTCTGATGTGCCTCCAGAGCCCGGGGGAGACTATTTTCGCCCTCCCAAGGTTCCGGAGGCCTCCCCAGGGCCTCTGGGAGGGCAAACACAGCCTCCCCCGGGCTCTGGAGGCCCTCCGGAAGCCAGAAATAGGTCTGTTTTCGGACTTCCGGAAGGCCCGTTTTCCCCCTCCCAGGGCCTCCATGTAGATCCTGCCGTTACCTCCATCAAAAATGGGCCACATGGAAACTCCTGGGAAGGGAGGGGAGAGCGGGGTCAGCCGGTCGATTGAAATATCAGTTCGGCGAACCAGTCTGGACCGGGACTGGTTTGCCAGAACCAGTCCGAACCAGTAGAATCCCACCTCTTCTTGATGGGTGTGTCAGGGAAAAGATACTGTAAAATCTCCATTCCACTCCCGCTCCTAGGGGAAGGTTACTGCAAAATCCCATTCCCTCCCCACCCCACTAACCTGCTTTCCAGCTCCGTTCTCCTGTGCAGGGCAACCAAAGGAGACCCAGCCGATTAGCTGGGACTCAGGAGGCAGAGAATAGATGGGGGTGGGGCCAGTTAGAGATGGCATTTGCCGGTTCTCCGAACTACTCAAAATTTCCGCTACCGGTTCTCCAGAACTGGTCAGAACCGGCTGAATACCACCTCTGAGAGGAAGCATGGGTTGAGTATATTAGACTTTCTCCCATCCAAGACTTGAGAGCTGATGCTGGGTGAGGACTTCTGTCGTATCTCCTACTCAAACTGGAGGAAGATACCATCAGGGCATCACTGTTCCCTGCCTCTGCACCAACACATCATCTCTTCCAGGGGGTTACCCAGAGAGCAGGAGAACCCACCCCTTCACTACATTTGCTGAATTCTAATATGGGGTTTCAGTCAGGAACCTTCTGCTTTTAGCCGCCACAGTGTAAAAAAAGACACTGAGACTCTAGAAAGAGTGTAGAGAAGGACAACAAAGGTGATTAGAGGGCTGGAGGCTAAAAGATACGAAGAACAATTGCAGGAATTGGGGACAGCTAATCTAGTGAAAAGAAGGACTGGGGGGGAAATGATATCAGTATTCCAGTATTTGAGGGGCTGCCACAAAGAGGAGCAGGTCAACGTATTTTCCAAAGCACCAGAAGGCAAAACAAGAAGCAACGGATGGAAATTAATCCAGGAGGGAAGCAACCTAGAACTGAGGAGAATTATTATTTTTTTCTCACAGTGAGAACAATTAACCAGTGGGACTGCTTGCCTCCAGACATTGTAGGTACTTCAACACTGGAGGTTTTTAAGAAGAAATCGGACAACTGAGCAGGGGTTGGATTAGAAGACTTCAAAGGTTCCTTTCAACTGTATTATTCTGTTTATGTTGGTTCTCTCTTAGGAAACGGCTCCACCTCAACCCACAAATTCACCAGGAGAACAGGGGAATGAATTTAAGGCACTGCAGATACACAAGCCATTTTGCACTTTTCCAGTTGGCAGGAGGCAAATCGATTATTCCACATCACTTCACAGCTGCATCTGTGAGATTTTTTGCCAAGCCAAACTGAACAGAGGAGCCCAGACCACGAAGGCTCAGGAGATACGCAGCTGACAGCCCAAGACAAACAGGCAGGCAGGCAGCCTATTCCTTGAGATGCTTTAATTAGTTGGCATTTTTCATCCCACCTTTATTACCTGATCAGCAATTGAAGGTGCGCGCACATACATAACACTCCTTCCTCCTTCTGTTTTCTCCACATCAACAATTCCTTACGGTGGATTGGACTGAGAGAGGGACTGGCCCAAAATCACCCAGCTGGCCTAAGTCAGAGCTAGAACTCACCGTCTCCTGTGAATAGTCCAAAGCCACCTGTTTTCACACCTAAGGTGGGACTAGAACTCACCATCTCCTGGTGATTGGCCCATAGTCACCCAGCTTGCTTCCATGCCTAATGTGGGACTAGAACTCACAAGTGATTGCCTGGTGATAGCCCAAAGTCTCCCAACCAACTTTCACACCTAAGACAGAACTAGAACTCGCTGTCTTCTTGTCACCCAGACAGCTTTCACACCTAAGGTGGATCTAGGTGAGTTCTAGTTCTGCCTTAGGTGTGAAAATTGGCTGGGTGACAAGAAGACAACTGTCTCCTGGCTTCCTGCCTGGTGCCTTAATCACTATGCAGGTGTTGTGGCCTGCCGGCAGCTAGCAGAGCTGGCCGCAGAGACAGACAGTGAGGAGGTTGGGGAGGAACATGGGCCAGTCCTGGAGGCTGAGGAAGGCTCGGACAAGGGCTCTGCGTCAGAGGCAGAGATGGGGCCAGGGCAGTCTGGCAGTTGTCAGCTGCCTTCGGAGTCGGAGAGCAGTGAGGCAGAGGAGCAGCTAGAGCTGGTTCCCAGCCTGCGCATGCGCAGAGCTGCCAAAAGAAAAGAACAATTACGAACTAAGGGTCGACGTCGGAGTAAAGCCACAGGTTGACGGTAAATGGCTTCTCCCATAGGGATTTAAAAAGGAGCAAAAGGGGAGGGGGCTTTTGCAGGAAACAATTTGTTCGTTGCAGCAGTGTGAAGATCTGCCTGTGCATCTCAGAGACTCTGTGCCGAGTCCTTCCTTGTCAGCACTGCGTTTGGAAATATTTACTTGGCAGCTCTCCAGGCTAGATAAGGTCTGTGCTCCTAATTTCACCCTTGAGAGACTGTTTGCCAGGCCTTTGGCTGAAAGTGAAGGCAAGAAATTCACCTTCATTTAATAAAAGGGGTTTTGCTGGGACAAAGAGTCTATTTGGGGTTTTGGGGGAAGCCGAGGTCAGAACAACAACTACTTATGACCTCAATTGAGCCCAAAATTTTTGTTGTTAAGCGAAACATTTGTTAAGTGCGTTTTGCTCTTTTACGACCTTTCTTGCCCCAGTTATTAAGCGAATCACTGCAGTTGTTATGTTAGTAATACAATTGTTAATTGAATCTGGTTCTCCCGTTGACTTTGCTTCTCAAAAGGTTGCAAAAGGGGATCAATGTCCCCAGAACGGTCATAAATATGAGTCAGTTACCAAGAGTCTGAATTCTGATTACTCGAACAGGGGGATGCTGCAATGGTCGTAAGTGTGAAAAACGGTCTGTCAGTGCCATTGTAGTTTTCAACAGTCACTAAATGAACTGTTGTAAGTTGAGGACTACCTGTTACCATTGATATTACTGCATTAAAGGGAGTTGGCTTCAGCAGCCCTATCTCTAGAATTCTAATTCTGAACCTACCCTATATATTTTTTTCTTTATATCAGGGAGCCTCCAAAAATTGAATTAGCCCCTGCAGTCACCTAGTGCATGATTTCATCATCGTAAGAATAGAATAGAATAGAATAGAATAGAATAGAATAGAATAGAATAGAATAGAATAGAATAGAATTGGAGTAGAGTGGAGTGGAATGGAACAGAACAGAACAGGACACCTTTATTGTCATTGCATTCCATGAATACAATGAAATTTGAAAGCTACTCCAGCACAGTGCCCCAAACACTATATCACAATCACACTACAGAGTTTAAAAATTAAAATAATAATAGGACTAAATCACAAATGCACTGTTTGATTCAAGACAATTACTGCCTTGGAAAAGAAACTGTTTCTCAATCTATTAGTCCTCATTTTAAGACACCTATAACGCCTCCCTGATGGTAACAGATCGAAATATGAATGACCAGGATGAGAACAGTCTGTGGAGATTTTTAGTGGTCTAGAGCAGGGGGTCTCCAACCTTGGCAACTTGAAGACTTGTGGACTTCAACTCCCAGAATTCCTCAGCCAGAATTCCTCCCAGAATTCTGGGAGTTGTAGTCCACAAGTCTTCAAGTTGCCAAGGTTGGAGACAGGTGGGATTCAAATTTTTTAACAACCGGGTCTGTGGGCATGGCTTAGTTGGTGGGTGTGGCTTAGTTGGTGGGTGTGGCTAAGTTGGTCGTGTTATTGGCTGGGTGTGGCCAACTCAACATCACTCACATCGAGGTATGCATCTCCTCACCTGTCCCCTCATGACTGTGGGGATGCTGCAACAGTCGTAAGTGTGAAAAATGGTCATAAGTCACTTTTTTCAGTGCCATTGTAACCTTGAATGGTCACTCCACACAAGCAAAGTGCCAGCAAAGGAGGGGAAAAAAAACTCCAGAAAAGTTCCTGAGACAGGAAGTCTAGTCCTGCCAAGAACGTTAACGGAGGGTTAACGGAGAGGCAGGTCCTGTAAGCAACACCAGAATGTTTCCTTCCTGCCTTCCTTATAGGATTAGGCCAGTAATTTCTTCTAACAACCAGTTCTCTGAACTGCTTAGAATGTTAATAACCAGTTCTAACAAATAGGCGCAAACTAGTAGAATCCCACCCCTGGTTGGAGACCCCTGTTCTAGAGAGGAGTCTGGTCTTCGCAATCTCTTCCAAAGAAGAAAGAGAGCAACGGATGAATTTTTGTGCTGTGTTTATAATTCTCTGGAGCATCTTCTTATCCACTGCTGAGCATCCAGCGTACCACACTGTTACACAGTATGCCAAAATGCTTTCAATGGTAGACCGGTAAAAAGTAGCCAGCAACTTCTCACCCAAACCACTCCTTTTCAGCAACCTCAGAAAGTGTGGGCGCTGTTGGGCCTTCTTTGCAGTGGCCATAGTGTGGACCGGCCAAGGAAGATCGTTGGAAATATGAGTTCTTAGAAATTTAAAACTATGAACTCTTTCCACACAGTCTCCATTGATATATAGTGGGAGAGGCTCTGCTTTGCATCTTCTGAGATTTAATCACTAAAGAAAGAAAGAAAGAAAGAAAGAAAGAAAGAAAGAAAGATAGATAGATAGATAGATAGATAGATAGATAGATAGATAGATAGATAGATAGACAGATATAGAGAGATAGAGATAGATAGATAGATAGATGATAGATAGATAGATAGATAGATAGATAGATAGATAGATAGATCTAGATCTAGATCTAGATCTAGATCTAGATCGATAGATAGATATATATAGAGAGATACATAGATAGATAGATCTAGATCTAGATAGATAGATAGAGATAGAGATAGATAGATAGATAGATAGATAGATGATAGATAGATAGATAGATATAGATAGATAGATAGATTTAGATAGATAGAGAGAGAGAGAGAGAGAGAGAGAGTTAGAGATAGATAGATAGATAGATAGATAGATAGATAGATAGATAGAGATAGATAGATAGAGATAGATAGATTGATATAGATATAGATATAGATATAGATATAGATATATAGATATAGATATAGATATATAGATAGATATATAGATAGATATAGATAGATATATGAGATATTTATATGAGATACATATAAAAACAGAGGATTTTTCTCTTTAGTGACTATGGGGTTATTAGCCTGACAGCCATTTAGCTTTGCTCACCGCAAATACCAGGGCTAGAAACTTTTAAAAGATTCCCAGTTTCCTTGGTTAGTGCACAGAGGCAGATTATAACTGCATATATTACGGAGATTTTATTTACCTTAATCGTGCGGCTCCTTAACAGTTCCGCGCAGTGAGTTATTAAAGGAAGCTGCAAAATTGCTTAACCTATACCCTAAGTGGATTGCTTGGTAATGGTGAAAACACCGCCCGTGATTTTAAAAATGCTCTCCAGAGGCTGACAAACATTAATTAATCTTCTCCCTGCTCACGTTAAGCTTTATTAAACCTAATTACAAGGAGGAAAATGAAGCCCATAAAATCTGGCTGGTAATGGAAATGATGACGCCATGGCAGAAGCGGGGGTGGGGGTTGTTTCCAGAGATAAACTTCTGCTGAAGCTTCCCCCTGCCCTACAGGTAGTCCTCGACTTACAACAGTTCATTTAGTGACCATTCCAAGTTACAACGGCACTGGAAAATGTGACTTACGGCCGTTTTTCACAGTTACGGCCTTTGCATCCCCATAGTAATATAATCAAAAAATTCATATTTTTGGCAGGTGGTTCACATTTATGACCATGACTGTGTCCCAAGGTTACGTGGTGCCCTTTCTACGACCTTCTCAGAAACAAAATCAATATGGAAGTCGGCTTTACAACTGTGGCAAAAAAAGTCGTAAAACAGAGCAAAACTCACTTAACCAATGTCTCACTTAGCAACAGAATGTTTCTGCTTGAGCAGGGGGTTGGACTAGAAGCCCTCTAAGGTCTCTTCCAGCTCCATTGTTCTATTATTCTCATACCCTGTCCTTGGCTGGAATATTATGGCCCTTTCCAGTCGTTGGGTTCTTTTTTTTAATTAAAAATATTAAGAGGAACATCCTGCTGGTAAGAACAGCCGTTCGGTGGGACAATTCACCTAAAACTGTAAGAATTTGATGACTGCCTATCAATGGTGGTTTATATGGGATTCTTGAACTGAGCTGGGGATCAACTTAATGGCAAAGTCATACATTTTATGATTGCCTGGTCCAGCCAAATATATCACCTGGTGGCCTCCCATTCAAACAACCAGATAAATATGAGCCAGCAGTGGGCAGCAGCAGCCAAAAAAGCCAATGCAATTCTAAACTGCATTAACAGAGGGATACAATCAAGATCAAGGGAGGTACCAATACCACTCTATAAAGCCTTAGTAAGACCACACCTAGAGTACTGCATCCAGTTTTGGTCACCACACTATAAAAAAAGATGTTGAGACTCTAGAAAAAGTGCTGGGAAGAGCAACCAGAACTGGAGACTAAAACATATGAAGAACGGTTACAGGAACTGGGCTTGGCTAGTCCAGGAAAGAGAAGGACCAGGGGAGACAGGATAGCAGTCTTCCAATATCTGAGGGGCTGCCACAGAAAGGAAGGGAAATCAAGCTATTTTCCAACGCACCTAAAGGCCAGACAAGGAATAACGGATGGAAACTGATCGAGGAGAGATTCAACCTGGAAATAAGGAGAAATTTTCTGACAGTGAGAACAATCAACCGATGGAACAGAAGTTGCCTTCAGAAAATGTGGGAGTTTCATCACTGGAAGCTTTCAAGAAGAGATTGGACTGCCATTTTTCAGAAATGGTGTAGTCTCCTACTTAGGGAGGGGGGGTGGACTAGATGACCTACCAGGTCCCTTCCAACTCTGTTCATCTGTTAAACACGACCCAAAACAAATTTACCCATATTCTGGAATTTGAAAACACTCTCCAAACATTTTTCAAAGCTTTTGAACGCAGACTATGTCCATTCCGGTCACTTCTAACAGTTTTGCAGGGATTTGCCTACCCAGTTTGTGCATTTTTATTTATTAAATTTATACCCTGCTCGCCTCGCTATCCAAAGTCTTCTCTACCACAGCAACCAGAAAGGCAAGTGACAAGAAGCAGAGCCTCTGTAGAAATGCAGCATTTTCTCCCAGAAATGAATTTGATTACAACAACTGTGATGCTGAGGACTTCTGAAGGAGATTAAAAATTCACCACCCCAATCAATTATTCAATTGATACAGAGCTCAGCTTAGCTTAGGTGCCCGAGAAGCTCTGTAAAAATAGATCCAAGGGGTTGCTTCCTGCACATCATGCACAAAGTGATTATATCAACACTCCCAAATACACTGGGAATATCCAGAATGCCGGAGCAAGCAGAAAGACTAAAATTAAGGCCAGGAGAAATATAGCGGTTCCTGATGATCTGATAAACTCTAAGTGAACTATGGTTTCCTGTGTTTCATAAAATCTGTCACACCTGACTGGCCTCCGCTGAACTGCATCGACTTGTATATCCTCATCAGTGGTGGGATTCAAATTTTTTTTACTACCATTCTGTGGGCGTGGCTTGGTGGGCGTGGCAGGGGAAGGAAATTGCAAAATCCCCATTCCCTCCCCACCCCACTAACCTGCTTTCCAGCTCCGTTCTCCTGTGCAGGGCAACCAAAGAAGACCCAGCCGATCAGCTGGGACTCAATGGGAGGCAAAGAATAGATGGGGGTGGGGGCAGTCAGAGGTGGTAATTGCCGGTTCTCCGAAATACTCAAAATATCTACTACCGGTTCTCCGGAACTGGTCAGAACCTGTTGAATACCACCTCTGACCCTCATCCGGAAGGACAGAAATAATAATTTGGGCCTCATCCAAGATTCCTGACCTGGTTTTGTTTTTTGTAAAAAAAAAGAAAACAAGATTATTTAGTTGGTTACTGAAAGGAATCCTATGCTGCTGTAGGTGCAGAGACAGCCAGTTTGGTGTAGTGGTTAATGAAACAGGTTAAAAAACCAGGAGACTGTGAGTTCTAGTCCTACCTGGACAGAGGTGGTATTCAGCAGGTTCTGACCAGTTCTAGCAGAAATTTTGAGTAGTCCGGAGAACCGGCAAATCAGACCACTGACTGGCCCTGCCCCCATCTCTTCTCTGCCTCCCATTGAGTCCCAGCTGATCGGCTGGGTCTCCTTTTGTTGCCCCGCAAAGGAGAACGGAGCTGGAAAGCAGGTTAGTGGGTGGGGAGGGGATGGAGATTTTAGAGTATCCTTCCCCTGACACGCCCACCAACCTACGCCTACCAAGCCACGCCATGCCCAACAAGCCACACCCACAGAACCCGTAGTAAAAAACATAAAATCCCACCACTGGTCCTACCTGAGACATGAAAGTCAACTGGGTGACTTTGGACTTTGGAGAAGATGGTGAGTTCTAGTCCTGGTTTAGACATGAATGCCTATTGGATGGTTTTGGGCCAATCACTAAGAGAGTTTGAATTCTAGACCTGCCTTAGGAATAAAAACCCAGTTGGGCGACTGTGGGCCAGTTACACTCTCTCTCTCTCTCTCCCTCTCTCTCTCTCTCTCTCTCACTGCCCAATCTTTTGCTACAAGAACCTCCATCCTAGCAAGGCATAGCAACACCGACTCCGTTTTGTGCACATATTCATAATGCAGTTAGTCCTCAACTTTCAGCGGTTCATTTAGTGACCGTCCAAAGTTACAACGGCACTGAAAAAGTGACTTATGACTGTTTTTACACTTACAACCATTGCAGCATCCTCCTGGTCACATGATCAAAATTCAGGTGTTTGACAACTGACTCATATTTATGGTTGCAGTATCCAGGGGTCACTTTTGCGACCGTCTGACAATCAAAGTCAGTGGGGAAGACAGATTCACTTAACAGCCATGTTACTAAATTAACAACAGCAGTGATTCACTTAACAACTGTAGCAAGAAAGGTCATAACAACTCATTTAACAACTGTCTCATTTTGCAACATAAATTCTGGGCTCAGTTGTGGCCGTAAGTCGAGGACTAGCTGCATTTTCCTGGAGTTTATTCTCACACTCTCTGAGCCAAACTTCTAAAGCAGGGGTCTTCAAACTTGATAGCTTTAAGATTTGTGGACTTCAACTCCCAGAATTCCTCCTCCAGTCATGTTAGCTCAGGAATTCTGGGAGTTAAAGTCCACAAGTCTTAAACTTGCCAAGTTTGAAGGCCCTTGCTCTAAAGCGTTTTTTTTTTTTTAACGAGAACTGACAGAGAAAACCACAAGACATTATTATCTCTGCTCGGCCTTATAAAACCCCAACCAAGACCCTGTTTGTTTGTTTCTTTTAATTTTCTTAGAGGCACCTACTGCAATTTTCAAACTTCAACCTTAACAATACAAGAGCAAACAATAGATACAAACTCAAGGTAAACCGCACTAAACTTGATTGCAGCAAATACGACTTCAGCAACAGAGTGAGTGGTCAATGCATGGAATACCCTACCTGACTCTGTGGTTTCTTCCCCGGACCCCAAAAACTTTAACCTTAGACTGTCTACTATTGACCTCACCCCTTTCCTAAGAGGTCTGTAGGGGCCGTGCATAAGTCTAACCCTATTCTGGCTTGTACTTGATCTTCATTCTTCCAGGTAACCAGACGCTTCCCATAATACCCAGGTACCATCTATTCTGTACTCTTTCATCTGTTTTTTTCCGACCTAAGGATGAAATGGAGTCTTTACACTCTTAGTCCAACATAACCGCCATAAACCAATAAACCTCCCTCCTTCTATTTTCACAACAACAACCCTGTGAGGTGGATTGGTCTGAGAGAGTGTGACTGGCCTCAAATCACCGAACCAGCTTTCATGCCTACCTAAGGCAGGACTAGAAATCACAGTCTTCTGGTGATGGGCCCAACATCACCCAGCCAACTTTCATGCCTAAGGTGGGACTAGAACTTACCGTCTTCTGGTGATTGGCTCAAACTCACCCAAGGCTTCTATGACTTAAGGCAGAACTAGAACTTACCATCTCCTGGTGATTGGCCCAAGAATTACTGTCCCTTGATGATTGGTCCAAAGTTACCCAGTTGGCTTTCATGTCTAAGAGTGGATTAGAACTCACTCTCACCTAGTTTCTAAACCAGCACCTTAACCACTACATCAAACTTACTCTCGAATAAGTGTTGTGATGTTGTTCATTTTATTTCATTGTCACTTCTTGGAAGTTTTTCTATTTTGTTTCTAGTTTCTAATTTTTTTTAATTTTTTCTAACCTTCCTGATTTGGTCTCCTATCCAATACTAATCAGGCCTGAAATTTTCTCATTCCACAAAAGAAATAATTTGCAAATGTCCAATATCACCATCTCAATCAAGTACAACCATTTCTATAGTCAGCTAAGTTTTCTTAATGCAGTTGAGTCATTCAACCTAATTTATATCTATGGCTGCTTTCCCTAATCTTGTTTTCTTCACATGAGAAGGTGTGTCTTCCCAAAATTCCTTCTCAGCATAATCCAGGGAATTCTGGGGATTGTAGTTCCAATATATCTGGAAGACACATACTAGGGAAGGCTGCTTTATTTTGTGATCACCATTCTCTCTGGAGATTATTTTCACAAAGAATTAAAAACCATGTTCTCCATGTGTTCTGCTCCCCATTTAAATTTTGGTTAGAAACTGAAATTATTTAGTCACTCTGAACTTTAGCAACTTTAAGATGAGTGGACTTCAACTCCCAGAATTCCCAACACGGCTGACTGGGGAATTCTGGGAGTTGAAGTCCACTCATCTTAAAGTTGCCAAGGTTCAAAAACAACAAAAGGTTCAAAAACTCTACGATGTTCAAGAAAGGAATCTACATTTGCAGAAAGGATGTTCCACAATTCATTTTCCACATCATGGACAAAAAAAAAAAAAAGAGCACAGGTCAAAATGCTAGATGATATAGGAAGAGAAAAGTCATGGGGGAAAAATGGAAAAAAGGGGTTATTTGTTATTATTATTATTATTATTTTACCTACTTTTCAAGGCCAGCCTTTCAGACCGTCTTCAGGTTCCTGACATGGCAATTGTCAGAAAACAATACCCACCGAGAACAGGTGCAGAAAAATAAAGACGATGGCCAACGGAGAAACATAAATGTGCAAGAAAAGAAAAAGAAATTAATATAAACCAATATAAGCAATGGAGAAATAAATCTAAATCTAGCATTTGAAAACAAAAAGTGACTTCTAGAAAGAGAGCTTCCCAGTTGAGTTTTAAAAACAAAAACACAATGAGAACAAAACATTTTGGCAAACGTAACGAAAAATAAGCAAGATGGATAGAAATGCAGGTAGTCCTTGGCTCACGACCACAATTGAGCCCAAATTTTCTGACCAAAGGAGTTGTTAAGTGAGCTTTGCCCCACTTTACAACCTGTCTTGCCGCAGTTGTTAAGTGAATCACTGTAGTTGTTCAGTGAGTAACACAATAGTTGAGTGAATCTGGCTTCCCTATGGACTTTGCTTGCCAGAAGATCGCAAAAGGAGATCACATGACCAAGAGACACTGCAGCCATCATAAATATCAGTTACAAACATCTGGATTTTGATCATGTGACTGTGGGGATGTTGCAAAAATCATAAGTGTGAAAAACACTCATCCGTCACTTTCTTTAGTGCTATTGTAATTTTGAACGAACTCTAAACAAATGGTTGTAAGCCAAGGACTACTTGTAGAGGAATCATGGACCTGGATGAAATGCTTACCTGTACATGGGAACGGTGACGGTCCGTTCGTAGTAATTCCAGGTAGAGTGCAAATCGGTTCGAGTGAGGTTAGTGGCGTAGAACCTCCAGGCAGCCTGAAAGAATATAAGGAAGGAGAGGCAGATGTGATTTCAAACAAATGAAACAAGCAAGTAATGAAGTTAAACTTGGTGGTGGCCCAGTGCTGAGAATGCAGTATTGCAGGCTAATTCTGCTCACTGCCGACTGCCAGTAGAAAGTTCGATCCTGACCAGCTCAAGTTTGACTCAGCCTTCCATCCTTCTGAGGTCAGTAAAATGAGGACCCTGATTGTTGAGGGCTATAGGCTGAGTCTGAAAACTGCTTTGAGAGAGCTGTAAAGCACTGTGAAGTGGTATACAAATCTAAGTGCTAATTCTATTCTATTCTTATTTCTATTCTGTTTCTATTCCTATTCTTATTTTTATTCTATTCTATTTCTATTCTTATTTCTATTCCATTCCCATTCTGTTCCATGCCATATTGCAGGCTAACTCTGCCCACAATCTGTAGTTCAATTCTGACCGGTTCAAGGTTAACTAAGCCTTCCATCCTTCCCAGGTTGGTAAAATGAAGACCCAGAGTGTTTGTTGAGGGCTGACTCTGTAAACCGCTTAGAGAGGGCTGTAAAGGCGCTGTGAAGTGGTATATAAGTAAGTACTATTGCTATTGCTAACTTAGATTTTGCAGGGGACAAACTACTTTGTCGTTATCTTTGATACATGGGTAGTCCTCAACTTACCACAACTGATGGCCAGAATTTATGTTGTTAAGCAATCTGGCTGTTAAGTGAGTTATAGGCTGGTTGGGGAATTCTGGAAGTCCGCAAGTCTTAAATTGCCAAGATCAGAGAGCCCTGCTCAAAGAAGGTTTTACAGCATGAATCAATTCTCTTCCAGCACCTTCTTGATCCATTTCTATCTCCTAGGAGATCCAGCCTTTCCTGAGCCCTCCCCACTTTCTCTCCACTCACCTGAATTAAACCAGCTGCAGGGTTTCTTCTTTTTTCAAAGTGCTTCTGACGATGCTGCTCTTGAACCTTCAAGGCAAAGCCGGAACCTAGAATTCCCTGAAAATTACATTAACAGAATTAACAGAATAATAGAGTTGGAAGAGACCTTAGAGGCCTTCTAGCCCAGCCTCCTACTCAAGCCCCTATACCATTTCAGACAAGTGGTTGTCCAATCTCTTTTTAAAAACCTCCAGTGAGGTTTTAAACCTACAATCCACAACTTCTGAAGGCAAGCCGTTCCACTGATGAATTGTTTTTACTGTCAGGAAATTCCTCCTGAATTCTGGGTGCTTCTCTCCTTGATTAGTTTCCATCCATTGTTTCTTGTTCTTCCTTCAGGTGGTTTGGACAATAGCTTGTCTCCCTCTTCTTTGGGACAGCCCCTCAAATATTGGAACACTGCTTTCAGGTCTCCCCTGGTCCTTCTATTTGGCTTGTTGGAAGGCTGTACATGGCTGTACATGTTGTGGTTCGCCGGCAGCCTGTGCAGACGGCAGCAGAATCGGGCAGTGGGGAAGAACAGGGACTAGTCCTGGAGTCTGGGGAGGACTCGGACGAGGGTCCTGCGTCTGATTCAGAGATAGGGCCAGGGACATCTGGGAGTTATGTACTGACTCCGGAGCCTCCAGAATCTGACAGCAGCGAGGCAGAGGAACAAGGGGAGCCTGTTCCCAGGGTGCATATGCGCAGAGCTGCCAGAAGACAAGAACAGCTAAGACAAAAGGGGTGACTCAGGAGTAAGGCTTGGAGGTGATTGCCCCTCTCATAAGGTATAAAGGAAGTGCAAAGGTAGGAAAACCTCTGCAGGAAGCAATGTCGTTCACTCTGATCGGTTTGGACTCTGAAAGCTCCATGTTGAATTTGTTCTCCATTTTGGAAAGATTAATTGGGACTTTAATCATTGGCAGCACTTCAAGTCAGATAAGGTGTGTTCTTATCAGATGTCTTACAAAGAACTTTGGCAGACGTCCCTGGGAATAATTATAACTGGTTAAGACTTATTCCGAGCTATGAATGACCATAATTCACAGCCATTGAACTAAAATAAAAGAGTTTTGGATTTTATATGCATTTGTTGGGGTGTCTCAGGAAGCCTTAATCAGAACAATGCATGCCAGTTGCCAAGGGCCCACATTTTGACCAAGTGACCACAGGGGTGCTGCTATAACTGCCACTGGAACCTGGAACAATTCACAAAATGAAGGTCACAAATGACCATGGGATATTGAAACCTTCATCAATGTGTGATGGTTGCCAGGTGCTTCAATTACAATCACATGTCCACGGGGACGAAACAAACAAAATGTTTAAAAGTTATGATGTTTAGGTAGCTATTTACCAAGCACATCTAAATTACACTGAAGTCACCAAAATATCTTTACAACCCTCAAAGCACATCACAACTTTTGAGCAGCCCTCATTGTTTGGAAAGTGAAAGTTGACAAATTTGGCCTACCCTAATGGGGGACGCAGAGTTGCTCGTAATGTTGAGGACCAGTCGTGTCACTTTTTTTCAGCTGCGTTGTAACTTCGAACAGTCACTAAACAAATGTTGGTAAGTCAAGGACTATCTTTAGACACGTTCAGTTTCATCACCCAGCAAGGAAGTTGCTTCGCCCAATGAAAATGGGGTGTTTTAAGCTTGCAAACTATTCAGAGGCCAGAGGCAATGTGGATGCTTTCCATCCTAAGTAAGCCACAGCACTGGATATGGTTTGGCTTTCTTTCCAAGGAAAGGGGGCTGCAGAGGACTTTACTGAGCCACGGTGGCGCAGTGGTTAGAGTGCAGCACTGAAGGTTACTTCTGCTGACTGCCAGCTGCCTGCAATTTGGCGATTCAAATCTCACCAGGCTCAAGGTTGACATAAAATCCTACTAGGAAACAGTCAATATAAATTGTAAGGATACAAGTGACAAAGTAACAGCCATACAGTCACAAGTGGGAGGGGATGGGTGATAAGGAGTGATGAGAAGATTAATGGTAATAGTAGTGCAGACTTTGTAAATAGTTGGACAGTGCTGAGGGAATTATTTGTTTAGCAGAGTGATGAAATTCAGGGGAAAACTGTTCTTGTGTCTAGTTATTTTGGTGTGCAGTGCTCTATAGTGTCGTTTTGAGGGTAGGAGTTGAAATAGTTTGTGTTCAAGGTGTGAGGGGTCTGTAAATATTTTCACAGCCCTCATTTTGACTCGTGCAGTATACAGGTCCTCGATGGAGGGCAGGTTGGTAGTAACTGTGTTTTTTTTCTGCAGTCCTAATTACTCTCTGAAGTATGTGCCTGTTTTGTTGTGTTGCAGAACCAAACCAAACAGTTATAGAGGTCACAGGTGACAGACTCAATAATTTCCTTTTGAACTGGATCAGCAGCTCTTTGGGCAGTTTGAGCTTTCCGATTGCTGGCTGCCTGCAATTTGGCAGATCGAATCTCACCAGGTTCAAGGTCAACTGAGCCTTCCGTCCTTCCGAGGTGGGTAAAATGAGGACCCAAATTGTTGGGGGCCACAGGCTGACTGTAAACTGCTTAGAGAGGGCTGTAAAGCACTGTGAAGTGGTATGTAAGTCTAAGTGCTCTGGCTACTTACTGCTGGGAGAGCAAAAAAGGAAACCCCAATCAAAGTGAAGGTTGCTGCCAGGAGACGCCCATTCCAGGTTTGTGGATACTTGTCCCCATAACCAATGGTGGTCAGAGTAATCTGGAGGAAAACAAAGGCCATTGTATAAAACCTTCAAAATTTATATTGGCACAGGAGCACAATCGAAAGAATCGGATCTACATTTGTCAACCTACACAGTAAAAACAAGCATTTGAGGTTGTATAATTTATTTATGTAACAAATTAAGATATTAAAACTGAAGCTCAAATACTTTGGCCACCAAATGAGAACAGTGTCCATGGAGATTCTCAGTCATCCCAGCCATGGTTCACAGTCATCCCAGCTAAGGTGCTTTTTTTCAAAAGGCAACTGGACTTTCTTGGGTTTTTTTCCTTGAAGACGTTTCACTTCTCATCCAAGAAGCTTCTTCGGTTCTGGCTGAATGGTGGGGGATGGAAGGATTTATATTCCTTGAAGTCCTCTGGTCTGGTTCTGAGAGTCGTTGAGGCCACCTGGAGGTTTATCTGTGCTCTCAGAGTCACCTGAATAGTGCAAATGGGAGTGGATCCTTCTTGGAACTGCTGAAAGAACCATGTTGTAGATAGCAGTTAGGGGTATCCCTCCCCATCTGTTGAGAGGGGGCTGTTCAGTTTTGACATACATGGCCTCTTTGATCCCTCTTTCAAACCAGGGGTCCCCTCTGTCCAGAATGTGTCTTCAAAGAGTGCCATCAACCAGATGATTGCAAGGAATATAAATCCTTCCATTCTCCACCATTCATTCAGAACTGAAGAAGCTTCTTGGCTAAGAAGCAGGGGTAGGATACGACAGGGTTAACTACCGGTTCGGGATTTACGAGATTCGATGATTTACGATGTGCTTCCTTGCACGGGCGCGCCTGTAAAACATCATCAGCACGCTGCGTGCAGAGAAGCAGCCTTTGAAACAGCCCTCTTTTCCTGCTTTTTTAACTGTAGCTGTGCCTCGTTCGGCAGCTGAAGTTGAAAAATCAGGAATTAAAGATCAGGTAAGAGCCCGGGTGGGCAGGTGGGCAAAAACATCAGCAGACATAGAACCGGTTCTATGTCTGCTGCTCTTCAGAGCTACCGGTTCTACAGAGGTAGACAGAATCGGTAGAAACCCACCCTTGCTGAGAAGCAAAACTTCTTCAAGCAAAAACAGAGGAAGTCCAGTTGCCTTTTTGCAAAAAAAGCGCCTTGGGGACAAATGAGAAGAGATGACCCATTCGAAAAGGCCCTGGTGTTGGGAAAGATGGAAGCCCAAAGGAGAAAGGGACGGCAGAGGATGAAATGGTCAGATAGGATAAATCAATGCAATTAACATAAATTTGGGGGAAAACTTCAGGACACGGTGGAGGACAGTGGGAGGCCTGGCATGCGGTGCTCCATGGGGTCGTGAGGAATCGGACACAACTTAGCATCTGAACCATAATATGTGGGAATGACCTTGGAGATGGAGAAGAGCCACAGCCAGGGGACTGGTTAGATAAGACCGGTTTCTGGCATGCTTGTGGCCCAGTGCCGGTCCACAGACTGGTTGGGGACTCCTGCTCTAATCGTCATAAATATGAGCCAGTTTCCAGGCGCCTGAATTTTGGTCAGGTTATCTTGGGAATGCTGCAATGGGCAAAATACGGGCCTTCCAAAGGCTCCGGAAAGCCTCCAGAGCCTGGGGAGGGCAAAACGGGCCTCCTAAGAGGCTTGAGGAAAGCCTCCGTAGTCCGGGGAGGGTGAAAACAACCCCCTCCAAGCGCATTTTCGCTCCCAGGGTGATGCAGGAGTCCGACTAGGCCAGGCCACGCCCACCATGGCCACGCCCACCCAGCAACCGTGCAGAGAACCGGCTGTTAGATTATTTGAAGCCCACCCCTGTTTCTGAGGCTCTGTTGATAAACCCCAAACTCATCACCTGAAAAAATACTCACCAGGCCCCACCACAGGGCATCTGCATACGTGTCAAAGTGATCGTTCTCTCCTTTCTCAGCCAAGTACACCAGGAAGGAGGCTAAAATTAGGCACAGGAATCCAATATACCAAGCGGTGATCAGCTCCTGCAAACGGCGCAAGAGGAAAAAATGAAGAATAAATAGCTTTGGGACGTTTTTCCACCCCCATCTGCTTATTCGTTGGTCCTCGGCTCCAGTGAAGGAAGAAAATATTACTGTGATAATAGCACATATTACTGTGCTATTACTGTGATAATAGCACAAATTGCCATAGCACACGTGTGTGGCAAGAGTCAATTTGGTCTAGTGATGAAGCTGCTGGTCTAGAAACCAGGAGATTGTGAGTTCTAATTCCACCTTAGGCATGAAAACCAGCTGAGTGACTTTGGGCTAATCACCAGGAGATGGTGAGTTCTAGTTCTGCCTTAGGCACAAAAGCTGGCTGGGTGACTTTGGGCCAATCAGCAGGAGAATGTGGGTTCTAGTCCCACCCTAGGCATGAAAGGCGGCTGGGTGACTTAGGCCTAATCACTAGGAGAGTGTGAATTCTAGTCCCGCCTCAGGCATGAAAGGCAGCTGGGTGACTTGGGGCTAATCACTAGGAGAGTGTGAATTCTAGTCCCGCCTCAGGCATGAAAGGCAGCTGGGTGACTTGGGGCTAATCACTAGGAGAGTGTGAATTCTAGTCCCACCTCAGGCATGAAAGGCGGCTGGGTGACTTGGGCTAATCTTGGGCCTCAATCACTTGGGGCTAATCACTAGGAGAGTGTGAATTCTAGTCCCACCTCAGGCATGAAAGGCGGCTGGGTGACTTGGGGCTAATCACTAGGAGAGTGTGAATTCTAGTCCCACCTCAGGCATGAAAGGCGGCTGGGTGACTTGGGGCTAATCACTAGGAGAGTGTGAATTCTAGTCCCACCTCAGGCATGAAAGGCAGCTGGGTGACTTGGGGCTAATCACTAGGAGAGTGTGAATTCTAGTCCCACCTCAGGCATGAAAGGCGGCTGGGTGACTTGGGCCTAATCACTAGGAGAGTGTGAATTCTAGTCCCACCTCAGGCATGAAAGGCGGCTGGGTGACTTGGGCCTAATCACTAGGAGAGTGTGAATTCTAGTCCCACCTCGGGCATGAAAGGCGGCTGGGTGACTTGGGGCTAATCACTAGGAGAGTGTGAATTCTAGTCCCACCTCAGGCATGAAAGGCAGCTGGGTGACTTGGGCCTAATCACCAGTGTATGGTTAATTCTAGTCCCACCTCAGGCATGGAAGCTGGATGGGTGACTTTGGGCCAATCACCAGGCGACTGTGAGTTCTAGTCCCACCTTAAGCAAGAAAGACAGCTGGGTGACTTTGGGCCAGTTATTCTTTCTCATCCCAACCCACCTCACAGGGTTGTTGTGTGGAAAGCTGAAGGAGGAAGGAGCGTCCGGTATGTTTGCCACCTTGAGCTATTGATTTGATTTGTATTCCACCTTCATTACCTTCATGACTCAAATTAAGCCAATAATAGAAAGAAAGCCAGTTTTATCCATTATACCGGGAGGTCTAAATCGTAATTGCTACACTCAACCAACACAATCAGAATGACACAAAGGGAGTGTATAAAAGGGAGTGAATCCAGGCACGGATCACAGACAAATAACCTCAAAATAGGCTTAGCCCGTAAACAGCTCTCCAGCAATAGCTAACAATCAAAGGATCTAAAGATAGATGCCATGATTAAAGGAAGGTTAAAATGGCAATTCAGGCCGTTGAGTGACCAAGGGATTGTAAGCCTCAGATGCCAGTTGGGATATTAAATAGAAAGAGAACAAGTTTAATTGGGAAGAAAATGATCTCTGGGCATGTGACGCCCTGCTTCAGTAATCAGGAAGAACAAAGGCAACCATTATACAGCCAGGTTTCTCCTTCCAATTTCTGTTTGCCATGCCCCAAACAGTTTTTCTTCACCCCAAATGTGCACACTAACTCTTGAGAAGAGGGGAGGAGAGGGGGAAGGGAAGAGGGGAGGGAAGAGAAGAGAAGAGAAGAGAAGAGAAGAGAAGAGAAGAGAAGAGAAGAGAAGAGAAGAGAAGAGAAGAGAAGAGAATTCTTTATTGGCCAAGTGTGATTGGACACACAAGGAATTTGTCTTGGTGCAAATACTCTCAGTATACATACAAGGAAAGATACATTGGTCAAGAATCATAAGGTACAACATTTAATGATAGGCATAGGGTACAATAAGCAATCACATCAATCAAAGAAAAGAGAAGAGGGAAGCGAAGGGAACAGAGAAGGGAAGGAGGAAGGGAAGAGAGAAGGGAAGGGAAGAGAAAAGGGAACGGAATAGAGAAGGAAGGGAAGGGAGGAGAGGAGAGGAGAGGAGAGGGAACGGAATAGGGAAAAGAAGAGAAGAGAAGAGGAGAGAAGAGAAAAGGGAACGGAAGGGAACAGGGAAGGGAAGGGAATAGAGAAGGGAAGGGAAGGGAACAGAGAAAGGGAGGGAAGGACAAAGGGAAGAAGGAAGGGAAGGGAAGGGAAAGGGGAAAAGAGAAGCAACACGAATATAAGCCCTATACATTTTAAGAAAATATGAATATATTTCAGTTTAATCATCCATACATAATCTACATCTGTAGCGAGCTGTACATAATACCAGGGCTTAAATATGGCATGACATAAATTATATCTTCTCAAGCTTCAAGAACTAATTTCTTAGCAATAAGGAGAAGGCAGTTCCACTGCCTGGCCATTGATTTGCCTGTAATAGATACATAATTTAAAAGAATATGAACATTCAACTTTTATTCAGTCTGGTCTCAAATTCAACTATGTAATTACTTTTTCCCTGAATGCAGTATGTTTTACAGGCTTTCATGTTGTTTGTTCTTTTTTTAAATATTGCTTTATTTTATTTTCTCCTTTCCTCCTTTTTTATTTGTTTTAACTGTTCGTATGCTATCCAGAGTTTGTTTGTATATATGTATACACACACACACACACACACACACACACACACACACACACAAAAGAGAAGAAAGATGATACAATTTGGCATAATAAATGAAGAATAACTTTAGAGCAGGAAAGATCATATCCAAGTAATTCTCAAATTACAACCAGAATTACTACAATCCTGTAAATAATTCTGTAGGGGTTAAATGAAGCAAAGCCAACTTTACAACCTTTTTGCTATGGCTTTTAAGCGAATCACTGCTGTTCTTAAAGAATTTACACAGTCAGTAAGTGAATCCAGCTTCTCCCATTGACTTGGCTTGTGAGAAGCTGGTTGGGAAGGTAGCAATATGGGGATCATGTGATCCCGGGACAATGCAATCATTGTAAATGCATGCCAGTTGTCAAGAGCCCGAATTTTGATTTGTGTGACCCTGGGGATGCTGCGAAGGTTGCAAGTATGAGGACTGGTCATAAGTCATATTTTTCAATGGTGTTGCAACTTTGAATGATCACTAAATGAATGGCTGCAAGTCAAGGACTACCTGTGTGTGAATGAAATGTCAGTCTCATTCCAGCAACACAGTGATTTAATTAGACTTTTTTTTTTTTTTGCAATATGTGCAATGATTTTGGAATTGTCTCTGCTGTAAACTTTTAAAAATTGCATTTAGTATTGGATTTTTGCCTTGGCTTCTTCTTTATCTACATTCAGTGCAGCTTATAGTATCAATTGATCAGAATGTTTTCGTTGTTTTTATTCATAAACTTTCCCTGCATAAACAGAGGGATAGAATCAAGATCACGTGAAGTGTTAATACCACTTTATAAAGCCTTAGTAAGACCACACCTAGAGTACTGCATCCAGTTTTGGTCACCATGATGTAAAAAAGATGTTAAGACTCTAGAAAGAGTGCAGAGATGAGCAATAAAGATGATTAGAGGACTGGAGGCTAAAACATATAAAGAACAGTTGCTGGAATTGGGTATGTCTAGTTTGATGAAAAAAAGGACTAGGGGAGGCATGATAGCAGTGTTCCAATATCTCAGGGGCTGCCACAAAGAAGAGGAAGTCAAGCTATTCTCCAAAGCACCTGAGGGCAGGACAAGGAGCAATGGGTGGAAACTAATCCAGGAGAGAAGCAGTTTAGAACTAAAGTAGAATTTCCTGACAGAGAACAATTAATCTGTGGAACAATTTGCCTCCAGAAGTTGTGAATGCTCCAACACTGGAAGTTTTTAAAAACATGTTGGATAACCATTTGTCTGAAGGGTTTCCTGCCTAGGCAGGGGGTTGGACTAGAAGACCTCCAAGGTCCCTTCCAATTCTATTCTATTCTATTCTATTCTATTCTATTCTATTCTATTCTATTCTATACCTCCCCTTCACTCCTCCACAGTTCTATCTGCTTTGTGCTTGAACTGGCTGTCTGTCAGCCCTGGAGGCCATTTTGGGCTGGAGCCATTTTGGGAGCATCTTCAGAGCTGCCACAGCCAGGCTGGTTGGAGCTGTGGGAATGTGAGGGGGTGAGACAGAGATAGCTGGGGGATGTGTAGCCAAAACAACATTCTTTGCCATGGGAGCCAAGGACACTCTACCAGGTGTTGGAGAGGAATGGTATACCAAAACCAGCTGGAGCTGGAACTATGACCTGATTGGACTATGTGATGGATGTGTGACCTGGAGGGCAAAAACTTTGTGTTTTGAACTGGTTGGGGGAACCCTCAGGTCCTTCAGAATCAGGTTTTCTCCAGCTATGCTAATATGACATTCCTAATAAATTCATACTTCGAGGAAACTCTGAGCCATAGAGTTTTGATTGCTTTGAGTCTGTTACTTGGAACCCTGGCACGAACCCAACGCTGAAAGAACTCTATGATCGGCTAACTCTCGGTTCCCAGAATTCTTTGTGCTGTCCAAGGATTCTGGGAATTGAAGTCCAACCTATCTCCAAAACACAGCAACCAATTTGGCTGCTCAGACTGATCTCGGCTCACTCAGACCTTCCACAAGTGAGCGCTTGCCGAGATCTCAGGTGCTCACCTTGCTATGGGCGTACACCACCGATCCCAGAAGCTTCCAGGTGCCTCCTCTGCGGTCCATTCGAATCATGCGCAGGATCTGTAGGAAGCGCAAACTTCTGAGCGCGGAGGTGGCAAAAACGTTCCCCTGTGACCCAGCGGCCAGCACAGCAATGGAGGCAATTAACACCATGATGTCTGTATAGAAGGAAGAGAACCATATCAAAGGATCTGCCAGACTCCAAAAAACCAAGAAACACCTATGAGATTTTTTTTGAAGCAGTTTCCTTTATTGTTCCTCATCTATAGACCGAAATCTTACCAAATTAAAGCAAACGGTTTGCCCCAGAAAGCATATATTCTGGGAACTGTTGAGGAGGAACTGTCTTTCTCATACACAAACTCTCTAAGGTACGTTGTCTCTTCCTTCTCTGGAATGCATCCCCTCCTCCAGGAAACCTGGACTATATTCTAAAGATGGGTGGATGGAAGGAGGGGGGGAGAGAGGGAGGAAAGGAAGGGAGGGAGGGAAGGAGGGAGGGAGGGAGGGAAGGAGGGAAGGAGGACGGACGGACTCCAAAAACCAAGAAAGACCCATAAGATTCTTCTAAGTAGTTTGCTTTATTGTTCCTTATCTATAGACAGAAATTTTGCCACACTAAAGCAGACTATTTGCACAATAAAACATATACTCTGGGCCCTAGTAAGGAGGAGCCATCTTCATCCTCTTTCTCCCACACAAACTATGTAAGCTTCATTGTGTCTTGCTCCTGTGTAATAAAGCACCTCCCTCCTGGGAATCTAGACTATATTCTAGGAAGGAAGGAAGGAAGGAAGGAAGGAAGGAAGGAAGGAAGGAAGGAAGGAAGGAAGGAAGGAAGGAAAGGAAGGAAGGAAGGAAGGAAGGAAGGAAGGAAGGAAGGAAGGAAGGAAGGAAGGAAGGAAGGAAGGAAGGAAGGAAGGAAGGAAGAAGGAGATGGAAAGGAGGAGAAGGAAGGAGGGAAGGAAGGAAGGAAGGAAGGAAGGAAGGAAGGAAGGATGGATCAAGCTCCAAAACCCAAGAAAGACACATGAGATTCTTCTGAACACATTTCCTCAGAAATCTTGCCAAACTAAAGCGGACTCTGTTTGCACCATAAAACTTATCTTCTGGGAACTAGTAGGGAGCAGTTGTCTTCACCCACTTTCTCATACACAACCTATCTAAGCTGCTTGGTCCCTTGCTCCTCTCAAATACAGCCCCCCTTCCTTGGAATCCAGACTACTTTCTACCACAGAAACATTTGCTTCTCCATTTTCTCACCCCGGAATACACAAGAATCGTTCAACCCCAACTTTTCTTACGTTCCCACCTCCACATGAACTCTGTCCCGAAGATCAGCAGTCCCCAAACTGGTCCATTCCAGTTCCGTTTAGACAACAGATCCATACCGATTGCAAATGCAGTCGTGACCTCTCAGACAAGACTCTGGTCATCTCCAGAAGGGACATTGAGGTTAGCATCAACCAACCTAGCCATGAAATGGTTCTTACCGATCACACAAAATGGCTTGCGGGCGAATTTTAATCTTCCCCTCCAACCTCGGTACCGACAGCAACAGCCAGCCGCCCAGATCCGTACAAAGTACTCCACTCCGAAGACCACAATAGTGACAATTTCCTGCCAGAAAGACAGAACTTGTAGTGTAATATAACAACACAAGACAATCCTGATACAACAATTTCTACTCTATTCTACTCTACTCTATTCCACTCCATTTCACTCTATGCCACTGCATTCCATTTACCAAATGCACGGCTCTCTTCTCTGGATTTAACAGAATGACAGAGTTGGAAGGGACCTTGGAGATCTTCTAGTCCAGCCCGCTGCTCAGGCAGGAATTTATTTAATTATCTCCTTGCATTTCCATAAACCTGGCCAGCAACTTTGGACAGAGATAAATTGCTCTGTCTGGCTCCAAAGTGTGCAACGCTCAGCAAAGTGCCAGCTCTCATTAGAGTTCCCTTTTCTCAAACCAGGACGATTGAAATTGTGCATCTTAACAGAATTAACAGAATTGGGAGGGACCTTGAGGTCTTCTAGTCCAACTTGGACAGCTTGGACAGGAAACCTTATACCAGTGGTGGCTAACCTTTTTGGGCTCCTGTGCCAAAAATTGTGCAAGCACTTGCACTTGTGCGCTCGCGTGCCAGCACCCAGAAGGCAATGCATATGCCCCCCCTGCCCCCTGCACATGCATGCACATACACCCCCACTGCCCCCTTACCTGCACTGCGCCTCACAGCTGATTTTCAGCCAGTTTGAGACCTTTTTCTGCCTCTGCCGGCTTTGCAGGCCGAATAATAGGCCCATTTTGTCACTTCCGGTGTTCACAGGAAGTGATGAAACAGGCCTGTTATTCGTCCTGCAAAGCCTGCAGAGGCTTTTTTCAGGCCATTGGGAGGCCGAAAAAGGCCTCAAACCTGCTAAAAATCAGCTGTAAGGCACATGCATGTACAGTGAGGTAAGTTTGCCTGTAGCTCGCGTGCCGGCACAAATGGCTCTGAGTGCCACGTGTGCCAGAGGTTCCCCATCACGGCGTTATACCGTTTCAGACAAATGGTTGTCCAACCTCTTCTTAGAATCCTCCAGTGTTGGTGCATCCACAACTTCTGGAAGCTAGATATCCCATTTATCAATTGTTCAAACTGTCAGGACATTCCTCCTTGGTCTCTAGGTTGCTTCTCTCCTTGATTAGTTTCCATCCATTTTATCCATCCATCCGTTTTAATCTTAAGACCTTGAGCATCACACTTACCAGACTGTAAAGGGCCCATGCAGAACTCTCTTCGTAATCATCGATGGTGGAAAAGACGGAGAGGACTAAACAGGAGAGAACCAGCAGAAAACTGGACAGCCCAGAAGCAAAGAGAAAGAGAAAGAGAAAGAGGAAATTAGTGCAGCCATTGATGGATTTGTTGCATTCTTTTTTTTTTCTTCCAGGCCACAAATGACAGGTTGCTTCCTACAAACTGCTTAACCCAGGGCTCCCCAAACGTGGCAACTTTGAGACTTGTGGACTTCAACTCCCAGAATTCTGGGAATTGAAGTCCAGGAGTCTTAAAGTTGCCACGTTTGGGGAGCCCTGAGCTAAAGGAATTAGGTATCAATAAAAGATAATATTTGTAGCTCAGTGGAAAATACTTTAAAGGCTTTGCAGTTTAAACTGCAGTTCTTTAATCCAGAGGTCTCCAAACTTGGCATATGCTGGCTGGAGAATTCTGGGAGTTGAAGTCCACAAGTTTAAAGCTGCCAAGTTTGGAGACCTCTGGCTTAACGTGATTAAAGAGTTAACATGTTTTTCTAGATTCACACACAATATTGAAAATCAAAACTCTTGGTTGGAGTATTGGACCAAAGCCACCCAAAATGAACCAAGCTAAGCATCTGATATAAATAGGAGTTTTTAGGTCAGCATTTCAAGGAAGACTGGACTAGAAAACTAGTGGTGCATGCTAACACTACTTTGATTATAAGGCTATGATCGTCCTTGACTTACAACAGTTCGTTTAGTGACTGTTCAAACTTACAGTGGCACTGAAACAAGTGACTTAGGACCATCTTTCACACAAATGACCATTGCAGCCACCCCATACATGATCAGGTAATCAAAATTCAAATGCTTGGCAACGGACTTGTATTTGTGACGGTCGACGTGTCCCGGGGTCATGTGATCCCCTTTTGCGACTTTCTGACAAGCAAAGTCAATGGGGAAGCCCGATTCATTTAACGACCATGTTGCTTACTTAACAATTGCAGTGATTCACTGAACAACTGTGCAAAAAAAAAGTTGTGAAATGGGCAAAGTTCACTTAACAACTGTCTCGCTTAGCATCAGAAATTTTGGGCTAATTATAGTCATTAGTCAAGAACTAACTGTGTAGTAACAGAACAGTGCAAGCCTGACCGCACTTCCTTCTCAGTCCCTTTTTCTTCCTGAAACTAGTGAGGGTTATGACTGAGACACTACTTCAAATTACATTTGTACCCTAGACTGACCTTTCTTTTATCTGTTCTTTCCATTGTAGTTCCTTCTCCTCTTATTACTTGTACTACTACTACTCCCTCTCTCCCTCTCATCTTCCTTTCTTCTCCTCCTCCTCCTCTTCCTCCTCTTCCTCCTACTTGTACTCCTCCTCTTCCCTGTCATCTTGCTTTCTTCTCCTCTCCTCCTCCTTCTCCTCCTCCTACTTGTACTCCTCCTTACTTGTACTCCTCTCTTCCTCCTACTTCTACTCCTCCTCCTCCTCCCTCCTCATCTTGCTCCTTCTTCCTCCTTGTACTCCTCCTCCTCTGTCATCTTGTTCTCCTCTCCTCCTCCTCCTCTCTGTCATCTTCTTCTCTTCCTCCTCTTACTTGTACTCCTCCTCCTCCCTGTCATCTTCCTTTCTTCTCCTTCTCCTCCTCCTCTTCCTCCTAATTGTACTCCTCCTCCCTCTCTCTTCTCATCTACCTATCTTCTCATTCACCAACTACTCCTCCTCCTCATCATCATCCTCTTCCTCTTATTAATTGTACTCCTTCCTCTCTGTCCTCACCTTCCTTCCTTCCTTCCTTCCTTCCTTCCTTCCTTCCTTCCTTCCTTCCTTCCTTCCTCCCTCCCTCCCTCCCTCCTCCTCTTTGTACTTCTCCTTTAAGCATAAAAGCCGGTCAGATGATTTTGAGCCAATCACCAGGAGATGATGAATTCTAGTGTCACATTAAGCATGAAAGCCAGCTGGGTGACTGTGGGCCAGTCACTTTCTCTCAGCCCTAGAAAGCAGGCAATGGCAAACCCCTTTTAACAAAAACCTTGCCAAGGAAACTGCAGGAATCTTTCCAGGCAAGCTCTGAGAATTGGACACAACTGAATAGGGGGGAGGGGGAGAACAGAGAGGGAGAGAGAGGGAGAGAGGGAGAGAGACAGACAGAGACAGAGAGAATACTGTATATACTTACATACATTCTGCACTAAAAGCCTCCAATACAGGAACACAATGTTGCCAGCCAATCAGGACACAAAAAAAGCCACAAAACAGACAGAAGATATTAGAAACACCAATCAAGCAGAACTCGGCAAACTCCAAGACCAATAAACACAGACCAAGACTCCCAACCAATCAGGATGAAGAAAAAAACAATTCTGGCACAGCAGTAGGCTAGCACCAAATTTAAAACAGAAACGGCTGTGAAAGTCTGACTCACAGACGAACACAATACAGTAGCCTGATGATGGCAGATGAGATTCTGCCGAAACGTTGCTACAACTTTAAAAGCACAACTATAATGACGTGGGAAAATACCCGAACAAAGCTGAATACAATTACATACATTCATGTATACTCCCACACTCCAGAAGAAGGAGATATAAATACACATGTTGAAAAGGGAAGTGTGCTACCTCTGGCAAGGGAGGTGTTAAGTGAATGCACCCACGCACACACATAAAAATAACCGGAGATGTGTAAGACCTTCCGATTTCTAAACATCTCAGTTTGGAACATTTAAAGTACCCTTTCCGGCTCAGATGTTTTGAGCTTAAAATACTCCAAGAAGGTCAAAAGTACTCTTTTGAAGTCAGAACAGAGCAAACGGGGAATTGAAATGGAACATCTGAGTTCGAAACATTCTGGATTTCATGGGCTTGATGGACACACACACACACCCCCGCCGCGGCACAAACATTGAAAGCCTGATCAGCTGTCTGTTTTCCCCCCAAAATTGCTCCCTGGATGACCCTACTGTTCTCCTAAGCAGTTCTTCCAAGACAGATGTGTTCGCAATGGTTCCCATCACCGTAAATAAGACATTATCAGGCTACCTCTGGGTGATCACACAGCCCATCGGAGGTTTTAGTATGCCTCAGAAGAAGATGAGGGGGGGAAGGAATCCATGTAGGTTCAGACACAGCGAAAATGGAAGCAATGTTTTTTCACCTATGCAGCTATGCAGCAGCAGCCAGAAAAGGCAACGCAATCCTAAATTGCGTTAACAGAGGAATACAATCGAGATCAAGGGAGGTATTAATACCACTCTATAAAGCCTTAGTAAGACCACACCCAGAGTACTGCATCCAGTTTTGTTCACATTATAAAAAAGATTTTCTAGAAAAGTACTCCTACAGAACAAATGGTCATCCAGAAAATATGTGATTGTGCAGAAATGGATAAATTAACTATAGCACTTAAAAATAAAGAGTCTTCAACATTTTATGATAATTGGAACTCTTGGTATAATTGGTTACTTCAGAGATAAACTGCTTAATGAACAATGGGTAATTTAAGCAGAGATATTGACAAGATGTGTGTATTTAAATTAAGGTAGGAGAATTGGATCTTGCAGAATATCAAAAAGGATATATGTCTGTTTTTAAATGTATTTTCTTTTTCTCCGCTTCTTTGTTTCTTTCTTTCTTTACATCTCTTTTTCTCTTCCTTTTTCGGTTCGTAAGACCGGCGTTTTCTTTTCTTTTTTCTTTTCTCTCCCTTTTGTATATGTAATGTCGATATGTTTTTAATTGTAAATTCAATAAAATTTATTTATAAAAAAAAGTACAGAGAAGAGCAACCAGGATGATTAGGGGACCGGAGGCTAAAAGATACGAAGAATGGTTACGGGAACTGGGCATGGCTAGTCTAGGGAAGAGAAGGACCAGGGGAGACGTGATAGCAGTCCTCCAATATCTGAGGGGCTGCCACAGGGAGGAGGAAGGGGGTCAAGCTATTTTCTAAAGCGCCAGTAGGCCAGACAAGGAATAATAGATGGAAACTGAACAAGGAGAGATTCAACCTGGAAATAAGAAGAAACTTTCTGACAGTGAGAACAATCAACCCATGCAACAGAAGTTGCCTTCAGAGGTTGAGGGAGTTTCATCACTTAAGACTTCAAAGAAGAGATTGGACTGCCATTTGTCAGAAATGGTATAAGGTCTCCTGCTTAGGCAGGGGGTTGGACTAGATGACCTACAAGGTCCCTTCCAATTCTGATTATCTGCTATCTGTTATGACACAAGTTTTCCAGCAACTGGTGGCTCAGCTATTATGAAACTACCTTTGCTTTTCCCAAAAAATAAAATGACATCAACCACCAGCAGAATGAGTCAAGCGACTAGGCAGAACAACTTCTGGGCAGAAAACGTCAAAGCCTCAGCTGATACAAACAACACAAAAGCATTTGTCTGGTTTGGATAGCATTGCTGTCAGTTACGACCACAATTGAGCCCAGAATTTATGTGGCAAAGTGAGAAATTTGTTGAGCGAGTTTTTACAACTTTTCTGGCTACCTTTGGTCATCAGTCCCCCTTTTTTTCCCCCAGTGCTGTTGTAACTTCAAACCGTCACAAAATGAACTGTTGTAAGTCGAGGACTACCTGTATGGGTGAGATTCTCAGCGTGTGTGCGATTGGCACCCTAGTCATTTGAAGGTGATTTTTTTTTAATTACCTCGAGTGCAGCGTTTACAGAACAACAGAGTTGAAAGGGACCTTGGAGGTCTTCTAGTCCAACCCCCTGCTCAAGCAGGAGACCCTAAAACCATGAGGATGAACCTATGGCATTTGTGCAGGCATGCAAGCCCCAGCCAAACTTACCTGCACTGCGCATGTGCGCACCTCCCAGCTGATTTTCAGCCCGTTGGAGGCCGTTTTTGCCCTCCCAGAGGCTCAAGGGACCTCTGCAGCCTCATGAGGCTGAAAAATGGGCCTTCCGGAAATACTAGAAGTGCCCGTTTTCAACCTCTGGAGGGCCTCTGGCGCTCAGGGGAGGCTGAAAACGGGCTGTTTCAGCACTTCCTGTATTTCCAGAAGGCCCGGTTTTTCAGCCTCCCGAGGCTGCAGAGGCTTCCCTCAAGACTCCAGGAGGGTAAAAACAGCCTCAAATGGACCGAAAATCAGCTGGGAGGCGTGCACCTGCGCAGTGCAGGTAAGGGGTGTTGCACGCGCATGCATAGGGGATGGAGCGCATTACATTGTGGGTGCTGGCACGCATGCACGCATTCGGCACACCACAACAAAAAGGTTCGCCATCACTATACCACTGGCTGTCTTGTCTATTGCAATTCACAATTATCCTTATACTCCTTCTGTCAGTGTTTTGTAAGTCCAATACTTACAACCGTTGCAACTTCCTCACGGTCACAGGATCGAGCTTTAAAAATTTAAAATTAAAACATAGTTCCCTCTCAGCCGCCCATAAAATCAAGATTATTTTCTAGATATTGAAGATATTTCTTAAAAAATTTAAAACAAAGTCATTCCTTCCCATTATTATTTTTATTAGTTAAAAAAATCGGGTTCTTTATATTTTATTTATGTGAATATCTGATTGGGTTTGATGTTGTTATGTTTATATGATTCAGTAATTACAGATAGTCCTCAATTTACAATTACAGGTAATCCTCAAAATTTCATTTAGTGACCGTTCAAAGTTACGACGTCACTGAAAAATGTGACTTATGACCGTTTTTCAGAGTTACGACCTTAGTAGCATCCCTGTGGTTACATGATCAAAATTTAGATGCCTGGCAATGGGTTCATACTTTTGACCGTTGCATGGGATCCCGTTTTGCAAACTTCTGACAGGCAAAGTCAAGGAGGAAGCCAAATTCACTTGCAATCAGGTTACTTATCTGTCAACTGCGGTGATTCACTTAACCACTGTGGCAAGAAACGTCGTAAAATGGGGCAAAACTCACTGAACAAATGTCTCAGTGAACAACAGAACTACTGGGCTTCATTGCAGTCTTGAGGAGCCATGGTGGCGCAGTGGTTAGAGTGCAGTACGGCAGGCTACTTCTGCTGACTGCTGGCTACCTGCAATTTGGCCATTCAAATCTCTCCCGGCTCAAGGCTGACTCAGCCTTCCATCCTTCCGAGGTGGGTAAAATGAGGACCCAGATTGTTGAGGGCAAGATGCTGACTCTGCAAACTGCTTAGAGAGGACTGTAAAAGCACTGTGAAACAATATATAAGTGCTATTGCTAAGTGGGAAGGAAGGAAGGAAGGAGGGAAGGAAGGAAGGAAGGAAGGAAGGAAGGAAGGAAGGAAGGAAGGAAGGAAGGAAGGAAGGAAGGAAAGAAAGAAGGAAGGAGGAGGGAGGGATGGAGGAAAGGAAGGAAGGAAGGAAGGAAGGAAGGAAGGAAGGAAGGAAGGAAGGAAGGAAGGAAGGAAGGAAGGAAGGAAGGGTGGGTCATGGTGGTGCAGTGGTTACAATGCAGCACTGCAGGTTAACTCTGCCGACTGCCAGAAGTTCAATCCTGACCTGCTCAAGATTGACTCAGCCTTCCATCCTTCCAAGATGGGTAAAATGAGGACCTAGATTGTTGGGGACAAGAGGCTGACTCTGTAAAACCACTTAGAGAGGGCTGGAAAGCATTGCGAAGCGGTATATAAGTCTAAGTGCTATTGCTATGGCTTTCTGTATTTTTTCAGTGACTCTTCCAAATTCTGAAGGTGCTGAATAAAGAGACTTATGACCTGCACCCTAAGAACTACACTACTATAACTCCCAGGGTCTCGTCTACCCATTGAGACACTGGGCTAAACAACTGGACTTCCAACGTAGAGGTTGAAAACATGCAGTAAGGCAGGATATGCTCTTCATAATCTGTGATCCGACCGCTGCATCTCAAAAAAGATACCCTAGATCTTGATGAGATTTTTAAAAAGGCAAAACAAGCATTTAGGGGACGAAAAGTATTTTCTCTAGGTAGATATGAGGTGTTCTGCAGAGCTTCGAGCAAAGGCAGACGTGATAGAATGTTTTGAATTTCTCCTTCCCAGGCTATTTGCAGAACCAACGGAGACAACGTGATAAATTAGTAATGACCATCTGCTGACTGGTGGATGGAGAGACAATTCCTTTATGTCTCTCAGCCTCAGCGTGATTCCTCAAAATAAGAATGGTGCTTAGGGTGAATCGTTCTGGATTTCAGAAAGAAAGAGTTCAGGACCATTTGACCAAAAGATGGATTAGTCGAGATGTAAAAAGCATGGGCTTAGGGTGATACACTCCCATTCACAAAGCTTTAAGATTTGGAAATGCACTGGGGTGATCACCATTTGACCAAAATGATGGATTAGATCAGAGATGTCAAAACATGGCAACTTTGAGTTGTAGACTACAACTCCCACAATTCCCCATGCTTTAAGACTAGTGGACTTCAACTCCCACAATTCCCCAGCCAGCCGTGCTTTAAGAGTAATGGACTTCAACTCCCACAATTCCCCAGCTAGCCATGCTTTAAGACTACTGGACTTCAACTCCCACAAGTCCCCAGCCATCCATGCTTTAAAACTACTGGACTTCAACTCCCAGAATTCCCCAGCCAACTCCCCAAGCTGGCTGGGGAATTCTGGGAGATGAAGTCCACAGGTCTTAACATTGCTAAGGTTGAAGAACCCTAGACTGGATTGATTTCTGGCCTACCTCAAAGGGGTCCTTCTTCCATTGGAGGTAGGCCAGAGATCAATCTAGTCGATCATTCGGGGTCAAATTCTGGCCACCTCAATATATTTGCAAAACTTCCTCTCAGTTTGACTAATTCCGAAGTGTTTAAAGAGAGTTAATGCTATTATTTTACATACAAGTAGTCCTCAACTTATGACCGTAATGGAGCCTGCCCACTATGGTCATATGCCGTTAACAGTTAAAAAACAGGTCAGACCTGATTCTACGACTTTTCTTGAAACAGTCATTAAGCGAACGCAGTTGTAAAGTGAGCCAATAGTTAGTTGTGGTTGTAGTTTTGCCAAACATTGGACGTGTCAATTTTCAGCAAAACCACTATATAATGCAGTCGCATGACCACAAAATGCTGCAAAACTTTGTACATCTTCTGAGCATCAGAACTTCAAATTCACGTCATAAGTCCCCCTTTTTCAGGTCAGTTATAGCTTCAAACTAAATCAAGGACTATCTTTATGGCTTTAATTACCATTAATCAGTTTGCTGTCCAAGATTCCCAAATTCCATTTCTTTTTTGGGTGGGAAGTTTGCCCATGAGGTAAAAGCCACCATGTCCCTGTCTGAAGAACAGGACGCTCCTTGAAGGCGATCGGAAAGTCTGGAGATCGTATGAATCAGCATGAAAAATAAATATGCAGATTCCACGGGAGAAATATCAGAAAAGGGAGCAGGAAAGGTTCCAAAATTTAGTGCTTTTTCATCTAAAGCAACATCCACCATCAAATAAATGACAATTCTGGTCAGCATCAGCTGGAATGCTGACAGGAGTTCCCTTCTGCAGAAATATTTGGCTTCAGAAATGCAGTTCCAGGCAATAAAACAAGCAAAATTGTCATTTATGGCACACTTGGGAAAAAAAAAAAATCTGCTTTGTTCTCCCTAGTGCTTCATTAATTGTATTCCAGACACAATAAAATATCAATAACTCATTAAACGTCCTTTACAATTAAGAGGATGCCTTTTATTTCGCCTTTTTTTCTTTCTTTGAGGAATACCCAGTCCCAATTTAGGAACTTCTGCCTTTTGCAAAGCCATTATGGGTAGTCCTCGACTTACAAAGCGTAAATCATTTAGCGACCGTTTAAAGTTGCAACGGGGCTGAAAAAAAAGTGACTTATGACCGCTTTTCCACACTTACGATCATTGCAGCATCCCCAGGGTCACGTGATTTATATTCAGACGCTTGGCAACTGACTCACATTTGTGACGGTTGCAGTGTCCCGGGGTCATGCGATCCCTTTTGGCGACCTTCTGACAAGAAAAGTCAAGGGGGAAGCCAGATTCACTTCACAACCATGTTATTGTTCTGATTCAAACCTTGCTCCAAGGAAACAAGCACAAAACGGAGGTAACAGCCAAACCTTTTAATGATTCTTTACGAATTCCGTTCCTTCACAGTTAAAAGGCTGTTTTTCAAATTAATTATCTCTGATAAGAATGAGCCTTGCCAAGGTGGTGCGAGGCTGCCAAGAACACTAGATAAAATTACTAAGAAATATTTCAAACACCAACTTGAGATATTCCAAACGTCCGCAAGGCTTGAGTGCAAAAACGTCTTTGCTTCCTGCAAAGAACTCCGGTTTCTCAGCTGCCTTTTATTTCTTAAAGGAGGGGCCATTACCTTGCAGCCTTACTCCCAAGTCGCCCGTGCTGCAGCAGCTGCTCTTTCCTTCGAGCAGCCCTACACGCATGCGCACTGGGCACAGGCTCCTCGGGGACCTCTTCATCACTGCCACCAGCCTCCACAAGCTCCGAAGGCAGTACTCCACTCCCTGATGGTCCTGCATCACACGCAGGCCCCTCATCTGAGTCCTCACTCTCCGAGACCTCAGCCGTCTGCACCTGCTGCCAGTGAACCACAACAGTTATTCATTTAACAACTGCAGTGAGATTCATGTCACAAACGTGGCAAGAAATGTCGTAAAATGGGGCAAAACTCACTTAACAAGTGTCTCACTTAGCGACATGAATTTTGGGCTCAGTTGTGGCCGTAAGTCGAGGACAACCTGTACAGCGATGGATTAATCAGGCTTGTAATTTCCGACAAAAACTTGGTGGTAAATTGGCTCCTCTTAAGTTTCTTCATGAGTGTTACAAATGACCAACCAGAAAGGTACTTCAGTTCTTAGAGGCCACCACAGAAATTTATGGGGACTCCTGAAAACAGAATGCAGAATAACAAGAGCTGGAAGGGAGTTTAGAGGTTTTCTAATCCAGCGGTCACCAACTGGTAGTCCGCAAGAACATTTTGGTGTTCCGCAGAAAAATTATTTGTATTTTTTATATTGTACTAAATCAGAGGTCCTCAAACTACGGCCCCTGGGCTGGATGCATGCAAGAAACGTTTGTGTTGCTGCAAAGAGTCTCCCGCTTCGGGGTCTTTTTGTGCGGGGTGGAGGGGGGCAGAAATTCCCACTTGGGGTCTGCTTCAGCCTCCTGGTGTGGGTCTTTGGGTGAAGGCTGGAGGGAAGGGCCGCTAGTGGCGAAGAGCCAGAGGGCCTCGTTCTAGTGGGACTGCATCATGGCCTGGAACTGGCTGACCATCTCATCCCACTGAGCCTCCAAGCACCGGGACCTGGCCTTGCATTCCCGCAGGTCTTCCCTCTGCTTGGAAAGCCTATGCTCCTAGTCCTCAGCGAGGTGCTTCTGTTGAGCCTCCTTCTCAGTCAGATCCAATTTGAAGTGAGCCAGCTGTTTGGGTAACTCTTTCTCCTGGGGGCTGCTTAGCTCCAACAACTGCTTCCTGTTGGGGCCCTAAGGAGCCCAGGAGGGCTGGTGAGGAGTGGCTGGGAGGGGCGAGGAGAGGCCAGTGAGGCGCCCCTCAACATGAGTGACATCGAGTTGGCCACGCCCACCCAGTCACATGACCACCTACCCACGCTCATTAAACAGGATCATATTTCTGGTCTGCAGGATTTAAGATTATGAATTTAGTGGTCCCCGAGGTCCAAAAGGTTGGTGACCCCTGTTCTAATCCAAACTCCTACACAAGAAGAAGACCTTATACCATTCCAAACAAATGGTTGTCTAATCTCTTCTTAAAAACCTTCAGTGATGGAGCACCCACAACTTCTGGATGCAGGTTGTACCACTGATCAATTGTTCTATCAGGAAATTCCTCCTTAGTTCTAGGTTGCTTCTCTCCTTGATAAGTTTCCATCTGTTGCTTCTTGTCCTGCCTTCACGTGGTTTGGAGAAGAGGTTGATCCCTTTTGTGACAGACCCCTAAATATTGGAACATTGCTATCATGTCACCCCTAGTCTTTCTTTCCTTAAACTAGACAGACCCAATTCCTGCAACCATTCTTCCTATGTTTTAGCCTCCAGCTCCCTAATCATCTCTGTTGTTCTTCTCTGCACTCTTTCTACAGTCTCAACATCTTTTTTGTATTGTGTTGACGAGAACAGG
The DNA here is from genome assembly GCF_049901715.1 of Pseudonaja textilis. Classification (NCBI taxonomy): domain Eukaryota; kingdom Metazoa; phylum Chordata; class Lepidosauria; order Squamata; family Elapidae; genus Pseudonaja; species Pseudonaja textilis. Next base: position 7,761,607 of record NC_141992.1, on the reverse strand, counting down.
TTGCAGTATTCCAAGACAGTAAACTCCATAAACCTGAGTAGTTTTCTGAAAGGTCTGTATTTATACTAAATCAAAAGACATGTTTGGTTCTGTTCCGGACATCATGGAATTTATGTTCTAAACATTTGCCAGATTTGAGTTTGGTTTTCTCCATTTCCTGCCCCAGGGTAGAACAGAATAGAACAGAATAGTGTCGGCGTTCCAGCAAACCTCCATTCCGGCCAATAAATCCAAGACAGACATCTCTCAAAAGTTCCTTTTATTTGGATAATAACTGACACAACTGTGGAATCCCAAATCTGAAAGTTCCAGGCTTCCTTACAATAAGTAAAAACTACAAAATCCATCCCCTGCACCCATCATCACATCACATGGCCCAATCACCATCCCTCCCCAGTTAAGACTTCCTCTCAGTTACGCGCAAGACAACCTGACCTTGAATCAGAAAAAGAATGTTATTATGTCTAACTAGATATACTCCAATGTATTTCCCGCTCCCACTTTCCCAGCCTCAGATGTGGCAGCGTGGGAGCATCTGATGAGATGCTCAATATGGCTTCCAAAGCTGACAGACAGAACAGAACAGAACAGAACAGGACAAGACAGAATTAGAATTCTTTATTGGTCAAGTGTGATTGGACACACAAGCAATTTGTCTTTGGTGCATCAGCTCTCAGTGTACATAAAGAAAAAAATAAATGCTTTCATCAAGAATCATGAGATACAATACTTAGTGATAGTCATGGGTTACTAATAAGCAATCTAATAAATAACCCTACAATAATAATAATAAGAGACTTTTATGCCCTCCACAAATCCTATAGGCAGACAACTTATAAAATCTCTATGAGAACTTTATTTCCCATATATTCAGGGCTGCGATTCAAAAATCCCAGCAATCAGTTCACTGCCCTGTTGCTGGGTGGGTGTGGCCATGGTGGGCGTGGCCTAGCGAAACTTCCCACGGCATTTTTCACCTTCCCAGGAGTCCAGAGGCTTCCTCGGGCCTCTGGGAAGGCAAAAAAGAGCCTCCCCTGCACTTTGGAAGCCTTCCGGAAGCTGGAGACAGGCCTGTTTCCGGACTTGCAGTACTTCCGGAAGGCCTGTTTTCCCCCCCTCCCAGAGCCTCCATGCAGACCCTGCCCTTACCTGCATCGAAAATGGGCCACTTGGAGACTCTGGGAGGAGAGGGGCAGAGTGGGCAGGGCCAGCCGGTCGGTTCAAATGCCAGTTTGGTGAAGGAGATGCAAATTTAACATCCAGTTTGCCTGAACCGGAAGAATTCCACTCCTGGATACATTGCAAATCTGTGTATCACAATCAAGAAAAGTCATTATTCAAAATAACAGACTTGGAAGGGACCTTGGAGGCTTATAACTTATTGTAGCCTACTTTGTAAGTTAAGGTTATCAGAGCCTAGTGGTGAAGAAACCAAAAGTACACATATAGACAGGGTGAAACCAGGCTCAAGAGCAGTAACTGTGAGAGGAATCTTGGAGTCTTAGTGGACAACCAGCTAAATAGGAGCCAGCAGTGTGCAGCAGCAGCCAAAGAAGCCAATGCAATCCTAAATTGCATTAACAGAAGGGTACAATCAAGATCAAGTGAGGTATTAATATTAAGCCTTAGTAAGACCACACCTAGAGTACTGCATCCAGTTTTGGTCACCACATTATAAAACAAATGTTGAGACTCTAGAAAAAGTGCAGAGAAGAGCAACCAGGATGATTAGGAGACTGGAGACTAAAACATGTGAAGAACGGTTACAGGAACTGGGCATGGCTAGTCTAGTGAAGAGAAGGACCAGGGGAGACATGATAGCAGTCTTCCAATATATGAGGGGAGCTGCCACAGAGAGGAAGGGGTCAAGCTATTCTCCAAAGCACCCGAAGGCCAGACAAGGAATAATGGATGGAAACGGATCAAGGAAAGATTCAACCTGGAAATAAGGAGAAACTTTCTGACAGGGAGAACACTCAACCCATGGAACAGCTTTGCCCTCGGAAGTTGTGGGAGCGCCATCATTTGAGACCTTCAAGAAGAGATTGGACTGCCATTTGTCAGTAATGGTGTAGGGTCTCCCGCTTGGGCGGGGGGTTGGACTAGATGACTTATAACGTCCCTTCCAACTCTGATTATCTGTTAAGGCACCAGGATAGAAAACCAGAGACCATGAGTTCAAGTCCAGCCTTGTCATGAAAGCCACTTGGGCAACTTTCAACCTGTTGCCAGGAGACTGGGAGTTCTGGTTCTGCCTTAAGCATGGAAGCCGGCTGGGTGACACTGGGCCAGTTCCCTCTCTGTCCCAGGCCAACCCACCTCAGAGGGTTGTTGCTGTGGGGTAAATAGAAGGAGGTGTGTTGGATATATGTATAAATCAGATTTAAGCAGTTAAAGAATGGCCATGTAAACATGCTGAGGAGGTTAGGAAAAGCTGAGTTATAAAGTACTTTCCAGCAGGTATTTTATTTTTGCACAGAACAACGACACCAAAAACATGCACTAATTTCAGATATTAAAAATCTAAGAATTATTAATCAATTCACAGCTCTGCTTAATTTTTTGCAGCAGTAGCTATTTTGTGAATATCACACTCCGGTCTGGTAAACCGGGACAGCCATCTACCCTTAAGCCATCGCAAGATTCTCTATAGCTTTTTGATACCCCAGAAGTTGGCACACGGATATTAATGAAGTTATGATGCCACTTCAAAACATCACGGAAAAGGTGTTAAGAATGAGATCATCTTCAGAAGTGAGAAACAGAAGCTGGCAAGAAGTGACAGCATCTGGGTTCATTTCACAAAAGCATTTGATATTTTGGGGGTTGGCCAAAGGTAAGTGCAGATCTACACAGCATTTTAGCTCAAACTCAAGTCGCCAGGCTGAAGGACAGAAAGAGAAATAAAAAAATAAAATAGTTGAACAAGATTCACCCTGTTCAGTCCAGGGAAAGACGTTTCCATTTAATACAACAATGCAAAGATATTGTCAACTCATAAAACATTTCTCTGGTCTTTTTACAGTTGCCAACAGAAAGGGAGGGGGAAGCAGTTTTCATAGATAGTTTCTAGGCGACCGAACTAACAGGAGAGCATGCTTGATGACTCTTGGCTATGGATGTGTCCCATTGGAGAATATGAATTAGGATACACCCAGGGGGTGGGGGAAAACCAGGGTCAAGGGTGACAATGAATGGTGTGTCTCAGAGTCGGCTACACCCAGGTAGTACCAGCATATCTACTCCTAATAAATCTTATTTAAGCTTTGAAAATCCGGCTAGAGACTCAGGATTTAAATGGGGGTAACTACCGGAGCCCTGACAGATATTGCATTTGTACAACATGCAAAGTCTATTTACTGTTTACTATTTACTGTTAAACTTGGTGTGTTTTTTCATAGTTTACTTAGTGTTTGGCACAAACTCAGCCAGTTTGGTTCATTTATACAGGTAGTCCTCAACCTACAGTCACCACTGAGCCAAAATTTCTATTGCTAAGTGAGATGTTTGTTAAGTGAGTTTTTAACTTAACACATGGTGTTAAGCAAGACAGTTGCAATGGTCGTAAGTGTGAAAAATGGACCTAAGTCACATTTTTCAGGGCCGTTATAACTTCAAAGGGTCACTAAACGAATGATTGTAAGTCATCTGTACATGGAAAAGTGAATTGATGGCACATAATCACTCAGTGGCTAAGACCCTGAGCTAGGGATTCAGATCGACAATTCGGCGGTTAGAATCCCTAGCACCGCGTACGGAGTGAGCTCCCGTTACTTGTCCCAGCTTTTGCCAACCTAGCAGTTCGAAAGCATGTAAAAAAAAAATGCAAGTAGAAAAATAGGGACCCCTTTGGTGGGAAGGGAAGCGTTCTGTGCGCCCTCGGCGTTTAGTCCTTCCAGCCACATGACCACGGAGACGTCTTCGGACAGTGCTGGATCTTTGGATTTGTAATAGAGATGAGCACCGCCCCCTAGTGTCGGAAACAATTAGCACGTATGTGCAAGGGGAACCTTTACCTTTACCTTAATCAGTGCTTTTAAATTTTTTTAAATTTTTTGCATACAGCCCTTTTTACATCCGTTCACACAGTTTAAAAAAAAAAAAAGAATTTGTTTCAATTACAAAGCCACAGCATCCATCCTGATTTTTTTGATCCTTGTGGATGCCTCTAACTGCAGAACTTATCCATAAATCATTTTAAAACACGCTGCTATAGTTAGATAGTCTTTGTGATGACCCAGGGCGTGGCACAAAAGCAAGTCACAAAAATAGGTAAAGTCCCTTTAACTCCTCCAACTTGGCCTCCAATGTCCAATTATCATTGGCTGGAAAAAAAAAAACTCTCCCAAAAAACAGTTTACAAAGGAAAGAAATGCAGTCCGAACCCAAAGTAAAGATAAATTAGAAATAACAAAACCAACATCAACCACACTGAAGTAATTAACATGGCAGGCTAGGGTGATAAATTGCAGACTTCCAAAAGATAACAAAGCACACACAGTTGGGAGGACTGCCAAAACCCAGATAAACCTCGACAAAGATAATGCACACTTTGCTTCCAGCAAGGTGCTGTGTGCAAACGCCCTTCTTAGATCCTGTTCCCCTCAGCTGCAACTAATGAAAGGGATCAGGGCCCTTTCCTCTCCCATTAGCCACGTTGCTCCCATCTCCTTTCCTCCCTGTGTGCCCTAGGATGAAGAGGGGGTGGCCCTGGGTCTTCCTCTGAAGCCCAGCCAGACTGTGCCCTTCCCCCGTTTCTTCCACAGATACCAGAGCCACACTCCCGCTCCCTCCTGTCAGCTGCTCAATCTCCCCCTCAGAATCAGATTCCAACAAGGGCATGACAGTCTTCCACTTATGACCAGTCACTTAGCAACCGTACTAAGTTATGGCAGAACTTCCCAGGATGATTTATAACACATAGTCGAGGTGCAATGACTCGGTTCCTCCTCGTGTCATGTGACTGTGGCTTATGATTTGGGGGGGGGGCTGGTTTGCTAGAAACCAGTATTTGCTTCCAGGTTTTGGCAAAAAATAAACCATTGGATTCAGTTAACAACTGTTGCAAAAAAGGTAATAAAATTAGGCAGGAGTACAGCATGATCCATTTAACAACTGGCCTGACTCATGATGGTAATTTCAGATTCCATTAGAGTCATAAGTCAAGGATACTCACAAACACAGACACACACACACACAGAAGCACACAAGCACACATGTGAATATTGCATTCTAATCACTGCGCCACCACAGCTAAATATACACATGTATATTCAGCCGTAATGGAGCAGTGGTTAGAATGCAGTATTGCAGACTAACTACCCACTGCCAAAAGTTCAATCCTGATCAACTCATGGTTGACTCAGCCTTCCATCCTTCTGAGGTCAGTAAAATGAGGATCCAGATTGTCTGGGGTCAAGATGCTAACTCTGTAAATCACTTAGAGAGGGCCCTAAAGGACTGTGAAGTGGTATATGAGTCTAACTGCTACTGCTACTGCTATATGTAGTGCATGAACAAATATATATATTTATTTTGATTTGTCAATCGCTTACAAGATAATAGGTACAAGTATATACATAGTTATGAATACATGAAATGGGTACATATAAGAAAAATAAAACAACAGGACAGGGACTGTAGGCACGTTGGTGCGCTTATGCACACCCCCTACAGACCTCTTAGGAAAGGGGTGAGGTCAATAGTAGACAGTCTAAGGTTAAAGTTTTTGGGGTTCAGGGAAGAAACCACAGAGTCAGGTAGAGTATTCCAGACATTGACCACTCTGTTGCTGAAGTCGTATTTCCTGCAATCAAGTTTGGTACGGTTAACCTTGAGTTTGTATCTATTGTGTGCTCTTGTGTTGTTATGGTTGAAGCTGAAGTATTCATTGACAGGTAAGTCATTGCAATGTATGATTTTATATACCATATATATGTGTGTATTCACTGTACTTATTTATTATGCATATGACAAATCTTACCCCAAGATTAGTGGTGGGATTCAAATAATTGAACGATCGGTTCTCTGTCCTAATGATTTCTTCCAACAACCAGTTTACAAAACTGATCAGAAACTTAACAACCAGTTCTCCCGAAGTGGTGCGAACTGGCTGAATCTCACCACTGGCCAAGATATGTAATTTGTAATATATTGTACCTGAGACGCTAGTAGAGTTGAATTCGTTTCTTATTCTGAGAGGAAACAATGAATATATAAATAAATAGTTTAATATTTCCTTCCCACACTCCAAAGGATTATTCATCCCTCTTGGGAGACTACTGCAGCAGATAAACAAGTTGCTTAAGGAGAGGAATAAATTGATATTTCATTTTAGGTTCTGGGTCAGCGAAGCAGGAATATATATATCAAGTGCAGATGTGCTTCTGGTTACATCTGGCTCAGGGACCTTGAAGATAAGCAATTCTAAAATCTGCCAGTCAGCATCTGGAAAGCCCCAGCCATCCACAGAGGGACAACTGATAAAAATGCATGCCATCATCCTATACAAACTCTGTTCCTTATATTCTTGAATGCAACTCACAATAGTTACCCTCCACGGAAGACCAAACTAGGAAACCAAACTCTAATGCTAATACTCATTTACATTCATTCATTTATTCATTTGTTTGTTCATTCATTCATTCATTCATTCATTCATTCAATTATTCCTTCAATTTTTATCCCTCCTTTATTTTTTATTTTTATAAATAGCTCAAGGCCGAGAGCAAAATATTCCTTCCCCCTCCTATTTTCCCCACAACACCCCTATGGGATAGGGTGGACTGAATGAGACGGATTGGCCCAAAGCCATCCAGATGATTATTTTAAGCCTAAAGCGGACTAGAACTCATCGCCACCTGGTGATTGGCCCAAAGTCACCCAGCCAGGTTTCATGCCTCAGGCAGGAACTAGAGCTCACAGTTTCATGTTGATTAGTGTCTAAGGCGGGACTAGAACTCATAACTAGCTGGTGATTGGCCCAAAGTCAGTTGCAGCATCCCCATGGTGATTGGCCCAGTGATTGGTAACTAAGGTGAGACTAAAATTTAGAGTCTCCCGGTGATTGGCACAAAGTTACCCAGCCAGCTTTCATGCCTAAAGCGAGACTAGAACTCACAGTCTCCTGATGATTGGCTCTAAATCATCCAGCCAGTTTTCATGCCTAAAGCAAGACCAGAACTCACCGTCTCCTGGTGACTGGCCCAAAGTCACCCAGCCAAGTTTCAGGTCTAAGGTGGAACTAGAACTCACAGTCTCCTGGTCATTGGCCCAAAGTCACCCAGCCAGCTTTCACACCTAAGTTGGGACTAGAATTCACCATCTCCTGGTGATTGGCCCAAAGTTATCCAGCCAGCTTTCATGCCTAGGGCAGGACTAGAACTCACAGTCTCCTGGTGGTTTATCCAAATCTTGGGGCAAATACAAGAAGAGGAGAAAGCAACTGTGTGTCTCCTCTCTCCAAGGAAGCATTGCAATGGAAAATGAAAACCTCACCAGATGGTGATGAAAGATTTTGACTATAGGGATTATTTATGCTAGAGATTCTCACTTGGGAAATTTCAAATCTGTTTACCCAGAGGAGAGAAGGGAAACCAAGCCAAATGGCGAGCTCCAAAAAGCACCTTTCACCTCCACATTTGATACTCATCCCTTTCCCAAGTGAATTAGCACCAGCAGCTGATTAAGCAGGGCTTCCAAATGGACGGAGATACAGCTAATGGCTCCCTCCGTGAACTACAACTGAAAACAACAGGCCTTCCCCAACCAGAAATAGTTGGAATTGCAGCCAGCTGATGCCCTGAAGCCAGTTGCTTGTAATTATTATTATTTATATCCTGTGTTTATTGCTTTTATAAAAACAAAAGATTAAGGCAGCAACATATCTAATGCAGTATTCCTTCCTCCTCCTATTTTCAGCACAACTACTCTATTAGGTGGGTTGGGCTGAGGGAGAGTGACTGGCCCAAAGTCACCCAGCTGGCTTTCAGGCCTAAGGTGGAACTAGATCTCCCCTTCTCCTGGTGACTGGCCTGAGGTCACCTAGCCAGCTTTCACGCCTAAGGCAGGTCTAGAACTCACAGTCTCCTGGTGATTGGCCCAGTCACCCAGCTGGATTTCATCCCTAAGGTGGAACTAGAACTCACGGTCTCCTGATGACTGGCCTAAAGTCACCCAGCCAGCTTTCAGGCCTAAGGCATGTGAATTTTGATCACATTAGCCCGTGGACAACGTGACAGACTAGCAAGGGCTAGTCATGTCATTATTTTCAACAAGCTTGTAACTTGTAACTTTAACTTGTAACTTTAAATGGTCATTTAATGAATGGACATAATTCAAGGAATATACTGACTTTTTGAACTTGGGTGCTGCAGAAGATTCCTAAGAATACCATAGGTAGTCAGGAAAACAATTGATCAAACAAAACAACTCAAGAGTTCTCACTCAAGATGCAAATGATCAGGCTCAGATTATCCTACCATGGATATTCAGTATAGATAGTCCTCAACTTGCAACCATGATTGAGCCTAAAATTTGTGTTGCTAAATGAGACAGTTAAGTCAGTTTTGACCTATTTGACCACTTTTGACAATTTTCCAGTTGCTAAGTGAATTCCCATCATTGTTAAGTTACTAAAACGGCTGTTAAATTAATCTGGCTTCCCCACTGACTTAGCTTGTAAGAAGATAATCACATGACCCCGGGTATAGTGCAACCGTCATAAATACAAGTCAGTTGCCAAGCTTCCAAATTTTGATCACATGACTGTGGGGATGCTGCAACAGTTGTTAAGTGTGAAAATCTGAAAAGAAGAGAGAGTCAAGCTATTCTCCAAAGCCCCTGAGGGCAAGACAAGAAGCAATGGGTAGAAACTCATCAAGGAGAGAAACAACCTAGAACTAAGGAGGAATTTCCCGATAGAACAATTAATCAGTGGAACAACCTGCATCCAGAAGTTGTACATGCTCCAACACTGGAAGTTTTTAAGAACCAGACAGCCATTTGTCTGAAATGGTATAGGATTTCCTGCCTGAGTAGCGGGTTGGACTAGAAGGCCTCCAAAGTCCCTTCCAACTCTGCTATCCTATCCTATCCTATCCTATCCTATCCTATCCTATCCTATCCTATTCTATTCTATTCCTTCTCTCTATTCTATTCTGTTCTATCCACCAGGAGACCTGGGAACAATGCTGATCCAGTCCTACAGAGGAATTATTGAGTCTGTCATCTGCACCCCTATAACTGCCTGGTTTGGTTCTGCAACCCAACAGGACAGACACAGACTTCGGAGAGCGATTAGGACTGCAGAAAAAACAATTACTAACAACCTGCCTTCCATGGAGGACCTGTATACAGTACGAGTCAAAAAGAGGGCTGTGAAAATATTTACAGACCCCTCACATCCCGGACATAAACTGTTTCAACTCCTTCCCTCAAAATGATGCTATAGAGCACTGCACATCAGAACAACAAGACACAAGAGCAGTTTTTTCCCGAATGCCATCACTCTGCTAAACAAATAATTCCCTCAACACTGTCCAACTATTTACAAAGTCTGCACTACTATTACTATTAATCTTCTCATCACTCCTTATCACCCATCCCCTCCCACTTGTGACTGTATAACTGTAACTTTGTCGCTTGTATCCTTACAATTTATATTGACTGTTTCCTAGTATGATTTGATTGCTTATTGTACCCTATGACTATCATTAAGTGTTGTACCAGATGATTCTTGACAAATGTCTCTTTTCTCTTATATATACTGAGAACATTTGCACCAAGACAAATTCCTTGTGTGTCCAATCACACTTGGCCAATAAAAAATTCTATTCTATTCTATTCTATTCTATTCTATTCTATTCTTTTGTCACTTTTTTCAGTGCCGTTGCAACTTAGAACAGTCACTAAATGAATGGCTTTAAGTGGAGGACTATCTGGATAAGCATACAGTGTCGTTTGGACTGAGACATCTGCATAAAAGTAATGAGAACGATGCATCATTCACATCATCATTTGCAAGAGGACACATCAGGTGTGTGATGTTACCTTCCCTCCCTGGGCAAGACCCTCAGTGGTTTCTCTTTATTGGATGACTCCAGACAGCCACCTGCCAGGAATGTGCTAATTCCTCCTGTTAGCATCTTGAAATTTAATGTGTTTTGCATTAGAGGTGGGAGAAGCGATGTTTTCCTTTTACGCAAAGGGCAACATAATATAACAGAATGGGTGTTTGATTAGTCAATCCACCACAAAACTGCACTTCAGCGTCAGGAACAAAGGAGCAATTCAGAACTGTTGAAAGCCACAATTAATCATGCCGGCTCATCAGCCAATTTATTAAATTCAAGCAAAAATAAGATGTCTTTTCCAATCTCTAAGGTATTGCAGATTCAGTAGCGCCTGCTTCTGTTTAATAATATTGGCTCCCCTTTCATTTTTGTCTCTCTCAGCAATTTTTTTCTGCAATATTCCCAATTGCTACAGGTAGTCCTCGACTTATGAGGACTGAACCCCAAATTTCCGTTGCCAAGCAAGTTAGTAACACATATTAAGTAACTCTGGCTTCCCGATTGACTTCGCTCATCAGAAGGACGCCAAAGGGGATCATATGACCCTGGGACACTCCAACTGTCATAAATACAAGCCAGTTTCTGATCACGTGATCACAAGGATGTTGCAATGGTTGTGAGAAAAACAATCATAAATCATTTTTGTCAGTGTTCCAAAGATGCTTTTTCAAGAGGCTATATCTATATCTATCTATATCTATCTATCATCTACCTACTGTAGGTATGTATGTATGTACCGTGTTTCTCCAACAATACGGCCTCCACCAGTAGGAAGGCCCAGCATGATTTCTAGGCATGAGGTGAAATTAAGCCCCACCCCCCGAAATTTAGGCCTATTTAATCCATGCGTTTCCCCGCCATTTCTCACATCGTTCATTAGAACTACAGGAGGTGAAAAGAAATGGGGGGGGAGAGCGGGGGGGGAGAGAAAACTTGCCTTTAGGGGTGCCCTGCAGGTAGCCTAGGCAAGAATACCCCGATACCCAATAGAAGCTCCCCGAAGGCAGAGTCCCCAGCTGCTTCGGGGCAAGGCGTGGCTGCCCGTGTCCCCTCGCTTTCACGCAGTCTCTTTTAGGCGATGGAAGCTCCCCAAGTGCAGTCATCAGCCACTTCGATCGGCCGGTGAAGCGGCCTCACAGCGAGGAGTGTGTGTGCGCTCACCCCAAGGCCGCTTCTCACTGGCCAATCGAAGTGGCTGATGACTGCAATTGGGGAGCTTCCATCGCCCGAGACTGTGTAAAGGCAAGGGGACACGGGCAGCCACGCCACACCCTGAAGCAGCTGGGGACTCTGCCTTTGGGAGCTTTCGCGCCGATAGAAGCGGCCTCGCCGCGAGGGGAGTGGGTGTGTGCACTCGCCCGAGGCTGCTTCTATCAGCCGATCGAAGTGGCTGGTGACTGCACTTGGGGAACTTCCATCACCCAAAAGAGACTGCCTAAAGGGGACACGGGCAGCCATGCCCCGAAGCGGCTGGGGACTGTGCCTTCGGGGAGCTTTCATTAGCCGATAGAAGCGGCCTCGTGGCGAGGTACATGCGTATCGGCCACTCTTGCTGGGGGAGGAAATTAAGTCACCCCTGAAAACACGGCCTAGCCGTTTTTTCGTGGATCAAAAAAATAAGGCCCGGCCTTATTTTGTGAGAAACACGGTATGTATCTATCTATTTTTGTTTTCTTAAGTTTTCGTGGGTACTTACATGTATGGTATTCAGCTTTGTTCGGGTATTTTCCCACGTCATTATAGTTGTGCTTTTAAAGTTGCAGCAACGTTTCGGCAGAATCTCATCTGCCATCATCGGGCTTCTGTATTGTGTCTATCTTTCTATCTATATTTAGAATAGAATAGAATTCTTTATTCTTTATTGGCCAAGTGTGATTGGACACACAAGGAATTTGTCTTGGTGCAAATGCTCTCAGTGTACATTTTTAATAGATACATTTGAATCAAGAATCATAAGGTACAACTCTTAATGATAGTCATAGGGTACAATAAGCAATCAAATAATACTAGGAAACAGTCAATATAAATTGTAAGGATACAAGCAACAAAGTTACAGTCACACAGTTACAGGTGGGAGTGGACGGGTGATAAGGAGTGATGAGAAAAGTAAAAGTAGTGCAGACTTTGTAAATAGTTGGACAGTGTTGAGGGAATTATTTGTTTAGCAGAGTGATGGCGTTCAGGAAAAAACTGTCCTTGTGTCTAGTTGTGTTCAGGTGTGGAGTATAGCGCTGTTTTGAAACAGGATGTGAGGGGTCTGTAAATATTTTCACAGCCCTCTTTTTGACTCGTGCAGTATGCAGGTCCTCAGTGGAAGGCAGGTTGGTAGCAACTGTTTTTTCTGCAGTCCTAATTCTGCAGTCCTAAGTCTGTGTCTGTCCTCTTTGGTTGCAGAACCACACCAGACAGTGATAGAGGTGCAGATAACTGACTCAATAATTCCTCTGTAGAACAGGATCAGCAGCTCCTTGGGCAGTTTGAGCTTTCTGAGTCGGTGCAGAAAGAACATTCGTTGTGCTTTTTTGATGACTTTTTTGATATTAAGTGTCCATTTTAGGTCTTGTGACATGATAGAACCTAGAAATTTGAGGGTCTCTACTGTTGATACTGTGCTGTCTAGTATTGTAATTTCTATCTCTCACCTACCTATAATCTATCTATCATGTATCTATCATCTACCTACTCTATCTACCTATCATCTATCCAGCCATCTATTTGTTTATTTACTGCCTTTATTATTTTTACAAATAACTCAAGGCACAACTTATTCAATACACCTTTTTTTCCTCTTCTTTTCCCCATAACAACAACCCTGTGAGGTGGGTTGGGCTAAGAGAGAAGGGTCAACCCAAAGTCACCTGATTGGCTTTCATGACTAAGGTAGGACTACAATTCACAGTTTCCTGGTAATTGGTCAAATTGGCTGGCTTCCTTCCTAAGACAGCACTAGAACTCCCAGTGTCCTACTTCCGAGCCTGGTGCCTTATCCATTGGTCCAAATTGGCTTCCAACTTTTTGTTAAATTAACAACCCAGGAATGCAGCTTCCAGCTTCAAGAAATATGCAGCATTATGCTTTTTTCTTTTAATTAGCACCCTGGCAACCAAGGTGAAGGCAATGCCGGTTAGCCCAGGCAAACAACCTGTCCAACTCATAAAATATTTCTCTGGTCTTTTAGAATTGCCGCCTTGCAAAATTCTAACTGGAGAGTATGATTGATGACTCTTGGCTATGGATGTGTCCCATTGGAGAATATGAATTAAGATACACCCAGGGGGTGGGGGGAAACCAGGGTCAAGGGTGACAATGAATGATGTGTCTCAGAGTTGGCTACACCCAGGCAGTACCGGCATGTCTTCTCCTAATAAATCTTCTTTGAGCTTTGAAAATCTGGCTAGAGACCCATGATTTAACTGGGGGTAGGGGGGTAACTACCAGAGCCTTGACACAACCAACCTCCACTTTGAATCCCAGGTTCTAATTTAGACCCGAAAACAGGTATTGCAAAACAAAGTCCCAATCTATTTTTTGGAATGTATTCCTGCAATCCACCTTATATCATATTTTTCCAGGTAGCCAAGTGGTTTGGTCAGAGCTGCACAGACAATGTAACCTCGGAGCTTTTAAAATCCTGCTTCTAAGCATTCACAGACTCAAACTACGCTCCATCTAATTGTGATAATTTGACCACGGCAATCTTCCGTGTGCATCCTGGTTGCCATAGTAACCTTCCACTCCAATCCACAGGTTGGCTGCTCTCCCAAGCGACTGGAGATAAGATGAGAATACATTAATGTGACTCTTTGATCTTGGGGTAAGTGACTCTTTCATCTTGAGGTAGTAAATCTAAGATATTTATGAACCGTGGAGGTCATAAATGAATTTTAAAATGCCACTAATGTTTCCTGGAGGCCAAATATATATATATTTTTCTTCAAATGGCTGTAAATATTTTAACTGGGCAGACAGTGATAAAATATGATTTACTCTCCTGTTTATTTGGGCATGGTTATACTTCTGCCTTAATTTCACATTTAAAGCAAATCTTTTTCTTCCCATGTTCCCACTCACTCTCCCAAGCCGGCAGATCTTCAAGGAGGAAAACAATCCCACTCATGAAAAGATTTGTGTAGAAAGACCGGTTGTTTTTGCACAATACACATTTCAGCAGATTGGCTACCGGCTCAGAAGATCTGCTTAGCATGAATCTACCTGCTCAGGTCATCCTTGACTTACAATCATTTATTTAATGACTCTTCAGTGTTGCAGTGCCGCTGAAAAATTTGTCTTCTGGATGTTTTTCACACTTATGACCATTACAACAGAGGTGGGATTCAAAAAATTTTTTACTACTGGTTCTGTGAGCATGGCTTGGTGAGCGTGGCTTGGTGGGTATGGCTTGATGGGCATGGCAGGGGAAGGATACTGTAAAATCCCCATTTCTTCTCCACTTCTCGGGGAAGAATACTGCAAAATCTCAATTTCCACCCCACCCCACTAACCTGCTTTCCAGCTCTGTTCTCCTGTGCAGAGCAACAAAAGAAGACCCAGCCAATCAGCTGGGATTCAATGGGAGGCAGAGAATAGATGGGGGTGGGGCCAGTCAGAGGTGGCATTTGCCAGTTCTCCGAACTACTCAAAATTTCCGCTTCCGGTTCTACAGAACTGGTCAGAATCTGCTGAATTCACCACCTCTGCGTTACAGCATCCCCATGATCGTGTGATCAAAATTCAGACGCTTGACAACGGACTCTTATTTATGACGGTTGCAGTGTCCCAAGATCACGTGGTCCCATTCTGTGATCTTCTGACAAGCAAAGTCACTGAAGAACCCAGATTCACTTAACAACCGTGTTACTAAGGTAACGACTGTGGTGATTCGCTTGTGATCATGTGATCTTCATTTTGAGTGTTCTGTGACTGTTTCCCAGCCACTCTTGCAATTCCTTTGTCAACGAAGGAAGGAAGGAAGGAAAAAAGGGTTTCAGACTTAAACAATAATCTCACAAAAAGAAGAATGTTATTACTTAAGGTATGGTGGACAACCTGTATCCCAATCTACCTCAAGAGTTGTATATATAAGATATGCAACACAGTGTTTACCTTGGCACATGAGCCTGTGATCTCAGGGTTTAAGGCAGTGTTTCCCAACCTTAGCCATTTTAAGATGTGGGGACTTCAACTCCCAGAATAACCCAGCCAGCGTTATATGCTGGGAGTTGAAGTCCAAACATCTCTAAATAGGTACGTTGGGAAATACTGATTTACGGCCATCCTGACATAAAGAGGGAAAGATGCCAACTGATACATTTCATTCATTTCCCAAATTTTGATCCCAGCAGTTATATTAGCATTTTGCTTCACCATTCATTCAGCTTCACATTGAGTAATGCAGTTTCCAAAAGAGTTTTATAAACTCTCCCTTGAGTCACAAATTCGAGTTTCAAGCATTAATCAGATGGTTTGTTTCCAGAATTAATTTAATCCTTCTCCCTACAGGAAAAGCAAAAAGCAGAGAAATGCTGCTTCAATTATACTCTTAATTTGTTGTGAGAGTGTCGGAGATCTATATGGATCTATATGGATTCTACTGATTCACAAGTGCTGGGGAAACAGGTCACAAAAGGATGGGGGGGATTGAAAGAAGTTGAATCCATTTGGGAAAAAAATTGATAAATATTTTTATTTTGCAAAATTTAGAAATGCAAAGTTATTATATAGGAAATGTGTTCCATGATGCCAAGTTTGTTAGAGTTTTAGTTTTCACAAGAAAGTTTAATTGGTCTAAGGCACCAAAGCTAGACACCAGAAGGCAGCGAGTTCTAGTCCTGCCTTAGGTATGAAAGCCAGCTGGCATGGCATGACAGTTGGCTGAATGACTCTGGGCCAGTCACAAGGAGACTATGAGTTTTAGTCCCATCTTAGACATGACAGTTGGCTGAGTGACTCTGGACCAATCACAAGGAGACTCCTAGTCCCGCCTTAGGCATAAAAGCCAGCTGGGTGACAATGGGCCAATCACTAGGAGACTGTGAGTTCTAGTCCCGCCTAAGGTAGGAAAACTGGCTGGGTGGCTTTGAGCCAATCACCAGGAGACTGTGAGTTCTAGTCCTGCCTTAGGCATGAAAGCCAGCTGGGTGACTTCGGGCCAATCACTAGGAGACTGTGAGTTCTAGTCCTGCCTTAGGTAGGAAAATTGGCTGGGTGGCTTTGAGCCAATCACCAGGAGACTGTGAGTTCTAGTCCAGCTGGGTGACTTCGGGCCAATCACCAGAAGACTGTGAGTCCTGCCTTAGGCATGAAAGCCGGCTGGATGACCTCGGGCCAATTACCAGGAGACTGTGAGTTCTAGTCCTGCCTTAGGCACAAAAGCTGGCTAAATGACTCCCAGTCTCTCATTTTCTGACCCACTGCCTTTAACCATTACACCATTACAGTTGTCTTGGTCCCATCCCTGTTTATCCCATGCATTCTCAAGGTGAATATGTTTTTTTTTTTCTAATGAAACCAAGTTAGCACAGAACAGAGGCTTATCAAGACATATGGTGGTCTCTGTATTTCTGTCTTGGGAGTCGTTTACTCTCACTTATCACACCTACTGTTTTGTTTTGTTTTTCAGCTAACCCCTAGAACAGCTAACCTTTCTGAGATAAAACGGACAGCCTCCTCTGAGAGAAAACACCGTGGGCTCCCAAGAGCTCCCAAGAGATTCTCCCAGGAAGGAAGGACACCGTTTCCTCATAGCACGTTGGTTTCACCCGCTGCCTCTGAGCAACAAGAAAACTGCCATCTGCCAGTCCAAAGTGCTATATTTTTTTTTTTCATTTTCCTTGCTTTATACACCAAAGATGAATCAACTCCTTCTGCTTGTCACAGGATGCAGAAAGGAAGAAGAAAGAAAAATTTAAAGAATTACTTGAAGGCAGGGGGAACAGCCCTGGAGGAGGAAGACGTTGCTCCTGTAACCATCCTTTAGAGAGTTGCACAATTAACAAACCCACTGCTTAGCAATGGACATCCTGATCCCAATTGTTTTGTCGTAAGTTGAGGATCACCTATAGCCGTGATGGCGAACCTATGACATGCATGCCGGAAGTGACATGCAGAGCCTTTACTGCTGGCACGCGAGCCCTCAACCAGAGCAGGTGTACTGCGCATGCACACATGCTGTGCGCCCAACAGCTGATCGTCGGGTATCTGGTGCGCATGCGCAGGGTGCATGGGAGATGCACGCACATGCGCAGAGATGTGTAGTGGGTGCGGGGATTGCTCACGCATGCACAGAGACGCACAGCATGTGGGGGTCATGCGCAGAGACACATGGCGTGTGGGGGGATCACGCGTGCATGCTCAGGGTGTGGGGGGCCCCGTGCACATTGCCTTCTGGGTGCTGGCACGCAAGTGCTATTATCGGCACAGGAGCCCAAAAAGGTTAGCCACCACCGACCTAGAGTAATCCCATTCCTCCTTCTTTTTGGTGGGTAGAAAGTTAGCACCTACCCCTCTCCGAGAAGAGTGAAATGTTTTAGGAAATATTGGGGAAAAAAAGGCAGAATATTATATTTCCCCTAAAAGGGAAATGGAAATCTTAAGAGAGATAGAAAGTCAGCCCCAGCTTCCTGGCCCCAGCAGATATTTGGTGCCCATTGAGAAGGACTGGGCCAGCCTATCTACAGGACAAAAGACCTTCAGCTCCAGGGTGATAGGGTTAAAACATGACCCTCCAGGACATAATAGGATTATCTATCAGCAGAGCTCACCACAGGGCACAATCACCTGGGGACATTGCATCACCCTCCAGGCTTCAACCAAACTTGATTCTATACAGCAGTGGCCCCCAACCTTTTTTGTACCACGGACCGGTACTGGGCATCACAAAATGATCCATGGACCGGTACCGGCATCAGCACGCACGACCAAGGCAAGGCGAGCCGAGCGACCGGCTAGCCAGCCGTCCCCCGTCAACTCCTCCTTTGTACCTTCTCGCGGTCGATGGGCTTTTCGGGCTCTTTATTAATCTCCTCCTGAGTAACGCGAGACTCCGCCGCCATCAGGACGGCTCTTCATTCGAAGCCCCCCCCTTCGACGAAACTAAGGCGCAAGGATTCCTTCAGCACCCAAACACCGCTTTCCATCCAACCGACGACCTACAAGCTCATCCAGAAGCACTTTCTCAAGTGCCATCGAAACAAGATGGTGGCGCCCAAGCAAAGTAGGGTGCCCGGTACAAAATGATCCACTGACCGGTACTGGTCCGGGGCCCGGTGGTTGGGGACACCTGCTATACAGAGTTTTGCAGCATTAATTCAGTGCCAGAAAAATTAACACAGGTGGCTGATGCTTCATTTAATGTCTTTATAAACATAATAAGTAGATTTTACAAACCAGTTGTAGATTTCTCCAACATGGAGCAAACTCAAACAGAAACACGTTGCAAGTAACTTCAGCAGCTCAGAAAAAGACATCAGTTTCACTTCAGTTCAGCAAGCAAGCAGAGGACAGAAGCAGTTTCATTTCAATAGACATACTCAGAGCTTAACATAGAGCCACGCCTAAGCTACTTCTAGTTTCAGTTTCCAAAACAGTCCTCATTGGCTGACTTAGTTGCTATGCCTATTCATTGGCTGACCTTGTTACCATGCTCTATTCCAGTTCATGAATATACTCTGATAGATTCAGACAAACATGGCCCCACATCAACCAATAGAATAGGCAGCAACCAATAGAATACATTTCTTGCACAGGAACAGGAAGCTCAAGGGCAAAGCCCAAAAGAAGGTATAAATAACCCTCATTCTCAACTTTATGCGCCCAGGACCTCAAGTCCATGTGGTCCTGTTTATCAATAAACCGTCTTTCCAATCAGCCTCCCTGTTTCCAGTGTCTTTCTGCCCTCTTGGAACTGAACCAGATGGATATTTCTTCCAACAGAACTAAATACAATATTTAACAGAATAATAGAGTTGGAAGGGAATTTGGAGGTCTTCTAATCCAACCTCCTGCTCCTGATAAAAATGTTTGGACAAATGCAGATTATTATTTTTTAAAGATTACTTCCAGTCATTTGGAACCTATCCTTCCATTGACGCAACCTAAAACCGCAATGGCCTGTTTAACAGAGGTGTGACAGCGCTGACTACAGTTTCCAAAATCCTTTTCACACTTATTGTGGTGTGTGTGAAACACAGAGCTGTATTCTTGTCCTAGATCTCTGCCTCTGTCCTCTCAGTCAGCACAGAATGTTTCTGAGACAGTTTGGGACAAGAGAGAGTTGGAGATTTTCAGAGGAACGCCAGAAGTGCAAAGCAAGGTTATTCTGTCTGACTTGCACAAACATAAAGGAATGGTTGAGAGAGAGAGATAGAGAAAGGAACTTTTAAAATAATGAGCAGAAATCAGGCAGCAGAAATCCAACTTTGAAGGGCTGTCAAACACATTCTTAGAAGATTGCCATGGTGTAAAAAAGATACTGAGACTCTGGAAAGAGTGCAGAGAAGAGCAACAAAGAGGATTAGGGGACTGGAGGCTCAAACATATAAAGAACAGTTGCTGGAATTGGGTATGTCGAGTTTGATGAAAAGAAGGACTAGGGGAGACATGATAGCAGTGTTCCAATATCTCAGGGGCTGCCCCAAAGAAGAGGGAGTCAAGCTATTCTCCAAAGCACCTGAGGGCAGGACAAGAAGCAATGGGTGGAAACTCATCAAGGAGAGAAGCAATCTAGAACGAAGGAGAAATTTGCGGAACAGTGAGAACAATTCATCAGTGGAACAACTTGCTTCCAGAAGTTGTGAATGCTCCAACACTGGAGATTTTAAAGCTTGGACAACTGCTTGTCTGAAATGGTATATGGTTTTCTGTTGAGCAGGGGGTTGGACTAGAAGACCTCCAGGGTCTCTTCCAACTCTCTTAATCTGTTTCTCAAACTGGGGATCCTAGGAACAACCTCAGAGATCTCTATCCAGAAGAGTGCAGGGCTAGGAAAAGCTGAGATCCTACACAGAACCCTCAGAATCCCAGATCCCTAGTAGAGGATCCCAGATTGAGGAAGACACAAACCACCCATAAGGGTGAAAAGGAAATATTCTCATTCTCTCTCTCTCTCTCTCTCTCTCTCTCTCTCTCACACACACACACACACACACACACACACACACACACACACAGAGACGGGGAGGGGAGAGGTCAACATCTCTGTGTGGTGTTCCAATAATTTTAAGAAGAGATTGGATAACCATTTGTCTGAAATGGTATATGGTCTTCTGTTGAGCAGGGGGTTGGACTAGAAGACCTCAAGGTCCCTCCCAATTCTGTTAATTCTGTTAAGATGTACAATTTCAATCGTCTTGGTTTGAGAAAAGGGAACTCTAATGAGAGCTGGCACTTTGCTGAGCGTTGCACACTTTGGAGCCAGACAGAGCAATTTATCTCTGTCCAAAGTTGCTGGCCAGGTTTATGGAAATGAAAGGAGATAATTAAATAAATGTTCCTTTCTTGGCAAACAACCAGCAGACTCTTCAAACAGGAGAAGTTGCATAGGTTGTAAAAGTAGTGAAATGGTCAAACAGGAAGTGGGTGTCCCTCTTAAATGGAGAGAGGGGTGAAGATTTTATAGGGCGTTAACGAATACAGGTAGTCCTCAACTTACGACAGTCCACTTAGTGACCATTCAAACTTACAACAGCACTGAAAAAAGTGAATTATGACCATTTTTCATACTTACAACCGTTGCGGCATCCCCATGGTCACGTGATCAAAATTCGGACACCTGGCAACTGGCTCATATTTATGACGGTTGTGGTGTACAAGTGTAATAGGATCGACTTTTGCGACCCTCTGACAAGCAAAGTCAATGGGGAAGCCAGATTCACTTAACAAAGAGGGTACTAATTGAACAACGGCAATGATTTACTTAACAACGGTGGCAAGAAAGGTCATAAAATGGATCAAAACTCAATAAACGTCTCACTTAGCAACACAAATTTTGGACTCGATTGCGGCTATAAGTCAAGGACCACCTGAAAAAATAAAAAAGAGTTAAATCCTTCCAAACTTGCAGTACTAGCCATCAAAATTAGGCACTGGAGTGGAGAAATCCAGATTCTGGTCCTTCCTGAACCCCAGAAACTCCATTTTTCGGTCCACTCTACCTCACAGGATTGTGGTGAGGTAGACAAATAGGAAGAGAGGAAGTTGTAAAAGCCATCTTGCACTCAAGATGAAGGTGAGTTATTCATTGTGCAAGTAAATAAATAATATCTAAAGGGAAAGAAACCCAACATACTATTTTCACCTTCAACCCCGGTTTGAATAGCAGAATAACAGAATTAGAAGCGGTCTTCTGGTCCAGCACCCACCCACCCACCCCCGACAGGAAACCGTATACCATTTCAGTCATAAATCTCAATTGGTTGGGTTCGGGTAGCGTGCTATGCATACTGCCGATGTGCAAAATGTCAGCTATGGCTTACTAAACACCCGATTGCACGGGTGCTTCAGCCGGTTAGCATCGGTTTGGGCAAACCGGATGTTAATTTTGCATCTGGTTCGGTGAACCAGTAGTTCAGACGACCGGCTGGCCCTGCCCCACCCCACCCCTTGCAGGAGTCCCCACACGGCCCATTTTGGATCCCAGGTCAGTGCAGGGGGCATGTGGAGCCCGAGGAGGTGGAAAACGGGCCTCCCAGAGGCTCGTAGAGGGCGAAAATGGGCCTATTTCTGGCCTCCAGAGAGTCTCCAGAGCCCGGGAGGTGGAAAACAGGCCTTTAATAAGCTTTAGTAAGACCACACAGCTAGAGTACTGCATCCAGTTTTGGTCACCACATTATAAAAAAGATGTTGAGACTCTAGAAAAAGTGCGGAGAACAACAACCAGGATGATTAGGGGACGGAAGACTAAAACATATGAAGAACGGTTACAGGAACTGGGTCTGGCTAGTCTAGGGAAGAGAAAGACCAGGGGAGACGGGATAGCAGTGCCCCATATTTGAGGGGCTGCCACAGAGAGGAGGAAGGGGTCAGGCTATTTTCTAAAGCACCTGAAGGCCAGACAAGGAACAATGGATGGAAGCTGAACAAGGAGAGATTCAACCTGGAAATAAGGAGAAACTTTCTGACAGTGTGAACAATCAACCAATGGAACAGAAGTTGCCTTTGGAAGCTGTGGTAGCGCCATCACTGGAGACTTTCAAGAAGAGATTGGACTGCCATTTGTCAGAAATGGTGTAGGGTCTCCTGCTTGGGTGGGGGGTTGGACTAGATGACCTACAAGGTCCCTTCCAACTCTGATTATATGTTATCTATTTTCTTTGTTGCCTCCACAGCCCATTTTCGCTCCCAAGATGGTGCAGGAGACCAACTAGGCCAAGCCCACCATGGCTACCCCCATCCAACAACTGGGCAGAGAACCGGTTGTTAAATTATTTGAAGCCACCACTGCCTGATTGATGGTGTGCAAACCATCAATTGTGGCTTGTTGAGACACTTGATTGGTGTGCAAACCACCAGTCAGGATTTGTTAAGCACACTGTTGGTGCAGAAACCGTCATGTTTGCACAGCACAACAGATGGAAATGCACTAGAGGCTCAGCACAGAGCAAAATGAATAAACCCAGTGAACAAATTTGGCCACGTTAACCTGACCTCCTAGGAAGCAGACTGGCATTAAAATTAAGAAGGGTGTTTATTTCAGGTGACTCCTTTAACTCTCTTAACAAGGGGCCTCCCATAATTTGCGAAGTCTTCTACAAAGCATAATATAAAACTCAAGGCAGCAGTGTGAAAACACAACTGAGATCAGAATGTCTATTATTATGTAGACATCAGCAAGACAGACACAGACTTCAGAGGATAATTAGGACTGCAGAAAAGAACAATTGCAACCAACCTTACCACCTGAGAGCACCTGCACCAAGACAAATTCCTTGTGTGTCCGCTTGGCCTATAAAAGAATTCTATTATATTATATTAAGCAAGGAGATGGTCGAGAATATCTGTCGCTCAGGGTTGAAATGAGCGGTCCTTGGTGCTCTCAGACCTTGTTTAGTTTCTTGCAGACATCTCATTACCCAACTAGGTAACATCATCAGCTAGTGCGGTGCCAGGCACTGATGAAAGTTACCTAGTTTGGGTAGTGAAACTTCTGCAAGAAAACAAGCATGCTCAGAGAGACCCAAGGACCCCTCGTAAGTGAGTTGCGCCCTATTTTATGTCCTTTGCCACAGTTGTTAAGCGAATCAATGCAGTTGTTAAGTGAACCATGCAGTTGGTAAGCGAATCCAGCTTCCTCTGTTGACTTTGCTGGTTGGAAACTACCTGGGAAGGTTGAAAATGGCGATCACACAACCCCTGGACATTGCAACTGTTATCAATACATCCAGGATGACAAGCGTCCAACTTTTTATCATGTGACCATGAAGATGCTGGATCAGTTGTAAGCGTGAGGACCAGTCATAAGTCCATTTTTCCAGTGCCGTTGTAACTTTGAACAGCCACTAAACGAATGGTTGTAAGTCAAGGATTACCTGCACCAACTTTGTTGCAATGCTGGGCTACCAAACCTCCAGCCAAGAGGGGCAAATTTCACCTTGACGGTTAGCAAATATATCTAGACAGTTTTGCCTCCCTTCACCTCTATGCAAATTAGTGGGAGGAGTTTCTATAAGTCCTGCCTCCAAATGAATTCTGGGAGTTGTAGTTCACAAGTCATAAAGGGCCCATAATTGCCCACTCCCGCATTTTGGCCTAGTTTTTCCCCTTTAGCTTCACTCCCACAGCAATTTTTTTTTTTTAGAGCTGAAATGTAAAAACAGCTGTTTATGGGCTGGGAGGTAGGTGTGTGTGTGTGTGTGTGTGTGTGTGTGTGTGTGTGTGTGTGTGTGTGGTTGGTCACACTTCTGTCACCGGATAGTGGAAAAAGCAGTAATGCAAAAGTCTGCAGTTTTCTTAAAAGCCAGTAAGGAGTACAGTTTAAAATATTAGGGCCCCATCACACCCTTTTCTCTGTGGAAGAGAAAAAGGAGAGGAATCATAATTATCCATGGGGAGAAAGCTCTCCCAGATTTAGAAGGTGGGTTAGTAAAATATTCCAAGATATTTTTCTTAGCTCTCTACAGACTCTTTTCATCAGCTCAGAAGGTATAAAAACCAATGTCCTCCAGGTGGGTTGGACTTCAGCTCCCAGAATTCCTTGCGTGCTGGGAAAAGATAACTAGGTGATTCTTTTGGGAAAAGGAGAAGTGAGATAAAGTGGAAGAAAGGGAGAAGGAGGAGACAGAGAGGGAGAAGCAAGGGGAGCGAGATGGAGATAATGGAGGAGAAGGAAAGAGAAAGAGAAGTCAGATAAGGAGAAAAGGAGGAGGGAAAAGGAGACAGAATGGAGTTGGAGGAGGAGGAGGAGGAGGAGGGATGATGGATGATGATGGTGGTGGCTAATGATGATAATGATGATGGATTGAGGATCTCCACCAAGCAGGGTCTGTCTAGAATGTTTTCTTCCTAATAACATCCTCGAAAAGAGCCCAATACTGGAACCCATCAGCTTAAAGTAAAATAAAATCTTAAAAATCAAACTCAGTTCCCGGTTGAGGAAACAGAAAAACACGTGACTTTTTCAACAACAATACAAAAGTGGTTGACCAATAACTTTTCCCACCAAGTTATTTTGAAATGTCCTAGCCTAGCCTACTGTTTTGAGATCTCCTGGTGGCCTCCTCTCCACCTCTTACTGAGATGCAACACACAAGCTTGCGTGTAGTTCTGAGATCTCCTTCCCACGCCTGACTCGGATCCAACCTACACTCTAGAGTAGCTCTGATGATGTTACCTAGTTTGGGTAATGAGACATCTGTAAGCTCAGAGAGCGCCAAGGACCCCTCATAATTTAGTCTATCGTTCTGAGATCATCTGGTGGCCTCCTTTCCGAGTCTTACTCAGATCCAACCCTATTCGCTTTTGCAACTTTGAGGAGCTTATCTCCTCTCTACCGCCCCACCGAAAAACACATATTGATGCACACAGAATGATGCTGCATTTTTTTAAAAAAAAAAAATCAGGATCCTAACAGGACAGAAACAGAAGTGGCATTCAGCAGGTTCTGACCAGTTCTGGAGAACCGGTAACAGAACTTTTGAGTAGTTTGGAGAACCTGCAAATACCACCTCTGACTGGATCCACCCCCATCTATTCTCTGCCTCCCGAGTCCTCCTGAGTCTTCTTTGGTTGCCCTGCACAGGAGAACGGAGCTGGAAAGCAGGTTAGTGGGGTGCGGAGAGAAGGGGGGTTTTGCAGTATCCTTCCCCTGCCACGCCCACAAAGCCACGCCCACAGAACCAGTAGTAAAAAGATTGGAATCCCACCACTGGACAGAATCTTCTGCAGAAAATGCCACGCCTTTGAATTTTAATCACGTGACCATGGGGATGCTGCAAAGGTCGTAACCGTGAAAAATGGTCATCAGTCACATTTTTCAATGCTATTATAACTTTGAATGGACACTAAATGAACTGTTGTTAAGTCGAGGATTATCTTTTTGATAACAGATAATCAGAGTTGAAAGGGACCTTGTAGGTCATCTAGTCCAACCCCCACCCACCCAAGCAGGAGACCCTACACCATTTCAGAAAGATGGCAGTCCGGTCTCTTCTTGAAAGCTTCCAGGGATGAAGCTCCCACAACTTCTGAAGGCAACTTCTGTTCCACTGGTTGTTTATTCTCACTGTCAGCAAATTTCTCCTTATTTCCAGGTTAAATCTCTCCCTCTTCAGTTTCCATCCGTTATTGTCTGGCCTTACAGGTGTTTTGGAAAATAGCTTGACCCCCTCCTCCTCTCTGGGGCAGCCCCCCAAATACTGGAACACTGCTATCATGTCTCCCCTGGTTCTTCTACTATCTGTACAGGTAGTCCTCAACTTACGGCCAGAACTGAGCCCAAAATTTATTTTACTAAGTGAAAAATGTGTTAAGTGAGTTTTTGCCCCATTTTACGACTCTTCTTACCACATTTTTGTTCAGCGAATCACCGCAGTTGTTAAATTAATAACACAGCTGTTAAATGAATCTGGTCTTCCTTATGGACTTTGCTTGTCAGAAGGTTGCAAAAACGGGGATCGCGTGACCCCGGGATGCTGCAACCGTCATAAATACGAGCCAGTTGCCAAGCATGTCTGAATTTTGATCACAGGACCAGGGGGATTCTGCAATGGTCATAAGGGTGGGAAGCTGGTCCTAAGTCACATTTTTTTCAGTGCCGTTGTAACTTTCAGCGGTCGCTAAATGAACTGTTGTAAGTCGAGGATTATCTGTATTTCTCTTCTTAGAAAATGTACTCCAAAGCCAGAAACAATGCAGAAAAGCCTTTTTTTTTCCCCCTCTGTGGAAAAGTGAACCCCAAAACAGGCCTCAGTTTTGAACTTAACCTCTGAGAAAAGGTGTCAGGATTCCACTTAAATCAAGAGCCTCGAGCCAAACTTCTAAAACTTCGAAAGGATTTATTGGGAGTTAACATGTCCGGCACTGCCTGAGTGGAGCCGACTCATCATTCATTGTCACCCTTGACCCTGGTATTCTCCCCACCCCATAATTCGTATTCTCCAATGGGACACATCCATAGCCAAGAGTCATCAATCATGCTCTCCAGTTAGAATTTTGCATGGCAGAAACTTCAGTCCCTAGTTGCTATCTTTGAAAAACTATTTATGGAATACACTTTCAGTTTCCAAGCTGCCGCACTGCTCTTTCAAACCCCCTTTTCCCCCTTTCCTTTCTGTTGGCAACTCTAAAAAGACCATAGAAATATTTTATGAGTTGATAACAGGTTTCAGTAGGGCAGCCATCTTGAACATGGGATTGTGGGAGAATTTAAGAAATTTGAGGTTTTTTCCTTCTCTTTCTTTCTTTCTTTCTTTCTTTTTCTTTTCTTTTTTTTTTTTTTTGCACAGGGTTCCTGAGCATAGCAAGAGGTATAAAGACAACAACTGTAAATTAGAAAGCACAGCTATGTATCAGTAGCTAGGTTCAAGAAAAGCAGGACAGACAGAACTAATGGAAAATCATCACACATTTATTTTTGACTGTGGTCCTGTTTGTAACCCATCATGGTTTTTACACATTTGTAGTTCTCTGTGACTCAGTAATAAATCTACTCTGTTTTTCTTTGTTGGACCCTAGCCAGATAAATGCTGCTGAACATCCTCATGTCTGCATGACCTAGCTTTGCAAGCCTTCATAAATTTTGGAGTCTGAAGGGTAAGGCAGAAAGAAGAGGAAAATGGAAGGGATGAAGAGGATAAAAATAAATTCAGAAGTTCCCTTGCATGGATTTTTCTTCCAATAATATCTTCCAGAGGTTTGGGGTTTCAACTCTCGTAATTTCCCAGGCAGCGTGATTCAACACAGATCGAACAGTTATCATAGGGGCACCAAGGACGACTAAAGATAGATCGAGATTTCAAGTTGGTTAAATCTAATTTGATTTTCTGCTAGAACCTCAAGACTCGTCACAGAAAAAGATTTGCCCTGCCTAATATGGTTTCCCCTAGCCAGCATCAAATATGGAAAGAACCATATTTAGGGAAATATTGTGTGTTTTGTGGCATGTCTAGATGCTTACAGAATTAAATGACTTTCTGGGTTTATATAATGAATCCTGAAATTAATAAATAAGCAGGTTTGCACATTAAGCTAAATCACAAAATGATTAACCAACTTAAAATGGTACCAATGGAAGAGAATGTTTTTTGGCTCAGGGCTGAACTGTGGGGTCCTTGGTATTCTCTGAGCTTGGTGGGTTTTTTTGCAGACCTTTTATTACCCAACTAGGTAACATCATCAGTATTAAAAGGGAGTAGGATTTGCGGAGAAGAGGAGGGGTGCTCTTTGAGCTTGGTGGTTTTCTTGCAGCCATTTCATTACCCAACTAGATAACATCATCAGTGCTGGAAGAGAATAGCATTTGCTCTCTTGTTTTATTTAACTTTCTAACTTTAATCAAAACGTTTAATTCACTCTATTCATGGAATTCTCCAGGATCCTGAAATTACGGCTCCTAGAAAATTCTTCTAGCTTTTGGGCAGGCTGATTGAGGATTTGGAGAGTCCCAGTCCCAACACATTTGGGAAAATGAGAAGGATCTTACAGAAGAGAATATCTGTAGCTCACGGTTACACTCACGGTCTTTGGTGCTCTCTGAGCTTGGTGGGGGTTTTTGTAGACCTTTCATTACCCAACTAGGTAACATCATCAGGGCTAGAAGAGATTAGGGTCTGCTCTCTTTTTATATACAAATTGTGATGACCCAGAATGTAACACAAACGCAACAAAATAAAAAACATAAATAAATGTCCTTTAATGCCTCCAACTTGGCCCCACTGTTCAATAATACCCAGTTGGAGATAAAACATACTCAGAAATAGTCTTCAAAAGAAAACAAAACAGTTTGAACTTAATGAGCAGATAGAGGTGAAATAAAAAAAAACCCAAACAAACTACAATGATGAAATTTTCACAAGGGAACAGAAGTATTTACCAAATTCAAGGCGATAACAAGGCAAGTCTGTGGGAAGGACGCCAACCAAGATAACTTCAGACCAAAATAAAACAACACTTTGTTTCCAGCGTTTGCCAGTACGCAGGTCCAAACTCTTATGCAGTTGTCACACCTGCATCCCATGAAGAGGATCAAGGCCCTCTCTTCCCCAGGAAGGCCCTTCCCCGGCCTCCTCCACAGCGTCCAGAGCCACACTTTCACTCCCTGTGGGCTGTTCCTCCTCTCCCTCAGAGTCAGTCTCCACCAGGGGCATGACATGAGTGGCTTGGCTTGCCTTGTCCGTGCTGGTGGGAGTATTCTTAGGCTGTTGTTGGTCGTTCTTGTACTGCTGTATTGTTCATTTCTTGATGGTTGGTCTAGTTAGTACTAATCTTTGTGTTAATCTCTGCTCATCTCTGTGTCGATTGCTGGCTAGGAGGTGTTTTGGTCTTTTCCGCCCCTTTATGGCTTTTTAATTGTTTCTTTTGAACGGCAGTATCACTTAGATTTATCCCGCTTCACAGCCCTCTCTAAGCATAATGATATGTAGACGTTGTTTATCTCAGTGTGGCCGTTGATGGCTGATTTACTGACTGCCAGGCTTCCGGGAGAGCTTTTGCTATTTAGGTTGGCTTAGGATGCTCACAGTTTCCTAGTTTAAAACTATACTACTTGTGCAAATTAGCAGTTTTAATCACATCTTCTGATTGCTAATTGGCATTTATCACTATCCTCTGCTGATCTTCTGCCTAATCAGTCCTACACACTGGAGAGCAAACTCCACTCCCTTCTAGCACTGATGATATTACCTAGCTGGGTAATGAAATGTCTGCAAGCAAGCAACCAAACTCAGAGCATTAAGGAATCCTCAACTTAGAATATTTGCATGGATTTCTAAGTAACCTAGTTACACATGTTGTTTTAAGACCAGGGCAGAATTAAAGAGCTAAGACTTATTGTGAACCTGGAATTTTTTTTCTTCTCCACGCTGGCTGGGGAATTCTGGGAGTTGAACTCTACACATCTACTGCCAAGGTTGAGACCAAGGTGATTTTCCTCTTAATCTAGCAACAGTCTTCTGATGTTCTTGGGATCGCAATGTTTTGTTTGTGCATTTGTTTTCGACAAGAACTCCGAAAGCTGGATTCTACCAGATGGTTCATTTTGCAAAACCAAGTGTGTTCCTTCACACCTCAAAGGAAACAAAATTTCCACTCTATATGTCAACCCATGCATGACTATTATAGCAATGTAATAAAATATACAAGAGCCGACCTATGACAGCTTTTATGGATTTCCCCCATCTTATCATTTCCAACTCCTCTATCCCTGAAGCGCTATACACAGTCTTCAACAAATGAAGAATGGCTGCAGGATTTGCGTATGGCCAGTCTAGAGAAAAGAAGAATTAGGGGTGACATGATAGCAGTATTCCAGTATTTGAGGGGCTGCCACAAAGAGGAGGAGGTCAATTTATTTTCCAAAGCACCAGAAGGCAAGACCGGAAGCAAAGGATGGAAACTAATCAAGGAAAGAAGCAACCTGGAATTAAGGAGAAACTGCCTAACGGTGAGGACAATTAACCGGTTGAACAGAAGTAGCTATCTGGAGAATTCTGGGAGTTGAAGTCCACAAGTCCTAAAGTTGCCAAGTTTGAAGACCTCTGGATTAAAGAACTGCAGTTTAAACTGCAAAGCCTTTAAAGTATTTTCCACTGATATAGTTTAAAAGCTTTGCAGTGACTCTGCCGCATGCAGAGTCCAGCCCAAGTTCTTTTTTTAAAAAAAAATTTCTGTTTCTTCAGGAATAACAACTTCTTTAGAATGAGTTAATAATAGAGTTCTCTGAAGCCCCGTTTGCAAACTAGCAGATATCCAGAATGTAACAGCCCCAAATGAATTTTGATGTCAATGCCAAGAGGAGACCACAAAGTTGATATGAAAACAGAGGGTACCTAGATCAACATATTTTGTTAAAGGGAGGAAGGGAGGGAAGGGAGAAGAGATGTAAAGGAAGGAGAGATGGGAGGGAGGGAGGGAGGGAGGGAGGGAGGAAGGAAGGAAGGAAGGAGAGATGTAAAGGAAGAAAAGAGGGAGGGTGGGAGAGATGGGAGGGAGGGAGGGAGGAAGGAAGGGAGGGAGGGAGGGAAGGAGGGAGGAAGGAAGGAAGGAAAGGAAGGAAGGAAGGAAGGAAGGAAGGAAGGAAGGAAGGAAGGAAGGAAGGAAGGAAAGGAGGAAGGAAGAAAAGGAGAAGGGAGGGAACGAGGGACGAAGGAAGGAGGCTAAGGGAAGAAAGGAAAGGGAGGGAGGGAGGGGGAGGGACGAAGGAAGGAAGGAAAGGAGGAAGGAAGGAAAGGAGAAGGGAGGGAACGAGGGAGGGAGGAAGGAGGCTAAGGGAAGAAAGGAAAGGGAGGGAGGGGAGGGAGTGGAAAGAAGGAAGAAAAGAAAGAAAAAAGAGGGAGGGAAGAAAAAGAGAGAGGGAGGAGAAGGAAGGGGAAAGGGAGGGGAAAGAATGAAGGAGGAAGGGAGGAAAGGAAAAGAGGAAGGAAAAGGGAAAGGAAAAGGGGAAGGAAGGAAGGCTAAATTATTTTTCTGTGATACTCAATTTGAATGAGAAACTATAAGTAAAAATATGGAAAACTAACTGATAGGGTCCAAGGAATCCCCAAGATACTGTAGTATATTTTCCATTCATAGCTACTATTTCAAATTCCTAGTAAAATCTTAAACCCCAATTCCATGCACCGATCGGTGGCCTACTTGCAGATAGAAGAACAAACAGCTGGCTTTTTAATAAACTAAACAAGGAGAGGGCTAGTTATCATTTTTTTACACCATCAGGGAAAAACTCATGCACATATAAATTCATTCTGGATAAGGGCAACATTTTTATTGAGAAAAGTATTTGTCAACCATGGCAACTTTGATGGGTTGGACTTCAATCCCGAGAATTTCCCAGGCAGCATGTTTTTAAAAGGCTGAAAAACACTGTTCTAGATTTAAAATAAAAACACTGTGTGAGGACTATGTAGGTCAGTTGGGAAGACAAGGAGATACATAGCAAAGGATCTAGAAGTATTTTCTACTCGTTTTCAAGCTGGATCATTCCAAAGAGTAACCAAGTTGTTACTACTACACAACACACTCTAAATATTTAGCGTAGGGGTCCCCAAACTTGGCAACTTTAAGACTTGTGGATGGGTAATTGCTGGCTGGCTGAAGAATTCTGGGAGTTGAAGTCTTAAAGTTGCTAAGTTTGGAGACTGCTGGTTTAGCATTGTTTGAACGTTCTGATGTGAGAGTTAGCTGGATCTATTTGTTGATGGCGCCAAGCTAGAAAACAGGAGACTGTGATTCTAATCCTGCTTTAGGCATGAAAACCAGCTGGGTGACTTTGGGCCAGTCCCAATCTCAGCCAAACCCACCTCACAGGGTTGTTATGGTGAAAAACAGAAGGAAGGAAGGAGTATTAGGTATGCTCGCCACATTGAGTTATTTGCAGAAATAATAAAGGTAAGATTTAAATAAATATAAAGATGAAGAGCTCCGGTAAGCAAGCCAAGCGTTTTTCGAGACAAACCAAGGATCCAGCTGCCCCTTCAGCAAACTTTCCTGGGGAGTCCTTGGTCCTCTGAGTTTGGTTGTTTTCTTGCAGATGTTTCATTACCCAACTAGGTAACATTAACAGTATGAAGGATGCACACACCCTCACACTGATGATATTACCTAGCTGGGTAATGAAACATTTGCAGGAAAATAACCGAGCTCAGATAGCATCAAGGACCCCACAATCATCTTTGTCATTCTCTTCCTTCTCTCTGTACCTCCACTTCCTTCTAGCACTGATGATGTTACCTAGTTGGATAATGAAACATCTGCAAGAAAACAATCAAGCTCAGAGACCACCAAGGACCCCACAATCCCCCTCCTCTTCTCTACAAACCCACTTCCTTACAGCACTGATCATGTTACCTCATTGGGTAACGAAATGTCTGCAAGAAAGCAACCAAGCTCAGAGAGCACCAAGGACCCCACAGTCCTCTTCTCCTTCTCCTCCCCTCCCCTCTCCTCCCCTTCCCCTCCTCCTCCTCTTCTCTACAAACTCCACTTCCTTCTAGCACTGATCATGTTACCTAGTTGGGTAATGAAACGTCTGCAAGAAAACAGCCAAACTCAGGGAGCATGAAGGACCTCATAGTTCAATCCTGGGCTACAGAGATTCTCTTCCAAAGGTTTAAGGTAGTCTTTTGTCCATGAACACAGAACTCACGTTTGGTCATTATTTCTACTTAAACCCACATATATCAGGCCTAGTTTAGTTGGTGAGGACTTTAAACACATTTCCTGAAATTACTGTACTTACAGTATACCAGTTTCGCCCTATGACCAGAAATATACTGAATTCCACAATCGATGAGCTCCAGGTTTGCATAAATTGCATGCAGTAATCTTTAATTTAAGGCCGTTGCTTGACTATCGGTTTACTGTAAAGTAGGGATAGCCAAGCTTGGCAACTTTGGAGACCTGTGGACTTCAATTCCCAGAATTCCCCAGCCAGCCAGCAAATTACCCATGCTGGCTAGGGAATTATGGGAGTTGAAGTCCACACATCTCCAAAGTTGTCAAGCTTGAATGGACACCGCTGCTCTAAAGGATAATTCTCAGAGTTATTACATGTTAGAGGAGCGAAACCTTTTGGGGGGGGCTCATCCCCTCCACCTTGTTTCTTTATATCTCCCGTTTCTCGCTTCCCCTCAACCACGGAGTGAGAAATAATCAAGGGATTGTGCAAACATGCATCCTTCGGGAACAAGCAAGATTTCTTAGAACCAGGCTTGGAATGATGGTTCCTCTCTCTGAAGTTTGAACATGTAGCTAACTGCCGAACAGCCCTTCTACCTGCACAAGGAAAACGGGGGATACCAACTACAAAAGGGAACATTTCTCTGTTGGCTGCTAAAGCGCACTCCTAAGGGGAGGAAGAGGCTGGAAGAGGGAGAATACGGAAGAGAGGGATGGGGGAAGCAAGGACAGCAGAGCAGGAGAAGAGGTGGAGCAGGATGAGGGATGTTTGTAAGACCGGGAAGTCCCCAGGGACACCTCTTGGTAGGTGGAGGAAGATAAGGAGGCCAGGATGGATGGGGAAAAGAGGAGAAAAACTGGAAGCCAAAGCAGAAATGAACCATTGATGGAGATCTGCAAAAGGAGGGGAAAGAGGGAGGGAGGGAGGGAGGGAGGGAGGGAAGGAAGGAAGGAAGGAAGGAAGGAAGGAAGGAAGGAAGGAAGGAAGGAAGGAAGGAAGGAAAAGGAAGGAAGGAAGGAAGGAAAAGAGAGAAAAATAGGGTGGAGGGAGGAGAGGGAGAGAGGATAGGAAGGAACGAAGGATGGAAGGAAGGAAAGAAGGAAAAGAGAAAAATGGGATGGAGGGAGGAGAGGGAGGATGGGAAGGAAGGGAGGAAGGAAGGAGGGAAGGAAGGAAGGAAGGAAGGAAGGAAAATGAAATGTATAGGTTCTCCTGCTTGAGTAAGAGAGCTCATTCATTCTATTCTAAAAGAGAAAGATGGGGTGCAGGGAGGAGGGGAGACAGAGATGGGAAGAAGGAGAGGGAGGGAGGATGGGAGGGTAAAAGTGGGGAAGGAAGGAAGGAGGGAGGGAGGGAGCGAGGGAGGGAGGAGAGAAAGGAGGGAGGATGCAAAGAAAGATGACAGGGAGGAAAGAAGGATGGAAAAGAGGATGGAAGTGGGGAAGGAAGGAGGGAGGATGTGGGGAAGGAAAGGGGGGAGGAGGGGGAGGGAGGAGGAGGAGAGAAAGGAAGGAGGATGCAAAGGAAGATGAAAGGGAGGAAAGAAGGAGGGAAGTGGGGAAGGAAGGAAGGGATTTCCTGGAAAAGAAACAGAAATCCCCCCCCAAAGGAAGCGGCCGCAGCGGCGAAAGCGGCGCGGACGGAGAGCGACCCCCGCGCGGGGAGGCTGCGGGTGGGCCGGCCAGGGCTGGGCCGGGGCCGGTGCGACGGAGCCGGGCGCGCCGCAGTCTCACCCCCCCGCTGCCTTTACTCACACGTAAGCGTGGTAGATGAACGCCCAGCCGCGGGGCCTTTCCAGCACGTTGTAGAGGAAATTCTGGAGCTTGCGGTAGAAAGCGTTCCTCTTGGGCGGCTTCCCGCTGACGGCCGAGCGGGGCTTGCTGAGGATGGAGCCGCGTTTGCCGCCGCCGCCGTCCCCGCCGCCGCCGCCGCCGCCCTCGGAGCCGGCGATCAGCAGGGCCCCGTCGCGGGAGGACTCGGGGGCGCCGGGGTCCAGCCCCACGAAGCCCACCTTCTTCTCGCCCGAGGTGCCCGGATACACGCCCCCGTTGCGCGACTTCTGCACCATCCTGCGGCGGCGGCGGCGGCGGCAGCGCGCGGGCCGGTGCCGGGCTCAGAGCGGCCGCGAGCCGGGCAACCGCGCCGGGCAGAGAGCGAGCTGCCCGGGACCCGAGCGGAGAGGCAGCAGCGGCATGACAGCAGCACAGCCCCGGCCGGGCACTGCGGCGACCGCTGGGTGGCTTTGGCCAAAAGCAGCAGCACCAGCAGCAGCAGCGCGGAGGAGGCGAATCTGTCCGGCCTCCTCGCCGCTTGCTTTGCGCAGCTCCTCCCGGGAGCCCCCCCGCCGCCGCCGCCGCCGCCGCCACCCGCGCCCGCCGTTTAACCCTTCCCGCGCCGCTCGCTGAAGGTGTGGCGGAGGGGGGGGGCGGGAGAGGGAAACGACGCCTGATCGGAGGTGGGGCTAAGAGATCATCAGAGTTGAAAGGGACCTTATAGGTCATCTAGTCCAACCCCCCGCGCCCTCCCAAAACGGGAGACCCTACACCATTTCTGACAAATGCCAGTCCAATCTCTTCCCACCCACACCCACCCCACCCCCCACTCCCGGGCACACGCTACTAATTGGCAAAGATTTGGAGTGTGTGATGGGGGGATTGTTGGGGTTTTTTTGTGGCGCTTTTTTTTGGTGGGGGGTGCTTGATTCGGCATCTCTGGGCGTGTGCAGAGCGCCCGACTTTGGCACGAGAAGAAAAGAAGCACCTCCTCCTCCTCCTCCTCCTCCGCGGAGGCCGAGATCTAGTCTTCTGCATCTTTGGGGCGGCAGTTGGGTTCCGGTATCATGGCAAAACCGATTTGCGCAGGATTGCAGAATTGCGATTAAAATCGTGGGAGGGGGAGAGAGAGAGAGAGAGAAAGAGAGGTGGATTGGGTGGATAGGTGGATGTATAATGGAGAGAAAGGAGGGAGGCGGAGAGGGAGGGATAGAGGAAGAAAAAGAAGAAGAATGGAGGAAGAGGAGAAGGCGGAGGAAGAAGAAGAAGAAGAAGAAGAAGAAGAAGAAGAAGAAGAAGAAGAAGAAGAAGAAGAAGAAGAAGAAGAAGAAGAAGAAGAAGAAGAAGAAGAAGAAGAAGAAGAAGGGAGGAGGGGGGAGGAGGAAGAGGAAGGAGGAGGGGGCGACGGGGAGGAAGGGGAGGAGGAGAGAGAGATGGAAGAATGCATAGATGAATTGATTGGTAAATGGATGGACTGAACGATAGATAGATAGATAGATAGATAGATAGATAGATAGATAGATAGATAGATAGATAGATAGATAGATAGATAGATAGATAGATAGATATGGAAGGATGCCTAGATGGGTGAATTGGTAAACGGATGGATCGATGGGTGGATGGATGATATAGACACACTGACAGCCAGATACAGGGCAATTATTGATCTTGGACCTTGTTTTGTTTTGTTTTGTTTTACGAAAAAGCCTAAACCTGGTTCGTGTAAATCCCACTTTGGATTTGGCGTGTGTTGCGAGCGAGCCCCACTTTTGTAGTTAAGGGGAGGGGGCCGGGAAGGGCGTCTCATGCGACACGTGAATCCCAACCGAGGGTTAATCCGGTAACTAGGTGACGCGCGATTCTCCCCAAAGCGAAGGTGCGGTTGGGTTGCAGATGGTCCGCCAATGGGAAGCTCTCAATGGAATGAAAGGGGGGTGGGGGGGGTGGCAGAATCAGGATCCCCATGAATCAGGCGGAGGAGGAGGAGAGCTAACGAGAGACGCTCACAACCACACGTGCGTCGCGGAAGCAGGAAGGTGGTGGCTGGTTGGCTCCGGGGAGAATTTGCCCACTGGCAGAAATTTGGGCGGGGGGGGGAGCGGGTGTCTGACTTGATTGAGGGTTTCCCAAACCTGGTTTCCAGGTGGGCGGACTTCAACTCCCAGAAATCCAACAGCCGGCAGGGCCTCTGCTGAGAATTCTGGGAGTGGAAGTCCACCTACCTGGAAATGCCCGAAGCTGGGGAAACGCTGGCCAATGGCAACCCAGCCAAGCGATTACGCTTAAAACATTTCCTGCCTCGGATGGGGAAAAGCGAGACGAAGGAGAGGTTTCAAGAGGAAGGCTTGGGGAAGTCGTCGTCCTCCTCGTGGTTCCTACATTAGAAGAATTTCAGGGCAAGACTTGGGTTGGTTTTGTAGGACTGGCAAATTCATGCACCCCGGGGCCTAAATGGGTCGGCGTATCTATCGTGTTTTTGTCTATCCAGAGACAGGTAGGTAGACAACGGTAGGTAGAGAGAGATAGAGACAGGGATGGATGGACAGATAGAACAGACACAGTAGGATAGATGATGTAGAATAGAATAGAATTCTTTATTGGCCAACTGTGATTGGACACACAAGGAATTTGTCTTGGTGCAAATGCTCTCAGTGTACATAAAAGAAAAGAGACATTCATCAACAATTATAAGGTACAACACTTAATGATAGTCATAGGGTACAATAAGCAATCAAATCATACTAGGAAACAGTCAATATAAATTGTAAGGACACAAGCGACAAAGTTACAGTCATACAGTCACAAGTGGGAGGGGATGGGTGATAAGCAGTGATGAGAAGATTAATAGTAATAGTAGTGCAGACCTTGTAAATAGTTGGACAGTGTTGAGGGAATTATTTGTTTAGCAGAGTGATGGCATTCGGGGAAAAACTGTCCTTGTGTCTAGTTGTTCTGTTGTGCAGTGTTCTATAGCGTCGTTTTGAGGGAAGGAGTTGAGACAGTTTATGTCCAGGATGTGAGGGGTCTGTAGATATTTTCACAGCCCCCTTTTTGACTCATGCAGTATACAGGTCCTCAATGGAAGGCAGGTGGGTAGTAATTGTTTTTTCTGAAGTCTGAATTACTCTCTGAAGTCTGTGTCTGTCCTGTTGGGTTGCAGAACCAAACCTGGCAGTTAGAGAGGTGCAGATGACAGACTCAATAATTCCTCTGTGGAATTGTATCAGCAGCTCCTTGGGCATTTTGAGCTTTTCACAGAAACACCATTCTTTGTTGTGCTTTTTTATGACATTTTTGATGTTAGGTGTCCATTTTAGGACTTGTGATATGATAGAACCTAGAAATTTGAAGGTCTCTACTGTTGATACTGTGTTGATATAGATAGATGGACAAGCAAAAACGGCAAAAGGAAAATGGAAAAGAAAGAATAAAGAAAGAAGTAGCTTTCAATCTTCTGTACCATAGTTATATACATACAATTATAATAAACTTATCTCTTTCTCTATGGCAAGGGTCTTCAAACTTGGCAAGTTTATGACTTGTGGAGAGGAATTCTGGGAGTTGAAGTCCACAAGTCTTAAAGCTGACAAGTTTGAAGGCCCCTGCTCTATGGTTACAACATAAATCTTTTCTTTCTACAATTTAGTCAGATTATCAAAAATATAAATCGTAAGTTCATTTTTGGTGGGGTGGTTCATGCAAAATGTCTACAAAGTTTTGCCAATCAGCAATAAATGGAGATATTGTTGGCACCTGAAGACTCTGAAAGAGCAAGAAATCATTTTTTATGTTTTCATCCTTATCTTGAGATTTTTCCCTCATTGCATATGTTGATTCTCTTCATTGTCTTGATTTAAACCCAAGCCAGTGGGTTTAAATCTATTATTATCCATTCAGGAAAAATTGCTTCCTCTGTAGCTTTGAGAAATATTTGATTTCATATATGACTTTATTATTCATATATAAATAACATTTTTTAAAAGAGATCATTTCTAGTTTTTATGTATCACATCCCAGGAGCATCAAATGGTATTCTAAAAGCTCAGTTATCAATTTTAGTTCCAAAACTATCAGTGTTTGAATTTAGATTTGAAACTTCCACATAAACGCTGATATGCAAGCTGCAAGTTCTTCCTAACATTTAATTTAACTGCTACTGATTTTTTTTATTTTATTTCGGATTTGTTTATCTTGCCTTTATCATTTTCATGAGTAACTCAAGCAATAACTGAAGCAATGACCCTACCTAATGCTCCTTCCTCCTCCTCTATTCCCCAAAACACTAATCTTGGTGAGATGGGTTGGCCTGAGAGTGAGTGACTGGCCCAAAGTCCCCTAGTCAGCTTTCACGGACCTAAGGATCAATAGTCATAGATTCAATCCCAAAACACTTGGAGCACCCCTGGAACACTGTCAGCATTGACGAAATCCCCATCTGTCAATTGCAAAAGGCAGCATGACTCGGAACAGCTGACATCCTGCAACTATATCTTTTAACCTCCCCCCAAGCAACATCTGAATAAAAATGCCAAGTCCAGTTTAAACATCTGGCTGGTTGTGGCACCAACCACAATAATGATGTTACCTAGTTGGGTCTTGAAACATCCACAAACGAACCACCCAGCTCAGAAAGAATCAGAATTAGAATAGAGCTGGAAGGGGCCTTGGAGGTCTTCTAGTCCAACCCCACCCTCCACCCACACCTCCCGCTCAAGTAGGAGACCCCATACCATTTCAGACAAGTGGCTGTCCAGTCTCTTCTTAAAAGCTTCCAGTGATGGTGAACCCACAACTTCTGAAGGCAACTTCTGTTCCATGGTTGGATTGTTCTCACTGTCAGAAAAGTTCTTTTCAATTCCATGTTGCTTCTCTCGTTGATTCATTTCCATCCATTGTTTCTTGTTCTGCCCTTCCGATGCTTTGGAAAATAAACTGACCCAAAGACCTCACAGTTCATCCCTCAACTGTAGATATTCTCTTCTCTTGAAGCCCAGAGGTTGTTCTCTGTGATTGTCTGGCGTGGGAGAGGGTTAGGAAAAAAAAAAAAAACCACTTTGAACACAGCAGAAGAGAAAGGCAGATAGAAGCAACGCTTAGCAATGCCCCAGACAGAGCGCTGGGAATTGATAGGAAGTACAAGGCGCCATGAAACCTTCTCGGTTGCCAAATGGGCAAGTGAAAACACCTCTCTCTTCCCACTTGGAGTGCTTTGGCCAGCTAGGAAGGTGCAGAGTGAAACAGCAATTTATGCCTTTAGAACTGGAATTCATTGCCACGTGTTCTCTTCCTCAGTCAGAGCTGTGGGAACAAGATTAAAAGGAAGAAACGCTTTTAACTTTTTTCCTAATTAAAACACACACAACAGAGAGAGACTTGGGTGGTTTCAGCAGATGTGGCACCCAGATTTTCTGTTTTAACTAGTTTTAAAGCCAGAAGGAATATAGGCAGGTTGTCCTCAGCTTAGGACCGCAATTGGAACCAGAATTTTCTTTGCTATAATCAAGGCAGTTGCTTTGAGTCACACCCAATGTTATGACCTTTTTTTTTTTTTTGCTAATTTTTAAGCAAATTGCTGCAGTCTTTAAGTGAATCACATGATTATTAAGTGAATCCGGCTTCCCACATTGAGTTTGCTTGTTGGAAGCCAGCTGGGATGGTCACAAAATGACAATCACGTGATCCCAGGTTCCCGGCAATCGTCATAAATGCCAAGCAACCAAATTTGAATCCTCTGATTGTGGGGATGCTGCATTGGCCATAAGTGTGAGGATCGATCATAAGTCACTTTGTTCACGCTATTATTGAACGTTGAAGGGTCAATAAATGGGTGTTGTAAATTGAGGACCGCCTATGTATGGATGCTTGAGTTTAGGTGCACTAGAGGACGGAGTTTAAGCAGGAAGTACGAGTGGATAAGTTGATTTGAAATAGAAATGAAATCTCAGAGAAAAATTTGCATTGTATTATTTATTTAGCATAAGGCATTTCATACATGGATTCAGAGGTGGTGTTCAGCAGGTTCTGACCAGTTCTGGAGAACCGGTAGCGGAAAGTTTGAGTAGTTTGAAATCCCACCTCTGATTGGCCCCACCCCCATCTATTCTCTGCCTCCCATTGAGTCCCAGCTGATCAGTTGAGTCTTCTTTGGTTGCCCTGCACAGGAGAACGGAGCTGGAAAGCAGGTTAGTGGGGTGGGGTATGGAGATTTTGCAGTATCCTTCCCTTT
The DNA here is from genome assembly GCF_049901715.1 of Pseudonaja textilis. Classification (NCBI taxonomy): domain Eukaryota; kingdom Metazoa; phylum Chordata; class Lepidosauria; order Squamata; family Elapidae; genus Pseudonaja; species Pseudonaja textilis. The sequence continues at coordinate 7,720,711 of NC_141992.1, read as the reverse complement.
TTATGTCGGGATGGCCGTATATCAGTATTTCCCAACTGTAGCTATTTAGAGATGTGTGGACTTCAACTCCCAGCATACAATGATGGGTGGGGTATTCTGGGAGTTGAAGTCCACACATCTTAAAATGGCTAAGGTTGGGAAACACTGCCTTAAACCCTGAGATCACAGGCTCATGTGCCAAGGTAAACATTGTGTTGTATATCTTATATATACAACTCTTGAGGTAGATTGGGATACAGGTTGTCCACCATACCTTAAGTAATAACATTCTTCTTTTTGTGAGATTATTGTTTAAATCTGAAACCCTTTTTTCCTTCCTTCCTTCTTTCCTTCCTTCCTTCCTTCCTTCCTTGACCAAAGGAATTGCAAGAGTGGCTGGGAAACTGTCACAGAACACTCAAAATGAAGATCACATGATCACAAGCGAATCACCACAATCGTTACCTTAGTAACATGGTTGTTAAGTGAATCTGGGTTCTTCAGTGACTTTGCTTGTCAGAAGATCACAGAATGGGACCACGTGATTTTGGGACACTGCAACTGTCATAAATAAGAGTCTGTTGTCAAGCGTCTGAATTTTTATCACACGATCATGGGGATGCTGTAACGCAGAGGTGGTGAATTCAGCAGGTTCTGACCAGTTCTGGAGAACCGGAAGCGGAAATTTTGAGTAGTTCAGAGAACTGGCAACTGCCACCTCTGACTGGCCCCGCCCCCATCTCTTCTCTGCCTCCCATTGAGTCCCAGCTGATTGGCTGGGTCTTCTTTTGTTGCTCTGCACAAGAGAACAGAGCTGGAAAGCAGGTTAGCGGGGTGGGGTGGGGTATGGAGATTTTGCAGTATCCTTCCTCTGCCACGTCCACCAAGCCACACCCACCAAGCCAAGCCACACCCACCAAGCCACGCCCACAGAACCGGTAGTAAAAAAAATTGAATCCCACCACTGCATGGATTATTAGAAATATAAATCACATTGTAAGGAAATAGACTATGTTTTGAGCACAACCAAAATAAAAGCAAAACTCTATGGTACTTTCTGATTATTGCTTTGGTGCTCTGGGTTTTGCTTCCTCATTAAATCCTGGTAAACTTTATTCACCTTGAGTGCTCTTAGAACTCTCCACCCCCCTTTTTTTTTTCCTTCCCCAGAGTTATGCTCCTGATTTTCCAGAAATATTCAAAGAATAAAGCGCTTAAGTGCTTAAACTTAAGGAAAGAGGCTAAGACCTTGGAAAGGGTGCAGCGAAGAGCATAAAAGATGATCAGGGCTGGAGGCTAAATTGTATGATGAACAGCTAAAGCAGAGGTCTCCAAACTTGGCAACTTTAAGACTTGTGGACTTCAACTCCCAGAATTCCTCAGCCAGCTGGTTGAGGAATTCTGGGAGTTGAAGTCCAAAAGTCTTAAAAATTGCCACATTTGGAGACCCCTGAGCTAAAGGAACTAGTTATCAACAAAAGATAATATTTGTAGCTCAGGGTTGAAACGAGGGGTCCATGGTGCTCTCTGAGCTTGGTTGTTTTCTTGCAAACATTTCATTACCAAACTAGGTAACGTCATCAGTGCTAGGAAGGAGTGGGATTTACTCTTGATTTATATTCCAGTGGCTTGTCTTGTCAGCGTTAGTGGGAATAGTCTTACGAGGTTCATTGGTTGGACTATTTATTGTTAGAAGTTTGGCAGGTCCTTGATTGGAGTATTGTTTACTTCTTGGTTGTTGCTCTGTTATTAATCTTGGAGTTATTCTGTGCTAATCGATCAAAAAGTAAACAAAACCCCAGTCAAGGAACTGCCAAACATGCTAACAGTAAACAGCCCAACCAAAGAACCTTTGAGACCACACCCGCCAACACTGAGAGGGCAAGCCTCTAAAATATCAATTGAGAGCAAATCACGCTTCCTACTAGCACTGATGATGTTACCTAGTTTGGTAATGAAACGCCTGCAAGAAAACAACCTTTTTATGCAGTTGGACTAGACGAAAATTCCTCCCTGGCTACTTAGACTCAAAATTTGTAGAGTTGTAATTGCAGGAATGTTCCAATCTCAGATGGCAAACCTCAGATAAAGAATGTTTCCAAGCAAATACAACTCAGGTAAACAAAGTCACTAATCTATGGATAAAGGAGGATTAGAGAGGGGAAGTAAACATATGTTGGACTTTAACTAGAGATAATTAATTATGTTAATTACTATGCTAAACAATAACGAAAGTTAAGCAGTAACCAAAGTTAACCAGTGATGGAGGATAACTAAAAATGTATATAAATACAAGACTATACTCCAATAAAGATCATCATGATTCAGTTGTTCATGATCAAACAACTCGACTGCCTCATCATTACAACAAAAATTAAGACTGAGACCGAGTTTGGCCTCTGGCCCTCTCACCCACCTTGGCAAGGAGGATTAAACCCGTCGGTTTTTAATTCCTCCATAGACCTCTACACTACAGAACCCTCTCACGTGGTGACAACACTAGGATAAGAAAATCTAAGGTTATCTAAAATAATCTTATGGAGGCAGGGAATATAACAGGTACTGTTTATAGCAGGAATCTCTCTGTCCAGGGCCCATTAATCATAGGGGTTTTCCACCTGGCTCCAGAATTATAAACATTATGGCTATCCAATCTCAGGGGAATATTCTTTTGCATTCCTTTGCAGGTAGTAGCTATTAAATGTTCTGTCTTTTTTTTTTTTTTAGCCCTTCAGCTCAGAGGTGGGTATTCAGCAGGTTCTGATCATTTCTGGAGAACCAGTAGCAGAAATTTTGAGTAGTTCGGAGAACCGGCCAATGCCATCTCTGACTGGCCCCGCCCCCATCTATTCTATTTATTTATTTATTTTATTTGGTTTGTCAATAAGACGAAGAAGAGGAAGAGGAAGAGGAAGAGGAGGAGGAGGAGGAGGAGGAAGAAGAAGAAGAAGGAGAAGAAGAAGAAGAAGAAGAAGAAGAAGAAGAAGAAGAAGAAGAAGAAGAAGAAGAGGAGGAGGAGGAGGAGGAGGAGGAGGAGGAGGAGGAGGAGGAGGAGGAGGAGGAGGAGGAGGAGGAGGTATTCTCTGCCTCCCATTGAGTCCCAGCTGATCAGCTGGGTCTTCTTTGGTAGCCCTGCACAGGAGAACGGAGCTGGAAAGCAGGTTAGTGGGGTGGGGAGGGAAGGGGGATTTTGCAGTATCCTTCTCCTGCCATGCCCACCAAACCATGCCACACCCACCAAGCCCCACCCACCAAGCCACGCCCACAGAACTGGTAGTAAAAAAAAATTGAATCTCACCACTGCTTCAGCTGATTGTGGGTCTGTCTATATACAGATAGCCCTTGATTTAAAACCATTGGTTTAGTAAAATTCAAAGTTATAACAGCACTAATAAAAGTGACTCAAGACCATTGTTCTTGTTTGCTATTCCTTGTGGGGGGGGAAATGCACTTTTTGCCTGAAAAAAAATATTTAGGCTACCAATGAAATTATCTTTGCTACTGTACAGGTAGTTCTTGGCTCACAACTGTTCTTTTAGTGAGTGAACAGTTGCATAATTATAATGGCACTGAAAAAACGTGACGTATAATCTTTTTTCACATAACCATTGCAGCATCTCCATGGTCATGTGATCAAAATTCAGGCACTTGGCAACTGGCTCGTATTTATGACGGTTGCAGTGTCCCAGGGCCACATGATTCCCCTTTGGTGACTAAGCAAGTTCAATGGGGAAGCCAGATTCACTTAACGACCAGGTTATTACAGAATATGCAGAAGTGGGGAATGATGGCCCTTGTATGACTTGTGGACTTCAACTCCCAGAATTCCTTCTCTTTGCTTGGCAGAAGAAGGCCTCTTGGATAAAAATCATTGCTCTTCAAGAAGATGTTTTTTTTTTCGCTTGTTCACCTTGTCAGTATTATCTGCTTGCCCAAGTAAAAGGATAACGGAGGATCAAATTGTTCCAACTCAGCATGGCTGCAAATAGCTTCTGTGCCTTGAGGTCCAGATGAATATTTTAGAAGTTCCTGCCAATTAGAAGCAGCCCAGAAATGAAACATGCGTTCTACTGAGATAGATAGATAGATAGATAGATAGATAGATAGATAGATAGATAGATAGATAGATAGATGGATGGATGGATGGATGGATGGATGGATGGATGGATGGATGGATGGAATGAATGAATGAATGAATGAATGAATGAATGAATGAATGAATGAATTCTTTATTAGCCAAATGTGATTGGACACACAAGGAATTTGTCTTTGGTGCAAATGCCCCCAGTTTACATTAAAAAAAAGATACATTCATCAAGAGTCAAGAATCATCAGGTACAACACTTAAAATAGTCATAGGGTACAATAAGAATAGAATTAGAATTAGGAAGAATAGAATAAAATAGAACAGAACAGAACAGAATTCTTTATTGGCCAAGTATGATTGGACACACAAGGAATTTGTCTTGGTGCAAATGCTCTCAGTGTACATAAAAGAAAAGATACATTCGTCAAGAGTCAGGAGTCATCAGGTACAACACTTAATGATAGTCCTAGGGTACAAAAGAATAGAATGAAATGCAATGCAATAGAATAGAATATGGAATGGAGTGGAATAGAATAGAATAGAATAGAATAGAATAGAATAGAATAGAATAGAATAGAATAGAATAGAATAGAATAGAATAGAATTCTTTATTGGCCAGGTGTGATTGGACACACAAGGAATTTGTCTTGGTGCAAATGCTCTCAATGTACATAAAAGAAAAGATACATTTATCAAGAGTCAGGAGTCATCAGGTACAACACTTAATGATAGTCGTAGGGTACAAAAGAATAGAATGGAATGCAATAGAATAGAATATGGAATGGAGTGGAATGGAATGGAATAGAATAGAATAGAATAGAATAGAATAGAATAGAATTCTTTATTGGCCAGGTGTGATTGGACACACAAGGAATCTGTCTTGGTGCAAATGCTCTCAATGTACATAAAAGAAAAGATACATTTGTCAAGAGTCGGGAGTCATCAGGTACAACACTTAATGATAGTCCTAGGGTACAAAAGAATAGAATGGAATGCAATGCAATTGAATAGAATATGGAATGGAGTAGAGTAGAGTAGAGTAGAGTAGAGTAGAATAGAATAGAATAGAATAGAATAGAATAGAATAGAATAGAATAGAATAGAATAGAATAGAATAGAATAGATAGAATAGAATTCTTTATTGGCCAGGTGTGACTGGACACACAAGGAATTTGTCTTGGTGCAAATATTCTCAGTGTACATAAAAGAAAAGATACATTCGTCAAGAGTCAAGAATCATCAGGTACAACACTTAATGATAGTCGTAGGGTATAATAAGCAATCAAATCATACAAGGAAACAGTCAATAAAAATTGTTAGGATACAAGTGACAAAGTTACAGTCCTACAGTCACAAGTGGGAGAAGATGGGTGATAGGAACCATGAAAAGATTAATAGTAATAGTAATGCAGACTTAGCAAATAGTTTGACAGTGTTGAGGGAATTATTTGTTTAGCAGAGTGATGGCATTCAGGAAAAAACTGTCATATCTAGGTAACCTTGTTTCAGTTCAGAAAACAGGGTTTGGTGAATTGGAACATGATTTGGGGGTTAGGCCACAATGCACCTTTCCAATTCTGTGTGGACTGAACTGTAGATATCGACCCAGGTATGTTCATTAGAAAAGCGGGCATTCTTATATGGCAATTGGGTGCATTAAATGGAATAGACATGTGGAAGGTTAAAACCCTCCCCTCTCCTAGAAAAAGGAAATATTTTAGGAAATATTAAAAGGGCAGAATATTTCCCCTGAAAGAGAAGTAGAAACTCAGAGAGGCAGAAAGTCACCCCTCCTCACACACACCTTTGTTAATGGACTATTAAGGCCCGGGCCAGTCTATTCTACATAACAAAGATCTACCTCCTTCAGGCAGAGCTATTCATTGCACCACCCAGCAAGATTAAACCAAACTTAGCACACAAACAACCTACAAGGCTAGCTGTGACCTCTGACAGCAACCAATCAGGATACTCTTCCTGTACCCCAGGAAGTTCAAAGCCAGAGAGGGTATAAAACCCAGGGACTCTCAGCACTGCGTTCCCTTTTTTCTTCGCCCAAGATCTCCAAGCCATGGGATCCTGTTCATCAATAGGCCTTCTTTCCAAGCAACTTCCACGAACCCAGCGTCTTTTTCCCCCACTTGGAACTGAACCTAGAAGGATATTTCTTCCAACAGACGTTCAGCATCCAAACATATGAAGAACGGTTGCAGGAACTGGGCTTGGCTAGTCTAGTGAAGAGAAGGACCAGGGGAGACAGGAGAGCATCTTCTAATATTTGAGGGGCTGCCACAGAGAGGAGGAAGGGGTCAAGCTATTTTCCAAAGCACCCAAAGGCCAGAAAAGGAACAATGGGTGGAAACTGAACAAGGAGAGATTTAACCTGGAAATAAGGAGAAACTTTCTGACAGGGAGAACAATCAACCAAAGAAACAGCTTTGCCCTCGGAAGTTGTGGGAGCTTCATCACTTGAGACTTTCAAGAAGAGATTGGACTGCCATTTGTCAGAAATGGTGCAAGGTCTCCTGCTTGGGCAGGGGGTTGGACTAGTTGACCTACAAGGTCCCTTCCAAGTCTGCTTACCTGTTATCTGAGTTGGGTTTGGCTCGTCTAGAGAAAAGAAGGAGTCGGGGGGACGATAGCAGTCTTCCAGTATTGGATGGGCTGCCACAAAGAAGAGAGGCTCTAAGTTATTCTCCAAAGCAGCAGGATAGAGACGAATCGGGGAGAGGAGCAACCTGGAATTGAGGAGAAACTTCCGAAGAGTGAAGACAATTAACCCGTGGAACGGCTTCCTTCCAAAAGTTGTGAATGGTCCCCACATGGGAAATTTTTAAGGAGAGACTGGACAACCATTTGTCTGAAATGGTATAGGATCTCCTGCTTGAGCAGGGGGCTAGACTAGAAGACCTCCAGGGTTCCCTCCTGCTGTGTTCAAATTCACTGTGCAGAATTCACCAGACTTGGGGCAGTAAAATTCCCTTTCATAACCACAAGATGGAGCCATTGAGTTGCAATCAATAACTAGAAAGCACCGAAAGTCTCTCTCTCCCTCCCTCTCTCTCTCCTCTCTCTCTCTCATTCCTCCCTCCCTCTCTCTCACCCCTCCCCTCCTCTCCCCCTCCCTCCCCTCCTCCCTCTCCCTTCTCTCCCTCTCTCTCCTCCCCTCTCTCTCCTTCCTTCCCTCCCCCTCCCTCCCCTACTCCTCTCTCCGCGTCTCTCTCCTCTTCCTCCCACTCTCTCCTCCTCTCTCTCCTCCTCCTTCCCTCTCTCCCTCCTCCTTCCCCAGCTCTCTCTCCCTCTCCTTCCCTCCCTCCCTCCTCTCTCCCTCTCTCTCTCTGTTCTTCTCTCCCTCCCTCTCTCTCTCCTCTCCTCTCCCTCCCTCCCTCCATCCTCTCCCACTCTCCTCCCTCTCTCCATTCCTCCTCCCTCCTCTCTCTCCCTCCCTCTCCCTCTCTCTCCCTCCCTTCCCCCTCCCTCCTCTCCTCCTCTCCTGCCGTCCCTCTCTCCCTCTCCCTCTCCTCCATCCTCTCCCCCTCTCTCCTCTTCTCCCTTCTTCTCTCCCTCCCTCTCTCTCTCTCCCCTCTTCCCCCCTCTCTCCTCCTCTCTCTCCCCGTCCTCCCTCCCTCTCTCTCTCCTCCCCTCTCCATCTCCTCCTCCCTCTCCTCCTCCTCCTCTCCCTCCTCTCTCCTCCTCCATTCCTCCCTCCTCCTCCCTCTCCCTTCTCTCTCTCTCTCTCCTCTCTCCTCCCTCACACACACACACACACACACACACACTAACTGATTTTGGGAGTCAGTGCGATGCATTAAGCTGCAATTTCATGAACACAACACAGGATGCAAAGAAGACAGATTCCCATGATTGAAGAACCATGAATGCAGAGAATGGATGCAACATTTCAAAGGCTAATTCAGAGATGCTTAGCAACAGCCGCTATTCACTTAACAACAGTGGCAAGAAAGGTCATAAAATAGGGGCAAAGCTCCCTTAACAACTGTCTTGCTTAGCAACAGAAATTTTGGGCTCAGTTGTGGTCCTACATTGAGGACTATTCGTATGCTCAAATTTATTTATTTATTTATATAAAGTTTTTATTTTTTATAACAAACATACAAACAAAACATAAAAAACATAAAATCATCTTTCACTTATATACATACAGTGTGTCAGTTGGTTACAATCTTTTGTGCTATCCTTTTTTAACCATTAAAATTCTTTTTAACCATTAAAATTCTCACCTTATCAATCTAACATGTGCTTATGTATTATCAATTATTAATCATTTATTTAACTAAACTATTTTTCCACCATTCTATACGAGATATTCTAAATTTCATTAAAATTTAATCTTATACATTCATCCAATGGTTATGTATTTTATATTGTATTCTACATCAATCTATTAACTTTTTATTGTAAAGCTTCCTAATCTATTTCTTTACCATGTCTTTTTATCTAACCATTGATAAAATAAATCCCATATCATATAAAATTATTTGTCTTCTTGTTCTCTGATTTCAAATGTCAATTTGCTCATTTCAGCACAGTCCATGATTTTCTTAATAATTTCTTCCTGCATAGGTATTTTTTCATTTTTCCAATTCTTAGCAAATACAATTCTAGCCGCTGTTAAAGCATTTACAATCAAATATTTCAATTCTTTACTGTATATTTCCGGTATAATTCCCAATAAATATATCTCAGGTTTAAAGTCTATGTGTTGTTTTATCATTTTTTCCAACCATGTGTGGATTACAGTCCAGTATCTTTTTGCATCCGGCCATGCTCAGATTTATGACGATCGCAGTGACCTCCTACAAGCAGAGTCAATGAGGAAGCCAGATTCACTTAACAACCATGTGACTAACCTAACAACTGCAGTGAGTCACTTAACAACCGTGGCAAGGCTGGTCGTAAAAGGGGGTAAAATTCACTTCATGAAATGTCTCACTTAGCAACAGAAGTTTTGGGCCCAACTGTGGTTGTAAATGGAGGACAGTTTGTAACCAGTCATCCCCTTTTAAATGTATGGAGCAGTGATGGTGAACGCATGATGCACGTGTCAAAGGTGTGTCACCTTTGACACGTGCATCATGCGTTCACCAACACTACTTGTTTTGGGAGAGGACAATGTTCACCAACAACTATCTTTAAAAGTGCATCCTGTTAGGAATATAAGTCACCTAACAGGTATTTGGGTTAGAAATATATAAACCAGGATAAACATTTTAGTACTATATCTTTAAGGGAATGCAAGAGCATGCAATTGGGTGTGGTTTCTCAAACAGCCATAAGATGGAGCCAGAAACCTGGGTTGTTCAGTCTGAGTCTCAGAAGAGTGTGTATCTCTGTTTCCTTCTGTTGGAAAGTATTGCTGTTCCTCCATTTTTCCTAATTGACTGATATTACTGGATTTGATGTAAGTCTGATACTGAACTGTTTTTGACACTGGAATTTGATATTTCGATTATCCCTGGATTGAAAAACTGACTGATTTACCTGTGAATGACTTTTGGACTGCTTATTTTGGACTTTGCTTAAACCGTTTCTGGAAGTAAAAACCTACATTTACTGTACATTGTATCTGTGTGCTCTGTGTGTATTATTCCAACACTACTCTCTATACGTCTCCCTGTATGCGCTCATTCTCCTAACGGGGAATTACCTCAACACATCCTGTTCTCGCATGCATCTTGGGGGGCTGCAGGGGTCATGTGAGAGAGAGGTGAGTGGAGAATAGAATAGAATAGAATAGAATAGAATAGAATAGAATAGAATAGAATAGAATAGAATAAATAAAGAATTGGAAGGGACCTTGGAGGTCTTCTAGTCCAATCCCCTGCTTAGACAGGAAACCCTATAGCATTTCAGACAAATGGTTGTCCAATCTCTTCTTAAAAACCTCCAGTGATGGAGCACCCACAACTTCTGGATGCAGGTTGTTCCACTGATTAATTGCTCTAACTGTCAGGAAATTTCTCCTTAGTTCCAAGTTGCTTCTCTCCTTGATCAGTTTCCACCCATTGCTTCTGTTCCTGCCCTCTTGTGCTTTGGAGAATAGCTTGGCTCCCGCTTCTTTGGGGCAGCCCCTTAAATATTGGAACATTGCTGTCATGTCACCCTAGTGCCTAGTCCTTCTTTTCATTAGACTAGACATACCCACTTCCTGCAACTGTTCTTCGTATGTTTTAGCCTCCAGTCTCCTAATCCTCTTGGTTGCTCTTCTCTGCACTCTTTCTAGAGTCTCAACATCTTTTTTACATCGTGGCGACCAAAACTGATGGTCCTTCGTGTAACCTACGGACCATTTTACTTGTATTTTATTTGTACAATTATATTATGGGAGGGTGACATACCAGCAGAAACACGTTAGGCATTTTCTGAATTTTTTAGCTCTCCAAATCCATCATCACTGGTGTAGATAGGGTCTGGAACAGTTCAAGGCACTCCAAAATGCTATTTCCAACCCAGCCAGGTAGTGATTAAGCCTTGAGCCTCTTAACAGGGTGGCATCTCCAACAGTCTGTTCTTCTGGGGTTCCGGCACGTGCATGTGCGCCGTCCAGTTGGTCTTCGCGTGCGTGGGAGCACCGAAAACCGGAAGAGCAGCTCCTCGGCATGCATGCACCTTCCAGCCAGCTGGTCTTTGGGTGTGCATGCGCATTAGGAACCGGAAGATCAGGTGGGCGATGCGCACGTGTGTGCCGGGAAGCTGAGCTTCTGGTTTCTGGCGTGAGTGCGCATACTCCCGTTTTGGCACTTGGTGCTGAAAAGGTTCGCCACCACTGGTATAAGGTCTCCTGCTTGAGCAGGGAGATGGAGTAGGAGACCTCCAAGGCAGGGGTCTCCAACCTTGGCAACTTTAAGACTTGTGACTTCAACTCCCAGAGTTCCTCAGCCAGCAAAGCTGGCTGAGGAACTCTGGGAGTTGAAGTCCACAAGTCTTAAAGTTGCCAAGGTTGAGACCCTGCTCCAAGGTCCCTTCCAACTCTGTTCTGTAACAAAAATTTAATTATTTTAACTTTGAATGGCACAGAAACTTAAAAAGAGTCAGAAAGCAGCTTGTGGAAGGTTTCTGATGCCACCTTTCCACTTTTTAGAAAAGACTTGGAAAACTGTTCGAGAGACACTTTTCACTTTAGGAGGAAGCTTAACTATTTGGATATTCAGATATGGAGGATCCCATCAACGTGTCACACGGAAGATCATCTTCCCTGGCAGAGGGTGGAATGCATTCTCAAGTTTCCTACAATCTTTGACCTTCAGAGTAGCCAGAAGGCAGCCTGGCCTTAAAGGGCTGAGGACTTGGGTAGTATTTCTAAATTATGAATTTCAGAATACGGAACAAGAGAGTTGGAAGGGACCCTGGAGAACTTATACCAGTGGTGGCTAACCGTTTTGGGGTCCTGTGCCAAAAATTGTACGCGCACTGGCATGTGTTGGCGTGCCAACACCCAGAAGGCAATGCACACACACCCCACACCCCTGCGCATGCACATGCAACCCCACCACCACCACCCTCCACTGCCCCCTCCCTTACCTGCACTGCACCTCACAGTTGATTTTCAGCTGGTTTGAGGCCTTTTTCGGCCTTCCAGAGGCTTGAAAAAAGTCTGCAGGCCAAATAGGCCCATTTCATCACTTCCGGTATTACAGGAAGTCACGAAACGGGCCTATTTGGCCTGCAGAGGCTTTTTTGAAGCCTCTGGGAGGCCGAAAAAAGCCTCAAACCAGCCAAAAAATCAGCTGTGAGGCATGCACATGCTCAATGAGACATGTTTGCCTGCGGCTTACGTGCCGGCACAAATGGCTTTGCGTGCCACCTGTGGCACATGTGCCATAGGTTCGCCATCACGGCCTTATACCATTCCAGACAAATGGCTGTCCAATCTTTTCTTGAAAACCTCCAGCGATGGAGCATTCAAGATTTCTGGAGAAAAAACATCCCATTTTTTTCATAGGTCAGTCCCATGTGTGTCAGGGATAACAGTACTTTTCTGGGTCAAAAAAAGGAGGAGATTGTATTGTCTGAACACTCTATTCTGGCTACTCAAAATCAGTCAACAAACACCGAGGGGGTGAGTTTTAGCTCTAGAAAACTCTGGAGTTTATCGGGATTGTTGAAGGCACATTCTAGAACAGAAGCCTCCAAACTTGCAACTTTTAACTTGAGGACTTCAACTCCCAGAATTCCACAGCCAGCCATGGGAATTGCAACTTGCAACTTTTAACTTGAGGACTTCAACTCCCAGAATTCCACAGCCAGCCATGGGAATTGCAACTTGCAACTTTTAACTTGAGGACTTCAACTCCCAGAATTCCACAGCCAGCCATGGGAATTGCAACTTGCAACTTTTAACTTGAGGACTTCAACTCCCAGAATTCCACAGCCAGCCATGGGAATTGCAACTTGCAACTTTTAACTTGAGGACTTCAACTCCCAGAATTCCACAGCCAGCCATGGGAATTGTGAGAGTTGAAGTCCACAAGTCTTAAGAGTTGACAAGTTTGGAGACCCTGGGGAAAAGCTATATGGTTGCTGTGAGTTGACATTGTCCAATAGGGAATCAATCCGCTGAGGATTCAGATGTCTGCAGGGAGAACTTAAAATGTCATGACAACCAACAACAGATGATGGAAGCCCTGCCTCTTGGTACATGCAGCTTTAGCTACCACCTCAGCTTTTTTGACCCCATTCCCCTGCAGGCACTTTGTAGAGGACTGAGAATGTTTGCATTCTAGCTAGATGTGCAAATGTGAGTGAGCTGAGCCATCAATGCGTTTTTTGTAAGCCAAAATATATCCAACAGCGGCAAATGTAATATTGGGGGGATATAATAGGGGATAATACAAATTAAGATGAAATCTTGAATGGTCAATGAAATGGTAAAAGAAGAAAATTTGGTAATGGATAATGGTGTGATGTTAAAAAGTTATATTTGTGACTATGGCTATAATTATATAGTATAGGATAATATCTCTAATGAACTATATATTTTGTTACTCATTTGTATAAGGTAATGGGGAATACTGCTTTAAATTTGATATTATTGGCTGAAAGAAAATGAGATGGCAAAAACGTATGTTAACAGTGGTAAATGTAATATTGGAAAGGGGACTCAATAAGGAGAGAATATAAACCAAAATGAAATTTTGAATCATCAATGAAATGATATGAATAGATTAAATTGTGAACATGTTGAACATAAGAATATATAATTAAGGAAGCTAGAGATTGATTAAAAATAGAGACTGATATAAAATAATCTACGAGAATATAAAGAAGAAAACTTGGTAATAGATAATGATGTAATGTTAGAAAGCTGTATTTAATATGGATGCCTGATTTAAAATGTAAAACACCTGGAACCACACTGTTCTCTTAAAAGATGTATTTAAATAATTAAAAAATAAAAAACTTTTACCAAAAAAATGGGTTTTGTGTAAGCCACCCAGAGTTACTCCAGCAGTGCGATGGATGGCATACAAATTTAGTAAAGAGCTAAATAAAATTATGCAAACCCAGGACTTGATATTAACTCCCAACGGAACGGAACATTTGTAGCTCAGGGTTGAATTGTGGCGTCCTTGATGTTCTCTGAGCTTGGTGGCTTTTCTACAGGTGTTTCATTACCAGGCTAGGTAACATCATCAGTGCTAGAAGGGAGTGAGGGAGGGTTGGGAGAGGGAGGAGGAAAACTGTGAGCTCCTTGGTGCTCTCTGAGCTTGGCTATTTTCTAGCATACATTTCATTATCCTACTGGGTAACATCATCAGTATTAGGAATGAGTGAGGGAGTGGAGGAGGAAGAAAACTGTGAGGTCCTTAGTGCACTCTAAGCTCGGCTTTTTTCCTGAAGACATTTCATTACCCAACCAGGTAACATCATCAGTGCTAAAAAGGAACGGTGTTGTGGTGGTAGTGGTGAATTATGGGGCCCTTAGTACAAAAGTTTTTTTTTTTCCTGAAGATGTTTCATTACCCAATCAGGTAACATCTTCAGTGCTAAAAGGAATGGGGAGGAGGAGGAGGAGAGGAGGAGGAAGAGGAGGAGGAGGAAGAGAATTGGGGGCCCTTAGTACAAAAGCTTGCTTTTTTCTTGCAGATGTTTCATTACCCAACTAGGTAACATCTTCAGTGCTAAAGGGAATGGTGAGGAGGAGGAAGAGGAGGAGGAGGAGGAGGAGGAGGAGGAGGAGGAGGAGGAGGAGGAGGAGGAGGAGAATTGTGGGGCCCTTAGTACAAAAGCTTGCTTTTTTCCTGCAGACGTTCATTACCCAACTAGGTAACATCTTCAGTGCTAAAGGGAATGGTGAAGAGGAGGAGGAGGAGGAGGAGGAGGAGGAAGAGAATTGTGGGGCCCTTAGTACAAAAGCTTGCTTTTTTTCCTGCAGACGTTTCATTACCCAACTAGGTAACATCTTCAGTGCTAAAAGGGAATGGTGAGGAGGAGGAGGAGGAGGAGGAGGAGGAGGAGGAGGAGGAGGAGGAGGAGGAGGAGGAGGAGGAGGAGGAGAGAAAGAATTGTGGGGCCCTTAGTACAAAAGCTTGGCTTTTTTTCCTGCACACGTTTCATTACCCAACTAGGTAACATCATCAGGATTAAATGGGAGTGGGAGTGTCTGCTTACATATAAATGGCTTTCCCTGTCAAGTGTGAATGTGTGAGTGTTCTTAGTGCTTCCCTTTTTTTTAAGGGTGCTTAGGGATATTGTGTGAACGCAACCCCCCCGCTACCACCACCAGAGAAAGGACCGGTCGCAAAAGGAGACTTAACCTCTCCATCCACCACGCAGGCATTTACAGCACACAAGAGGACGCCAAGAGGCCGTGGGGGATGAGATGTGGTACCAGTTTTATTGGTAAAATTGAACACGAAGGCTCACGAACGCTGGGACATGCTTTTCCTTTTAAAGAACTTCCACTGGACCTTAATAGTGAGCATCCAGTCGTTCACGTACAAACTTTTACAAGCGGATGTGTAGACATGCGCCTCGAGGGGAAGATGGCAGCATCCGGGTCGGGTGGATGGGTGCTGGGCGAGGCACGGGGTACCCACGATTCATTTGCCAGCCTTCTGGGCTTTCTGTGCGGACTTGGTGACCTTCCCAGCCCCGCCACTCTTCTTCTCCACGTTCTTGATCACGCCCACCGCCACGGTCTGCCGCATGTCGCGTACGGCGAAGCGACCTGGGAAAATGGCAGGAGACAATGGAGTTAGAACAGCCCCTCAGTTGTCAACACCCCCCCCCCTCTGCTCAAAACAGGGGTCGGTGTGTCATGCCTGGTGTGTGTGTGTGTGTGTGTGTGTCTGAAAGGAACCCAAACCTGGCCTTGGAACTCAAAGAGAGGAAGATGAGGGTCCTCAAAAAGGGAGATTTGCAGAAAAGAGGACCCACAGCTTTGAGAAAGCGTGAGAAAAAGAAACTTCCAATAACTACCCCGTAGTTTTATTTATATATGATTTGATTGCTTATTGTACCCTATGACTATCATTAAGTGTTGTACCTGATGATTCCTGACTCTTGATGAATGTATCTTTTGTTTTATGTACACTGAGAGCATTTGCACCAAGACAAATTCCTTGTGTGTCCAATCACGCTTGGCCAATAAAGAATTCCGTTCTATTCTATTCTATTTTATATTGTATATTGTATATTCTATTCTATTCTATATTCTATTCTACTCTATTCTATTTCTATTCTATTCTATGTTCTATTCTATTCCACTCCATATTTTCTATTCTATATTGTATATTCTATTCTATTTCTATTCTATTCTATTCTATATTCTATTCTATTCTATTCCACTCCATATCTTCTATTCTATTCTATTCTATTCTATTTCTATTCTATATTCCATTCTATTCTATATTCTATTCTATTTCTATTCTATTCTTTATTCTATTCTGTTCTATTCCACTCCATATTTTCTATTCTATTCTATTCTATTCTATTCTATTCTATTCTATTCTATTCTATTCTATTCTATTCCAAATTATATTCCATTCCATTCTATGGCAACTTATAATTTTCCAGATTCTGTTATAGGCCTCGACTTACAACCACAACTGAGCCCAAAATTTCCATTGCTAAGCAAGACAGTGGCTAAGTAAGTGGCACCCCCTTTTTTTGCCATGGTTGTTAAGCAAATCACTGCCGTTGTTAAAGTGATTTGTGCAGCTGTTCAGTGAAGCCGGCTTCTCCCATTGACTTTGCTTGTTGGGAGCTGGTTAGGAAAGTCACAAAAGAGGATCACACAACCCCTCAACACTTCAACTGTCACAAATAATGCCGGCTGCCAAGCAGCCAAATTTTAAACCGCGTGGCCATGGGGATGCTGTTATGGGTTGTAAGTTCAAGGACTGGTCATTGGTCACTTTTTTCAGTGCTACTGTAACTTCAAGCGGTCACTAATTAAATAGTCATAAGTTGAGGACTCCCTATAAATAGCAGGAGTTAACAGATAACAGATAATCAGAGTTGGAAGAGACCTTGTAGGTCTTCTAGTCCAATCCCCTGCTTAGACAGGAAACCCTACACCATTTCTGACAGATGGCAGTCCAGTCTCTTCTTGAAAGCCTCAAATTATGAAGCTCCCACAACTTCTGGAGGCAACTTCTGTTCCATGGGTTGATTGTTCTCACTGTCAGAAAGTTTCTCCTTGTTTCCAGGTTGAATCTTTCTCCTTGTTCAGTTTCCATCCATTATTCCTTGTCTGGCCTACAGGTGCATTAGAAAATAGCCTAACCCCTTCCTCCTCTCTGTGGCAGCCCCTCAAATATTGGAAGACTGCTGTCATATCCCCCCTGGTCCATCTCTTCACTAGACTAGCCGTGCCCAGTTCCTGTAACCGTTCTTCATATGTTTTTGCCTCCAGTCCCCTCATCATCCTGGTTGCTCTTCTCTGTACTTTTTCTAGAGTCCCAACATCTTTTTTATAGTGTGGTGACCAAAACTGGATGCAGTACTCTAGGTGTGGTCTTACTAAGGCTTTATGGAGTGGCATTAGTACCTCACTTGATCTCAATGGTATCCCTCTGTTAACGCAATTTAGGATTGCATTAGCTTTTTTGGCTGCTGCTGCACACTGCTGGCTCCTATTTAGCTGGTTGTCCACTAAGAAAGACTCCAAGATCCCTCTCACAGTTCCTGCTATTGAGCCTGGTTTCACCCAGTCTATATGTGTCCTTTTGGATTTTCTTGCCTAAGTGTAGGAGTCCAAGAGGCAGCCTTGAAGGGAAGGGTGTTAGCGCTTGGAGGCACCAAGGTTAAGTTCCCAATGTTGGAGGCGACCATCAAGCCGTGTCGATGCTCCTATCCAGGGATTGCCATTTTCCATTCTTTAAAATAAAAACCACTCCGAATATGACCCATTTGTCAAATCTCAAAAGATCCCAGCGTTTCGCATCCCCATCAACTCAGAACCTTGCTTGTTCATATGCCGAACCTGGTTCAGCCTTCTTGGCAGATCTAACCCAATCCCAAGTCCTATCAGGATCTTGAATGCTTCGGGGGGTCATCGAAAGGGGCAGATTTAAAATCGGTGTCATTTTAATTTGGGAGGGTCTGACAGGTATGCTCTAAGGCAGTGGCCCCCCCAAGTTTTGGGGCGCTAGAGACCGGTTCCACAAAGAAAGGTCCTTCCGCGGACCTGAGGGGAGGTGGTTTCATGTGCTGCGTGCATCCTGCGGATGGGGGCTTCGCTTGTTTCCTGGCATGCCACAGACCAGTGGCCGGTCCATGAACTGGGGTGGGGGGCGGGGGCAGGGGGGGCTGGTCTAAGGCAGTGTTTCCCAAACCTGTTCTTTCATTATCCCAAAACACTGATCAGAAAGTCTTATCAAACTTCAAAAAACAGTCATTAAGTCCCAAAGGTGCTTCCCCCAAAAGAGGCACAGTGGTTAGAAAGCATTACTGCAGGCTAATTCTGCCAACTGCCAGCAGTTCGATCCGGAAGGGCTTAAGGTTGCCTCAGCCTTCCATCCTTCCGAGGTTGGTAAAATGAGGACCCAGATTGTTGGGGGCAAGAGGCTGGCTCTGTAAAACCGCTTAGAGAGTGCCATAAAGCACTGTGAAGCGGTATATAAGTCTAAGGGCTATTGCTATTCCATTCCATATTGCAGGAAAACTCTGCCCACAGTCTGGAGTTCGATCCAGAAGGGCTCAAGGTTGCTTCAGCCTTCCATCCTTCAGATATCGGTAAAACGACGACCTGGATTTTGAGGGGCAAGAGGCTGACTCTGTAAACAGCTTTGAGAAGGCTGTGAAGCACTGCAAAGCAGTATATAAGTCTAAGGGCTATTGCTATTAAGAGAAGGAGCCTGGGTCTCACCTAAGGGTGGGTATTGGGAGAAGCTCTCGACACACATCGGTTTGCCAGGGATCATCTCCACAATCGCAGCGTCTCCAGATTTCAAAGATTTGGGATTGTCTTCCAGCTTCTTGCCAGAACGTCGGTCGATCTTCTCCTTAAGCTCGGCGAATTTGCAAGCAATGTGAGCGGTGTGGCAGTCAATGACGGGCGAATAGCCGGCGCTGATCTGTCCAGGGTGGTTCAAAATGATTACCTATTTGGCGAAAGAGAGAGAGAGAGAGATGGAGAGGGAGAGAGAGGGAGAGAGAGAGAGAAAAGGAAAGGGGGAAGGGAAGGGGAGGGAAAGGGAAAAGGAAAGGAAAGGAAAGGAAAGGAAAGGAAAGGAAAGGAAAGGAAAGGAAAGGAAAGGAAAGGAAAGGAAAGGAAAGGAAAGGAAAGGAAAGGAAAGGAAAGGAAAGGAAAGACCAAGTTAGCTTGGATCAAAGTCATATGATGCTAAATGACTGTGTTCTCCTGCATTCTTGGATATAGGTATATATTTAATCCTTCATTTGTTCTGTTGTTCCATTTTGTGGTTTTAATTGTGAATATGTTGCACGCCATTGTTTCTCAACAACCTTGCCACTTTTAAAATGTGTGGACTTCGACTCCCAGAATTCTTCATCCAGCCATGTCTGCAAGGATATGTTTTAGATGCCTAAACATCTGGTGGGAGGGTTTTCCTGGAAAAAAAAAATTATGTTCGAAGTTGTCCCAAAGGTGCTTTTTTCAAGAGACAACTGGACTTTCTGGGTTTTTTTTTCTTTGAAGACATTTCACTTCTCATCCAAGAAGCTTCTTCAGCTCTGACTGGATGGAGAGGATTGGAAGGATTTATATTCCTTGCAGACAATTGATCATTTGCATCCTTTTCGGGTCGTTGAAGCACTTATCTGTGTCCTCAGGGTCACCTGAGTAGTGACACGGATAAACCTCCGAGTGCTTCAGTGACCCTCAGAAAGGATGCAGATGACCAGCTGTCTGCAAAGAATATAAATCCTTCCATTCCCCACCATCCAGTCAGAGCTGAAGAAGCTTCTTGGATGAGAAGCAAAACATCTTCAAAGAAAAAAAACAGAAAGTCCAGTTGTCTCTTGAAAAAAGCACCCTTGGGACAACCATGACCTGGATGGCTGAGAATCTCTAGAGACTTTTACATTTGATGTTGTGATGGACACCCCCCACCCTACCCCCCCAAAAAAAGTTCTAATGACCTGGTTCTGAAGCTCCAATACTTCCCCCACAGTCATGTGGCTGCACTTTGTCACTCAGCCTGTATTTATGATCATTAGCAGCATCCTGAAGTCACAGGACTGTGATTTACACTCTTATTTGCCAAAATTTACTTCTGGTGTTTGGGGAAAAAAAACAGCCCCTGGCAAACCATGGCTTTGTTTAACAACCACATTATTAGCTTAACAGCCTTGATGATTCATTTTACAACCACCGTAAACATGGTTCCATGTTAAAGTCCAGTCACGTGGTGACTTGATTTCCAACCACATCAAAATGGTTGCAAAATTCCGGGCCCTATTGTGGTTGTGAGTCAAGGACTACATGTATCTGATTGGTCTTAACATATTCATAAGAGCATGGTCAATATTTGCTCCTTGATGGAATACAAATATAACCCCAACAGTTAGTCGTGGGAAACTTGCCAGCTAGGCTGGAAGGAGGCATCAAGTGAGGGCCTAGCTTGGAATCCTTGCATAGCTGTAAGGGGCATTCGTTTGACTTTCTCCAAGAGCCATGAATCCTTATTTGGGGTCATTCCCAGAGGAAGACAAGCAGTCTGGAGAGATTCTTGTAACACAGGCGTTAGACAATAAAGTTAACTAACTTTCGCTATCCAGAAATGGCTCTGGTTGCTTGCCCCCAAGAGATAGGATGACATGACACAGCTCTTCAAAATGGCCACCCTCTGCTCACCTGAGAAGTGAACTGGGCTGCTTCCTGAGGCGGGTCCGATTTGCTGTCTCCGCAGACGTTTCCCCGGCGGATGTCCTTCACGGACACATTCTTGACGTTGAAGCCAACGTTGTCCCCAGGCAGAGCTTCGCTCAAGGCCTCATGGTGCATCTCAACCGACTTCACCTCGGTGGTAATGTTCACGGGGGCAAAGGTGACCACCATGCCAGGCCTGAGGATTCCTGTCTCTACACGGCCCACGGGGACGGTCCCGATACCTGTGAACGGCCACAAAGAGGGTCAGAGCCCTACAACCACCACCAGGGGACATGGATTCTCCAAAACGTTGGGAAAAAAACAGTATTTCAATGATGTGATTAGAAATCTATGGAGGTTCTCGGTCATCCAGGTCATGGTTGTCCCAAAGGTGATTTTTCAAGAGGCAACTGGACTTTGTGGTTTTTCTTCGAAGACATTTCACTTCGCATCCAAGAAGCCTCTTCAGTTCTTCAGAAGCTCTCTGAAGAACTTCTTCTAAAGAGCTGAAGAAGCTTCTTGGATGCGAAGCGAAACGTTTTCGAAGAAAAAACAGAAAGTCCACTTGCCTCTTGAAAAAGCACCTTTGGGGTGATGTGATTAGAAGTTAAGACTTATTTACAAGCAGCAAATTCTGTTTCAGATTCTAACCAAGGGCTGTACAAACGTACATAAAGAAATTGCTTTGTTTTATAGAGTTCCTTCATACAATTGTGCAGAGCTGGGCTGGCACATTAAAGACAAAGCGCTAAATTATTTGCCTCTAATGAAGGAGAAACGTAAATGTGAGAAAATGTTTCAGAAATCAGAACCGCGTGTGCGCGTGTGTTATATATGTATTTGCAACCCATCTCATGATTCAAGGTGATATATTTAACATTCTCTTTTATTAATCACTAATATTGTTTATTCTAATGACGTCTCTATATTGTTCCTTTATTTATTTTTACCTGAGATCCATGGCACTTTAGAAAATAAAAAAAATTAAATAAAGACAAGTCATGTAACATTTTTTTTTTAAGTTTCCATACGTACTGGTTAGTTCAATCATGAATTACAGAAAGTTCTTGACTTATGACCGTAATTGAGCCTGGAATTAGGTCGAAAGCTTTGAGTGGGTCACCACATGATTGAACTGATTTTATGAGTTTTTCTGTGGCAGTCTTTAAGTGAATCAATAGTCCACAATGGGTGTATTTTAGCAGAAAACTGAAAGTAAACGCTAAACGACCTGTTTTAAGTCAAGAACTACCTGTGGTGTCTTTTTTCTGCATCTGAGTAACCATGAAATAGTTCTTTCTATTCTTCAAAGTCGGCAAGAAGAGTACAAAGCTTTTATCTTAATTTTATATCCTTGTTTCTTGCAAAAAAAGAATTATTTGAGGCTTGGGAAATACACAAAATGTTGCTTCCAAATTTACGAAGGGGGAAGCCAGCAACATTTCCAGGTCAAGTCAAAACCTAGAAAAAAAGCAAGCAGTTCTGCCCAACCTCAAATGTGCCACAAATTTTTTTAAAAAATACGGGTATTTTTTTTTTAACAAAGAAAATCAATGACTGAAATCTCAGTAGATATCTGAGTTCTTTATAAAGTCTAATAGAAACAAAGGACTGACTGCAAAGCTTCGCAATTTCATAATTCTGTTTTCTGTTTAATGTTGAGTGTCTGCAAATATGTAGAACTTCTCTTTGTTTGCTGATCTGCAGCAGTGTGTCGCTAAGTTTTGCAACAAGAAACTTAAAACTTCAGCTACAGAACCAGCCACGGGCGGGCTTTCCCCAGATGTTCACCTCACCTCCGATTTTGTAGACGTCTTGAAGAGGCAGGCGTAGAGGTTTATCTGTAGGGCGAGTGGGGGGCAGGATTGTATCCAGAGCCTCCAAGAGAGAGACCCCGCTGGCATTGCCTTCTTTGCGTTCCACTTTCCATCCTTTGAACCAAGGCATCTAAGCGACAAAATGGCAGATTTTGAGAGGGGCCCACTATACAATCCAAATTTTCCATGCAGGCACACAGACACATGCTCCAAAAGAGGAACATTATCACTTTCTTTTTATTTATACATATGTAACTGATATTGAAACTATTAAACAAGGGATAAAGTAGGGAAACAAGTAAACTATTATTAAACAAGTCAAATACAGTAGGGAAAAGAAATAACATTATTGCAAGTGTGTTATTTGCCCCTTGTTTATATACAGTGGATCGACCTACAAGTGTTGGTGAGGTGTGGCTTTCTCCTTGATTAGGGTATTGTTTTCGGCTTGTTTGTCTGGCATTAATCCCTGCTTATCTGGGTGATGGTTGATGGAGGAGATTCTTCATTTGTTTCCTTCTTAGCCCTTTTATTGCCTCTTTTGAATGGGGTATAAACGTGGCTTATGCCTGTGAGTCTCTTGATGGCTGACTTGTGGCTGAATGCCAAGCTGCCAGAAATTCCTATTATAGGGGAAGGACAGGCAGAGCCTGGGGGCAGAGTCAAGAGAGGAATTAGCCTGGATCTTTAGGTTGCCACAAATGGTCTAAGTCCAGCTCCTCTTGAATTCCCTTTCTTCAACGCCGCTAAGCTGGTGCAAATCATTAAAAAAACAAACAGAAGAGGGTTTTTTCCTCTCATACAGAAGGAATATCTCTTTTTCAAGCCCCTTTCTGGCAGCTTTTAAGAAAATCATAAGCACTTGTTTAAAACCCGTTTATTTTGGTCATTTATTAGGTTTTTTTTATCCCACCTTTATTACTTTCTAAATAACTCAAAGCCGTGTTACATATCTGATAATCTGTCCTATTTTCCCCACAACAACAACTTTGGGAGGTGGGCTGAGCTGAAAGAGAGGGACTGGCCCAAAGTCACCCAGCAGGAATTTCATACCTAACATGGAACAGTAACTCACTATCTCCTGGTGACTGGCCCAAAGTCACCGAGCCAGCTTTCATGCCTAAAGCTAGACTAAAAATCTCAGTATCTGGCTTCTAGGCCAGCACCTTAACCCCTATATCAAACTGGCTCTCTTTTCCACTAAAGTTGCAGAAGAATACTTGCACTTGTGTCACTCTAGAATTACTGGGCTTCCCGAAGTGCCAATTTATTTCCCCATTCAAAGAAAAGGCTTCAGAGACCATCAGCCAATGAACAGGAATTGCCTTCAGAAATTGTGGGCGCTTCCCCTCTGGAGGCTTTCAAGAAGAGACAAGACTGCCATCTGTCAGAAATGATGTAGGGTCTCCTGCTTGGGCAGGGGGTTGGACTAGATGATCTACAAGATCCTGTCCAACGCTGTTATTCTACTATTCTGAGACCTAGCAGGACTTTGGGTGTTTCTGAAAAGCAAAGGCTGCAATCTTTCTAAGCCTACCTTTCATTTAAAAAAAAAAACAACTCTTATCCAGATGTAGTCAAACCCCAAAGCCCGCCACCCGCCACCCCCCAAAAAAACCTACGTTGGGAGACGGTTCCAGCATGTTATCGCCGTGCCAGCCAGAGATGGGAACGAAGGGGACGGTGGCCGGGTTGTAGCCGATCTTCTTGATGTAGGCGCTGACTTCCTTGACGATCTCATCGTACCGCTTCTCGCTGTAGGGTGGCTCTGTGGAGTCCATCTTGTTGATGCCGACGATGAGCTGCTTGACGCCCAATGTATAGGCCAGCAAGGCGTGTTCACGGGTCTGCCCGTTTTTGGAGATGCCCGCCTCGAATTCCCCTACCCCAGCAGCTACGATCAGGACAGCACAGTCGGCCTGCGGGGGTGGAGGTGGAGTGAAGGGGTGAAGTCGATTCGCCGGAAGACAACGTTTCATGCAGTTTAATAAAAATGCAGTTAAATACTCTACACAAGCCATCGAGGAGGGAGGGGGAGGGAGAGATACTATAGATCAGTGGTCCCCAACCTTTTTTGTGCCGCGGCCCGGTACCAGCATCACAAAATCATTCGCGGCCCGGTACCAGCATCAGCATGCATGGCAAGGCGAGCTGAGTGACCGGCCAGCCAGCCGTCCCCCACTTCTCCCCGCCACCTTCAACTCCTCCTTTGTACCTGTGTCGATGGGCTTCGCGACGGCTTCGGGATGGTCACTCGGCTCGCCTTGCCATGCGTGCTGAAAGATTCCTCACGCCTTAGTTTTGTTCGAAGCCGCCCCCCCGATGAAACTAAGGCGCCGCTTTCTACCCAGAAAAGCTCACCGGAAGCACTTTTTCATCAAAAAGAAGATGGCGGCGCCCAGCAAACCGGCGGCCCGGTAGAAATTGTTCCACGGACCGGTACCGGTCCCCGGACCGGTGGTTGGGGACCCCTGCTATAGATTATAGATGAAGGGTCTTCAAACTTGGCAAGTTTAAGACCCCTGTGATAGATAGATAGATAGATAGATAGATAGATAGATAGATAGATAGATAGATAGATAGATAGATAGATAGATAGACAGACAGACAGAGATATATAGTATAGATATACATATACATATACATATACATATAGATTAGATAGATAGATAGATAGATAGATAGACAGACAGACAGACAGACAGAGATATATAGTATAGATATACATATACATATAGATTAGATAGATTAGATAGATAGATAGATAGATAGATAGATAGATAGATAGATAGATAGATAGATAGATAGATAGATATAGATGTGTGTATGTATATATGTACGTGTGTGTGTGTATAGTATAGGTATAGATAGATTATATAGATATATACACACATATACACATACATATAACAAGAACAGGAAGTTCCTCACAGAAGTAGATAGAGGCAAATCCTAGAGTGCAAAATGTATCACAAAACAATGGAGAGGAATACTAGGGAGGAATAAAGCTGCATACAAGGCAGACATAAACACCTGTAGCATCTTCTCCTGTTCATATTAATAACAAACAACATTGTAAAAGTGTGCATGTGCATGTGTGTGTATGTGTGTGTAGTAGAATATAGGTATATAGTTATTCCGTAAGAGTCACCTCCCTCTCTCAGCTTCAAACTCTATTACTCTGAAGTTTAGCAACTCACATCCTATTCGAACATTGTTTTTTTTATTCATTCTAAATATTTTAACATCGTTGTTGAGGAATATTTGAGAATATTACATTCCTTTCCAGTCCGTGAAATGTAAATATAATAGGAATAATATTTACATTTTCCACAGCAATGATAGGAAAAAATATACAGGTAGTCCTCAACTTATGACCACAATTGAGCCCCAAATTTCTGGTGTGAAACGAGACATTTGTTAAGTGTAGCCCATTTTATGACTCTTCTCATCACAGTTGTGAAGTGAAGAACAGCACTTCTTGTTAAGGGAACCTGGCTTCTCCATTGATTTTGCTTGCCAGAAAGTTGCAAAAGGGGACCTGCAACCGTCATAAATACGAGCCAGTTGCCAAGCATTGGGATTTTGATCACCTGACCATGGAGAGGCTGCAACAGTCGTAAGTGTGAACAACGGTCGTAAGTCACTTTTTTCAGTGCTGTTGTAACTTCAAACGTCACTAAATGAACTGTTACTAAAGTCGAGGACTACCTGTCATGTAAATGTCATAGGAATATCGACATTTTCCACAGCAATGATGGGAAAAATGGATGCCAACATGTTTTCAATGCTTGCCCCCCTCAAAAAAAACACAACCGCACAGAGCACGGCCATTTTGTGAGCTTTCTCTCAATGATTCATCCCAGGTGCTTCTCAACCAATCCCTGCCTTTCTCTTGTAACTCAATGAATTCTAAAAATAATGGGATTGATACCTAAAACCCCACTTTGTCCCCTGGAGTCTATGAATAGGAGATGAGCTATCGGGAGTAATCAGCCTTTGAATTCCTAGGGGAGGGAAGAAATTAGACATGCCTGAAACGTAGTCGTAAGGGTTTCACCGTCTACAAAGGGCTCCACGGTTTGCCGAAATACAGGCTTACATCAAGTTTGTAAGCTGTCATACACCCAATACAGGTAGTCCTTGACTTACAACAGTTCATTTAGTGGCCATTCAAAGTTACAACAGCACTGGAAAAAAAAAGTGACTCATGCCCTTTTTCAAAACTTATGACTGGCTAAGTGATCACCGTTCAGATGCTTGGCAATGGGATCATATTTGTGACACTTGTAGTGACAAGCAAGGTCTGTGGGGAAACAAGATTCACTTAACAACCGAGTTACTGCTTTAAACAACCGCAGGGATTCACCGAAAAACAGCAGCGAGAAAGGTTGTTAAAATTAGGCAGAGCTCACTTAACAACTGTCTCGCTTACCAATATAAATTTTGGGCTTCATTGTGGTTGTTAAGTCGAGGACTACCAGTACAGAAAATCAAGTTTGCATGTTGTCGTACACCTAATACAACCCAGCACAACGGGGCCTTATGTACCAGCAGCGTAGAGCACTCTTAGCAACTTGCTTTCAGAGGTTGTGACTGCTCCATCGCTGGAGGCTTTTAAAAAGAGACTGGACAGCCATTTGTCTGAAATGCTATAGGATATCCTGCTTCAGCAAAGGGTCAGACTAATAGGTCTCCGAGGTCCCTTCCGGCTCGCTATTATGTTAAGGACACAAGGGTTCTTGTTAAGACATAAGACATAAGACAAAAGAATTTATTTGTCATTACACTCGCAAGCGGGTGCAACGAAATGAGGTGCTCTTCCACAAGTAAAACTGGACAACACCATTGAAAGAAAAATAAAATTAAACACAACAGACCATACAATAATCTCTATACAATTTAAAAATGTAAATACCCCATTACTCTCAGCCATTAAATTCCACAAAAATCTTATAACCCCAGGACAACCAGCAGCTTTGACTATGTCCCCAGGATAACATCAAAGCTAAAAGATGGATGTCCCTGGCCCTTAACCCAGCTCAAAAATCCGTGGCTCTGGGGAGCTGCCAATCAAGATGATAAGGTAGCATTATCAATGCTAAGCAAACTAGCACTGATGACGTTGCCAAGTTTGGGTAATGAAACATCTGCAAGGAAAACAAGCAAACTCAGAGAGCACCAAGGACCACACTGTCATCTTCTTCCTCTTCCTTTCCACAAACCCCACTCCCTTCTAGCACTGATGACGTTGCCAAGTTTGGGTAATGAAACATCTGCAAGGAAAACAAGCAAACTCAGAGAGCACCAAGGACCACACTGTCATCTTCTTCCTCTTCCTTTCCACAAACCCCACTCCCTTCTAGCACTGATGACGTTACCTAGTTGGGTAATGAAACGCCTGCAAGAAAACAACCCAGCTCAGAGACAACCAAGGACCCCATAGTCATCTTCCTCCTTCTCTTCTCCTCTTCTTCCTCCAACCCCATGCCCTTCTAGCACTGATGATGTTACTTAGTTGGGTAATGAAACGTCTAAAAGAAAATAAGCCGGCTCAGAGAGGACCAAGGACCTCCACAGCCATCTTCCTCTTCCTTGCTGTAAACTCCACTCCCTTCTAGCACTGATAATGTTACCTAGCTGGGTAATGAAAGGTCTGGAAGGAAACAACCCAGCTCAGAGAGCACCAAGGACCCCTCCTTATCAGTGGAGGCAGAAGAAAGGTGTGCTTCCTAAACTGGTAGTCCAGCATTGGTGTACTCCAATGCAGAATGCTGTGTGGCCCCCTTTCCCAATCCACCGCCCTCCAACTTCCAAGATTCCTCAGAGGCTGTTGTGGTTAGCCGGCAGCAGTTGTAGATGGCTGAGGAGAACGAGAACTCAGATGAGGGGCCAGGACCATTAGGGAGTGGACTGCTGCCTTCAGAGATTGTGGGGGCTGCTGGCAGCAGTGATGAGGAGGTTCCCGAGGAGCCTGTGCCAAGTGCGCGTGCACGCAGGGCAGCTCGCAGGAAAGAGCAGCTGCAGCAGCAGCACCAGCGACTTGGGAGTAAGGCTGAAAGGTAATGGCCCCTCCCTCAAGAAGATAAAAGCCAGCTGTGAAACTAACCTTCTTTGCAGAAGGCAAAGATGTTTTGAAACTCCAGCCTCGTGGACATTCCAGTATCCTGAGTTTATATTGCAAACTATTTCTGGTCTATTATCTTTTGGCAAGCCTGGCACTGTTTGGCAAGGCTTGTGCTTATCACAGCTAATTATTTGGTAGAAGTATTACGAGGTTTTTGTTCCTTTTGAATTTGTGTTTGATTTGTCGGGAAAGGGCATGGGTCAGAACAGTGGCTCAGCCAACTGGGGAACGCCAGACTGGGAAAAGCGGAGTTCAGGAGCAGCTGATCCCACCCCCACCCCCACCTAGAGAGCCCCCCCCCTTTCTCACCTGTGAAGTCCCTGTAATCATGTTCTTGATGAAATCTCTATGGCCTGGAGCATCAATGATGGTGATGTAATACTTGGTGGTCTCAAACTTCCACAGGGAAATGTCAATGGTGATGCCTCGCTCGCGCTCAGCTTTCAGTTTGTCCAGCACCCAGGCGTACTTGAAGGAACCCTTTCCCATCTGCCAGGGAGAAAAAAAGAAAGAAAAAGAGACCACCAGGTTGGATACAGGCAAGAGATGAAGGCAACATTCTGAGACGCATCAGACAAGAAAGGCGCCTCTGTTTCTGAACCATGAATTCTGCTGCTGGGTCTCAAAAGAAAGCCTTTCCAGTAAAATGAAAAATCTTGACTATAAAGATAGTCCTCAATTTACAACAGTTTGTTTGGTGACTACTCCAAGTTACAACGGCGCTGGAATAAAAGTGACTTAGGATCGTTTTTCAGACTTACAACCGTTGCAGCATCCCCCGGGGTCACGTGATGCTTGACAACGGATTCACATTTACGACGGTTGCAGTGTCCCGGAGTCATGGGATCCCCCTTTCGTGACCTTCTGACCAGCCAAGTCCACGGGGGGGGTGCGGGGGGCAAAGTCTGTGGAACTAATTTAAGAACGGCAGGGATTCACTTCACAAATGGGGTGAGAAGTCGTAAAATGGAGCAAACTCACTTGACAAATTTCTCACATCGACGTTGGGCTCAACTGTGGTCGTAAGTTGAAGACTACCTGCTTATTCATTTAGTAACAGTGGCACTGAAAGGGGCAGGACAAGAAGCCACGGATGGAAACTCATCAAGGAGAGAAGCAACCTAGAACTAAGGAGGAATTTCCTGACGGTGAGAACAAATAATCAGTGGAATAACTTTCCTGCCTCCAGAAGTTGTGAATGCTCCAACACTGGAAGTTTTTAAGAAGAGATTGGACCACGGTTTATCTATAGTGGTATAGGGTCTTCTGCAAGAGCAGGGGGTTGGACTAGATGACCTCCAAGATCCCTTCCAACTTTGTTGTTCTATTCTTTTTTTTAAAAAAAGAGACTTACGGCCACTTTTTACCCTTGCAACCATTGTAGCCTTGACTTATGACCACAATTGAGCTCAAAATTCCTCGTGGCTAAGTGAAACATTTGTTAAGTGAACGTTGCCCCATTTTACATCCTTTCTTGCCAGTGTTGTTAAGTGAATCGGTGCAGTTATTAAATTAGCAACCCAGTTGTTAATTGAATCTGGCTTTCCCATTGACTTTGCTTGTTGGAAGACCGCTGGGAAAGGTTTAGCGTTAGGATGCAAAAGGTGATTTGCATGACCCCGGGACACTGCAACCATCATAAATATGAGTCAGCTGCCAATTTTGATGAGGTGACGATGCAGCAATGGTGTGATGCAGCAATGGTGTGAAAAATGGTCTTAAGTCACGTTTTTCAGGGACACTGCAACTTTGAATGCTCGCTAAAAGAACTGTTGTAAGTCAAGGACTTCCTGTATTAAAGTCAATCTCAATGAAAATACATTTGGCCTTCCTGTGCAGTTGATTTCCTGGTCTGGCCTCCCTCCAGTAACTAGAGTTCACACAACATGCTTCATCATCTGACTAGGTGCAATCCTGGCCAATGCATTCACATGATATGGTATGTCAATTGGGTTTTTATGCCATTTAATTTGTACCCGGCTTTGCTGGCTTTCTCTGTGAAGTTCTTTGCTTCATATAGTTAATCCTTGACTTATGAGCCACAACCGAGCCCAAAATTTCTGTGGCTCAGTGAGGCAGCGATAACCCAAGGTCGTAAAATGGAGCAAATCTCACTTAGCAACTGTCTTGCTTAGCAACGGAAATGTTGGACTCAACTGCGGTCGTATGTCAAGGACCATCTGTACTATAGAAGCTTGTTGGGAGAGAATATTGACTTTCGTGGTCAAGAAAGGAGAGAAATGGCAAAGACTGGCTCAAAGGAAAGTATGCGCCAGCTGCAGGATCATTGGGAAGACGTCGGTGTTACGACGCCAAATCGTTCTTGCCATGAACCAATAATTTTATTATTAGGGGAAACGCCCAATTTTGTCCCTTTTCCATCATCACGCCGCATTTTTCTACCCAGTTTATTCTGCTTTTTCTAGGTGTGGTGAGAGAAAATTATGTAGTACGCTGTGCTACGGCCAGCTTTCTGGCTTTACTGACATAGTAGCAATAGCACTTAAGACTTATATACCGCTTCACAGTGCTTTACAGCCCTCTCAAAGTGGTTTTACAGAGTCAGCCTATTGCCCCCACCAAAACAATCTGGGTCCTCATAATCTGCATCCATATGGACTAGAAACTTGTCGATGTTTAAAAACAGAGTCCAGGGCTCACGGAGGCACATGCTGATGGCAGTATTTGGAGGACAAAGTAATTTCAGAAATCACTAACAAGCTGATCCCCCTGTGTAAAAAAATCAACCCTGGGGGAAAAAAATAAATAAAAGGTCAGTGACTTAGAACAGTTTGCTCCAAATGTCTCAAAGATAAACGGGATATAAAGATTTATTGGTAGTCCTCAATTTACAACCACAACGGAGCCCAAAATGTCCAGTGCTGAGCAAAAACCGTTGTTTTAAGTGAGCTGTGTCTCGTTTTATGAACTTTTTCTCCCCCCGCTAGCAGTTGTGAAGGGAAATCTTGCGGTCATTAAGCGAATTGGGCTTCCCCCATAGAGACTGCTTGCCTGGAAGCCGGTTGTGGGAAAGGTACAAAATGTGATCCCGGGACAATGCAACTGTCATAAATATGAGTCAGTTGCAAAGCGCCTGAATTTTCATCACATGACCATGGGGATGCTGCAAAGGTCATAAGTGTGAAAAGAAGGTCATAAGTCACTTTTTTTTCAATGCTGTTGTACCTTCAAATAGCCACTACATGAATGGTTGTAAATTGAGGCCTACCTGTATATCAGTCACTGAACAAAGCCAGAGTAACAGATAGATGGCAGATAATCAGAGTTGGAAGGGACCTTGTAGGTCATCTAGTCCAACCCCCCGCCCAAGCAGGAGACCCTACACTATTTCTGACAGATGGGAGTCCAATCTCTTTTTTAAAGTCTCAAGTGATGAAGCTCCCACAACTTCTGAAGGCAACTTCTGTTACATGGGTTGATTGTTCTGTCAGAAAGTTTCTCCTTATTTCCAGGTTAAATCTCTCCTTGTTCAGTTTCCATCCATTATTCCTTGTTTGGCCTTCAGATGCTTTAGAAAATACCTTGACCCCTTCCTCTCTGTATCTTAACATCAACTTTCCTTTTGAACATGCCTACATAATCAAGAACACTATTCACATGTAACACTGATAAAAATAATTCTCTCTTTAATTCCAGCAGACCGATTTGTATACAGCAGGGGTCTTCAAATTTGACAGCTTTAAGATTTGTGGACTTCAACTCCCAGAATTCCTCCTCCAGTCATGTTAGCTCAGGAATTCTGGGAGTTGAAGTCCACAAGTCTTAAACTTGCCAAGTTTGAAGGCCCTTGGTATATACAGCATGCATATAAGGGCGGGGGGGTGAGGAGAGAGAAGAGATATATTATTAATTTTCATCTGAGGAAGCCCATCCAGATAAAAACACCCGAAGATAAATTTCCTCTTCACGGACAATCAGATTATTTCAGAGGCCTTGCCCAAACTTGGCTAAATTGCACGAATTTTTTTTTTTAAAAATCACAAACAATAAACTGGTTTTGTTCTTGCTGAAAATCGAGCCTGCTAGATTTTGCTGTATCATGACAAGCCTCTTTGATAGAAGACAAGCCGCTTTTCAATTGGCTACACCCAGGGATGGGGGAAGATGGGAGGCTGTATTTCCTAGCTTTGTACAGTGCCGGCTCTGTTCGACAAACTGGGTGGGGAGGGGAAAATCTTTATTTTGCTGCACAAGACCAGCAGCACATGATTAAGCCTTTTCAAAGCCAGAGAGAGAGAGAGAGAGCTCATTTAAACTATCACTCCATCTGTTCTTTAAAATCAAGCATCGTATTTCATTGCACCTTATTCATTCTTTCTTTCTTTCTTTCTTTCTTTTTCTTTCTTTCTTTCTTTCTTTCTTTCTTTCTTATCTTTCTTATCTTTCTTTTTCTTCTTCCTTTTCTGTTTCCCCTCTTTTTTTCCAGCTCTTCCTTTGATAAGTCTTATTATTAAAGCCAGCCTCCATTTCCTATACATGCAATCAAGTGGAAAAGAATCCACAGCCTTGCATCAGAAAATGGAGGCGCAAAAGCAAAGTCACTTGGCTATTAATAGCCGGCTCGCAGCTCCCATTGGCGATGCCAGGGAAGGTGGCAAACCGAGGCCCTGCTTGGCTTAAAGGCACAGATCACGAGAGAAGAACGCAGATGGCAAGGCAGGGGTAGATTATTGGGCTAAGCAAAATAGAATCAAAAATAAGGTCTAACACCTCTTCAAAAGGACAGATTTCAAAATAAGATCTAACCTCTTCACGTTGTGAATGCTCCAACACTGGAAGTTTTTAAAAAGATGCTGGATAACCATTGGTCTGAAGTGGCGTAGGGTTTCCTGCCTGGGCAGGGGGTTGGACTAGAAGACCTCCAAGGTCCCTTCCAACTCTGTTATTCTATTCTAGTCAATCCGATTATGCTTTAATAACTATCCCAGTTAAAAAAAAGAACGGAGCAACTTTACGATATGTGGATTTCAACTCCCAGAATTCCTCAGCCAGCCATGTTAACTGAACAAGGCCAGATAATCTTAACATCAATTTTCCTTCTAAATTTTCCTTCCTGCCTATATAATCAAGAACATTATTAACATACCACAGTCCTGGAAATAATTTTTAATTCCAGCGGATCTATTGTATACAGAATGCATTTGGGGGGTGGGGGGGGGATATATAATTTACAAGCAGTTTCATCTGAGGAAGCCCATCAAAGAAATGGAAATAACCAGGGGTGGGATTCTACCAGTTCGCCCTATTCACTAGAACCGGTTGTTAACATTCTAAGCAGTTCGGAAAACTGATTGTTAGAAGAAATTACTGACCTAATCCTGTAAGGAAGGCAAGAAGGAAACATTCTGATGTTGCTTACAGAAACTGCCTCTCCATTAACCCTTATTACATTCTTGGCAGGACTAGACTTCCCGTCTCAAGAACTTCTCTGGAGTTTTTTCCCCCTCCTTTGCTGGTCCTTTGCTTGTGTGGAATGACCATTCAAAGTTACAATGGCACTGAAAAAAGTGACTTATGACCATTTTTCACACTTATGACTGTTGCAGCATCCCCAGTCATGAGAGGCTAGGCGAGGAGATGCATGCCTCAATGTGAGTGAGGTTGAGTTGGCCATGCCCAGCCAGTCACATGACCACAAAGCCACACCCACCAGCTAAGCCACGCCCACAGAACCGGTTGTTAAAAAATTTGAATTCCCCCCCTGGAAATAATTGAAGATAAATTTCAGTTGTTCAGTTCCCCATGCTCACTGGGGAATTCTGGGAGTTGAAGTCCACACTGGTTAGGGAATTCTGGGGGTTGATGTCCATATATTTTAAAGTTGGCAAGGTTGAAAAACATTGGAGTAGTTTCCTGATATCAATCAATCAATAAATAAAATGCAGAACAGTTGTCAATGAATGATTTTCTATGTTCTTAAGAAGTAAATGAAATATCCCGAAACAGGATAAGAGTCATTCTCTTATGGGTATAACATTACAGCTCTATCTTGGCTTGTCCTTGCCTTAATAAGCCAACATTGTGAGCCATTCAGGTATAATACTAGTGATTCAGGTATAATACTAGTGGTATCTATGCGTGTATTCATCTTGGCACTGTAGGATATATGGACTTCAACTCCCAGAATTCATTTCCCACACTGACTGAGGAATCCTGGGAGTTGAAATCCATACATCTTAAAAGTGCCAAGGTTAGGAAACATTGCACTAGCAGTATATTAAACAAATATAATCTAGTTTACTGGTTCTAATTAGGGCCGAATTATGGTAATTTAGCTTATTTTTGTGACTGAATTATGCCTAGAGAATACAGAATATCCACAAATTGGCACCACTTCTATAAATTTCTAATTTATAGCTGAATAATTTAGCACATAATATAAATTGACTTTGCAAAGTAGGAAAAAATCCCACAGTTCTACCAGGATATGGTTTAATTGTAAGCAGACATACAGTACCTAAAGTAAAAAAATCAGTGTTAAAAAACCCAATTTGCAAGAAAACAAGTCAAACAATCAAACTGGAGAAATCAATTTCTTTTCCTGGCATTTGGTATGTTTCCATTTAAACCAAAGGTGCAGATCTAGCCATTCAGAGCACGAAAACCTACTTGCAATTGAGAAGCGGCCCAAATATTAACAACTGATCCTCAGAAATTATCAGTCGCCCTTGGCAAATGACAGAGAAGTTAGGATACAGAAGAGTTTATCAGGATTGCCTTCCACTAGTTCTTCTCTAAAAAGCCAAATTGTGCAGCTGCGTTTTAATAAACGTTATGAAATGGCGTCTTATTTTGCCAAAACGGCTCTTCCCCAGTGTCTTGCTAGCAATTATACAAAAGCAAGACAAAGAAATAAAAGGTTTGTCACACACCTTTCGGTATTATGCGCCATCTTTTGGCGGCTCTACGTCAAAAATTAACGATGGATCCCAATAAAGGATGAATTTAGGTTATTTTTTAAAAAAAAATGTGAATAGCGGCCGGATTATTTTGCATAATTTATTCAGCTTCTTTAGAAAAAGAACAAGTTCTTCTGCAGTGGCGCTGAGAACTTGCTTCCTGGGCACTAAAATTATCTTAATCTGCTATTCTAGTCTCTTACGATGTCACAGCATATGGCTGCCACCCACGGGTTGTTTTCCCCAGGCGCTCTGTAAACCTTATGGACTAGAAGCTTGCAAAGTGCTGAGAGGAGAAAGCCCACCCTGCAGAATTTCAGATTTGTGAAACACAATCACAACACTGCAAAATTTAGACTGTCTACCAGGGAACTCAAAATATTGGCATAGGGAATTATTTATTGTCATTTTGTTAAAAGCTTTACAAAAGCAGGATACGCATTTATTTCAGGGAACTGCAGTGGGTGAAAGTGATCAGGGAGAAATGAAGGAATCGAGCTTAGATAGGTGCCTGTTCTAAAACTAAAAATAAACTCTATTCTCTTCCGGCTAAGATGGTACAGGACTTTTCTCACTATCCTGAATTTAAGCTTCATAAAAAGCAGAGAAAAGATTACACACACCAGGAAGTCTAATACTAAAGCTGCAAATACTACCTTAAACCTTTAGAAGAGAATATCTGTAGCTTGTAATTATCTGTGGGGTCCTTGGTGCTCTCTGAGCGTGGTTGTTTTCTTGGAGACGTTTCATTACCCAACTAAGTTACATCATCAGGTATGTTGGATAACTGATGATGTAACCTAGATGAAACATTTGCAAGCAAACAACCGAGCATCAAGAACTTTACATTTAAGCTTTTGCTTTGGTTTTAGCCTAGCGCATTACTTTCTCAGACCAACCCTCCGTATAGGGTTGTTGTTTGTGGGGAAAAGGAGGAGGAGGAGGAAGGTGTGTTGGATATGTTCGCCTCTTTTGAGTTATTTGTAAAAATAATAAAGGTGGGATACAAATACATAAATAAAATCAATGCAATTATCTTGTGGATTCCTTGGTGCTCTCTGAGCTTGGTTGTTTTCTTGCAGACATTTCATTACCAAACTAGGTAACATCATCAGTGCCAGCAGCACTTACCATGACTTTGGCAGTGAAATATCTGCAAGAAAACAATCCAGCTTAGAGAGCGTCAAGAAACCCACAATTTAAAACTGAGATACAAATATTCCCTTCTATGTAGATGTGATGGCTTATAAACCACGATTTGTGGCTAAGTGTGGCTCAGAGGAAGACATGGATGACTAGACAATGGATCATCTACAGTTGCAAGTGCAAGGGGGGCATTCACATTAAACCTTTAGTTTAGTTTTGGCTTCATGTGTTACGTGAATACAGCCATCTTGGTTTGTAGACCACAGCTCGTGGTTTAGCAATTGGGGTTTTAGGGTGTTGTGTGAACTCAGATGATGATATGGAAGATGGAATCCGGATCAACTACAGTATAATGAAACCCATTTCTGAGGGACCATGTTTACAAATATGTGCATAATTTATATATATTTCTAAGGATAACAAAAATAAGTATCTAGAGATTGAGGTTTTTTTTAAAAATAAAGGAATGTCTGTCGTCTTTTGCAGGTCCATGTTGTTTTACTACCTGTAGTAGTTTTCCTGAACAACTACATAGAGAAATTAGCTAGATGTAGTAGCATCAACAGCACCTTTAACAGAAGAAACTGTTCTGACCCCCGCCTTCCATGAATGAGCTGGCTTAATTTAAATTTTAAAAAACAGATATAGCCCAATTCAAATGAAGCCACAACCCTTAATTGTCCTTGGCTGATCTTGGGAGCTAAACAAGAGCCGACCAAGGTTAGTCTTTGAAAAAGAGGCTCCAGAAATCCCAGAGCTGAAAAATAGATTAAAAAGATGAGAAAAAATTGACCAACTCCTTCAACATCCAGGAAACTGTGTTAGGAGTTGAGTTTCTCTAGAGGATGGCTTAGCTTTCCTTTATTTATAGTATCTGATGTGGCTACTACACATTGCGGTGGGCAGCTGTGAAGCCACCTGCTGTGAAAAAAAAAACACCACCTCCTCTCATTTTTTTGCACAGATCCTGAGAGGTTTTCTGCACCCAAAATGAATTACTGTTTTCAATCTGGAGAGTCAGTAGGAAAAAATGTACCCTTTGTAGTTACTGTCTTAACAGGAGGAGCTGGTTGGTTTAATCCTATCCAATACGGAGGATATTTGTACACAAGCAGACGACTTAGAACCAGCAATGCAAATATTATCAGGATAAAGAGAGGAGTTGCCACAACGGGCTAACAAAGAAAATTGCTCTGCTAGGAAGTACAGTGGAAATTTTCTTCCAAGTCTTTTTTTCTATGGTAGTTGGCTTCTCTCAACTATGAAGGCGAAGGGAGGGAGGGAGGAATTTGGGAACAAAGGAGATGGGAAGAAGGAAGAGAGGAAAGGGAAAGAAGGAAGGAAGGAGAAGGGAGGAAGGGAGGAAATGGGAAGAATAAAGGAGAGGGAAAGAGGGAGGGAGGAAGGAATTGGAAAGAATGGAGATGGGAAGGAAGGAGTGGGAAAGGAGGAAGGAGAGAAGGGAGAAGGAAAAAGGGATGAAGGAAGGAAGGGAAAGAAGGAGGGAAAGGACTGGAAAGAAGGAAGGAGATGGGAAGAAGGAAGAAAGGAGAAGGGAGGGAGGGAGGGAGGAAATGGGAAGAATAAAGGAGAGGAAAGAGGGAGGGAGGGAGGAATTGGAAAGAATGGAGATGGGAAGGAAGGAGTGGAAAGGAGGAAGGAGAGAAGGAGAAGGAAAAAGGGCTGAAGGAAGGAAGGGAAGGAGGGAGGGAAAGGACTGGAAAGAAGGAAGGAGATGGGAAGGAGGAAGGAAGGAGAGGGAAAGAAGGAAGGAAGGAGAGAAGGGAGGGTGGGAAAGGATTAGGAAGAAGGAAGACGGGGGGAAAAGGAAGGAAGGAGAGGAAAAGGAAGGAAAGAAGAGAGAAGGAAGAAAGGAGAGAGGGAAGAAGGGAAGGAGAGACAGGATAAGGGAGAGAGGGAGGGGAGGAAGGGCCTATGTGAAGGTCAGAAGGAGAAAGACCCAAAGAAGCCCCCTCCTCCTCTTACCTCTGCGGCTTCCTTCTCGAATTTCTCGATGGTCCTCTTGTCGATGCCCCCGCACTTGTAGATGAGGTGGCCGGTGGTGGTGGACTTGCCGGAGTCTACATGTCCAATGACCACAATGTTGATGTGGGTCTTTTCCTTCCCCATGTTTCCTCCTTTGGCAGAGGCCTGGGCTTACAGGGGGCGGGCAGGGGAGGGGGGGGGCTGATTTTAGCTAAAAAGGGTGGAAAAAAACGGAGCAGCGGCTGCGAGGAAAGGCTGTGTGCAAAGAAAAGAGGAGGAGATCAGGAGGGTTGTTGTCAGGAGCAACAAGAACACAACACAGAGCCACATAACACCATCCTGCCCAGCCTTGGGTTCCACAGGCCAACAAAACCCTTGTCCACCAGTGTGTGTGTGTGTGTTATAATAACATTAAGCCTCTTCTTTAGGCATGAGATTTATTGCCTGAGAAATTTCAGATCCAGGTTTTAAGGGCTATCAAACTTTTCCTGCCTTCGTGACACAGGGACCCTTTATTTCCTGCCTCCTCGACTGTCAGTATTTCACCTTCCAAATTAATTGTTTAACTGCATTGAAAATATAAGCAACGGCTTACAGAATATGAATTGCCAACTGAGGGCAGGGGTTGTTTGTATGAACGACATTGCAGAAAGTGAAAAGATAAACAGCTTTTAAGATGAGAATATGTGTGTGTGTGTGTATATACATATATATATATATATACATATGTGTGTGTGTGTGTGTGTGTGTGTGTGTGTGTGTGTGTGTGTGTGTGTTATATATATATATATATATATATATATATATATATATATATATATATATATATATATATATATATATATATATTTTCTTAAGTTTTCGTCTTACATGTATGGCATTCGGCTTTGCTCAGGTATTTTCCACGTCATAGTAGTTGTGCTTTTAAACAACTACTATGACGTGGGAAAATACTCTATAAATATATATATACACACACACACACACACACATACATACATATATATATAGTGTCTTCGACACAATTTTAAAAACAAAATATCAGGAGGTTTAAACTGCAACTTAAGCAAAAAAGTGGCAACAAGTTATTTTATATGATGATGAAGATCTAATTTTCCAAGCTTAATACTAAATCCTTAATACTAATATCTTGGTTTATTATTATGAATATTGAGAGACAAAGAAAAAGACCTCTCGTGATTCAGCTCAGAGCAAGGAAGGAAGGAGAGAGAAGGGGAGACAGGATAAGGAAGGGAGGGAGGGAGGGAAGGAAAGGAGGGAGGGAAGGAGGGGGAGGGAGAAGAGGAGACGAGGGGACCTGCGAAGGAGGGAGAGAGGGAGGGAAGGAAGGAAGAAGGGAAAGAAGGAAGGAAGGAAGGACATGATAAGGGAAGGGAGGAAGGAAGGAAGGGGGAGGGGAGGAGGAAAGAAGAGAGAAGGGAAAAGGATGAAAGGACAGGATAAGGGAGGGAAATAAGGAAGGAAGGAAGGAAGGAAGGAAGGAAGGAAGGAAGGAAGGAAGGAAGGAAGGAAGGGAAGGAGAGACAGGATAAGGGAGGGAGGGAGGGATCAATCAATTCCATCTGCTATCAGAGCAGGTAACTGCTCTTCCTTAAATGTTTTAACTTGGCCCTAAACCTAAACTATAACAAAACAGGGTCCCTTACTTCCCCAGGGTCCTAAATTGAGAAGTTGGGTTGGTATGATGAACAGCATTCCCTTTCTAAAGGCACTTTCCTTTCTGGATAACATGCAGAAAGGGGAACCCCCTTGCTTAGCCGAATGCTGAGGAAGATTAATTTAGGCTGCACTGCCTTTTTTTTTTTTTTTTTACCTCAGGGACAAATAAGGAGGCAACTTAACTTGAACAACATAGCAGCTAGGCCAAATAATTAGAATTTAAACCACGGCTTTCTAAAACAGACTAGAGCTGGTTAGCTGAGAAAATTAAGAATTTTGTCCGTTCTGGCATGAACCCCCATTTATTTATCTTTTAAAATTTAAATGAGGGCTCAAGTTAGTTGCATTCTCTCTTCCTGACCCCCCCCACAAAAATCGCATGGTTTAGAGACTTAAAAGCCAAGACTAGACTTGGAAGCCAGTTTAGCCTTCTGCTCAAGTCATCCTTTAAAGACAAGGGCTATTTTTATGAGATGATGATGATTTATTCATAAGACATGCATATATCTCCACCCACTTGCCCACCCCCCAAAATAATTCAAGTCTGCTCCATTTTCAAATCTGTTCCTTTCTGGCTCTTTTATTCCAAGGGCCATTTTGAGCAGTTTCATTATAAATTTGTCTTCCTACAGCCTAATATGGTGTTGCAAATGGGAGGGGGGAGCCATAAATAGCATTTTTTTTTGCAAGAGGTGCTAGAAAGGTGAGGGGGGAGGAGTGGAGAGGGAAGGAGGTTATAACAGCCTTTATTTTCTCTCAGGAATATTCCAAAAAAAAAAAAAGCCAATATATGAAAGAGATCTAATCAAAAGGCTTCAATCCTCTTTTGTAAAAAATAAAAATAAAAAATTAGGCCTTATCCTGCACCTAAAGCAGCCATCTTTGCACCCCACCCCCCAAGATGTAATTCCCATTCTCTTCCCCTAAAAAATGCATTTTTTTTTGTCATTTTTGCCAGGGGTGGGGCCAGGTTATGCTAAAACTCCCCCCTCCCTCCCTCGCTCAGCCACCAGGGAGAAAAGGCAGAACAGGTGCATCCCCTGGGGAATTTGGCCCTGTTCTCAGCCTGACTTCAGAATTGAGAGTGGGGGGGGGGGAGGAGGAGAAATAAATAAGATACAGGCAAAAGCTCGGATCTGGGTCCAAAGCCGCCTATCTCATTCTAGAAGAGGCACCGTCTGTGCAAAAAAAAAAAAAATGCATTTTAAGAAAAATTCAAAAAAGTAAATGCATTTTTTAAAAAAAGATTTTTTAAAAATAATAAAAATCGGTCGGGGCCTCCCGAAGAGGCCCAAATGTGCGTTGACACCAGGAAAGGTTCATAGCTGAGGGGGAGGAAAGCATCTTGTCATTGCGGCCCCCCTCCGCCCCCCCCCCTTCACTCCAAACCTCCCACCTCCCTCCCTTTTCCTATCCTTTCGCCACGGGGTTATTTTTAAACCCCAAAGATCCCAGCCCCGGGGTTATTTTAGATCGCGTCTAAATCTCCGGGCTGGCGGTGAGAGATGGGGGGGGGAGGCACAGCGCGTGCTCCACCCGGCCCCATTGAGAAATAAACGCCCCATTATTATTATTATTATTATTATTATTATTATTATTATTATTATTATTATTATTATTATTATTATTCTCTTTCTTTGGCTCGTGGCTGCCTGGGTTTGCAAACCCCTTCCCCGCCGCCCCCCCCCCCCCCCGCCAAGGAACCGGGGTCAACGCGTCTAGACGGCTTTTTTTTTTTTTGCAAATCGCGTGCGCGGGGGGGGCGGAGGGGGTGACCGAGGCAGACGGCCCTTTGCAAGGTCAACTGCAAAGCCCGGGGGAGGACGGGGGGGCGCAAGGAACGGTTTTGCGCGGCTCCCACCCTCGCTGGGAAAGAAATAAGGAATAACGGTAGAATAATGGAAAGGGGAGGGGGGGGGAAGGGAATTAAGAGATAAGGTGCCCTCGCTCTCTCTTGTGTGGTATGTGTGTGTGTGTGTGTGTGTGTGAGTGAGAGAGAGAGAGAAAGGACTGGGGAAATCAAAAGAAGAGATGCGCCAAAAAGTCACCCCCCAAGAGCGGTGGGATCGCTTTTCCTCTCCACCATGACCCCCTTTTTTCCAGCACCCTCCTGCGCAGCTCTGTGTGTGTATGTGTGTGATGGAGTGTGTGTGTGTGTGTGTGTGTAGGGGGGGTGAGGGCCCCGATCTACAACCTACAGCTGGGGAAAGCCGCTTGCAGCCCCCACCACACACACACCCCCGCCGCCCTCCTCCGCCTTCAAAAGCCTCTTGCAACGACCTCGCCTCGCTCGCCCCCACCCAACCCCTGGAAAAGGCAGCGCGAGGACCCCCCCTCCAACGGCGTCCCCCCCTCCTCCTCCTGCCAGGCATGCCTTCCCACCCCCCACCCCGCAAGCCAGAAAAGGTCCCCCACCCCCGCCCCGATTCCTCGGAGGCGCCGCGAGCGAAGCGGACCGCTGCGCCCCGCCGGAGCTCTTACCGGCAGCGGCGGTTGGAGACGAGAGGCTGGCGAGCTCGGCTCGGAGCGCTTTATTGCGCGGAGCGAGTCCACCTATTGACGGCGGCGGCGCAATGCAGTCGCCCCGCTCTCTCTCCTCCCTCCCCTCCTCCTCGCACTACGGCATTGCGGTAGAGAGCGGAGGCGGGGAAGGAGAAGGAGAGGGGAGGGAGGGGGCGGTCGGAATACGAATGCCTGGCTAATTGTGGGGGCACGTCGGGCCACCCCCCCGGCCCGGCAGCAGGTGGGACAGCACGCCGAGATGCGCCAGCGAAGCGCGCAGCTTCCTCCTTGGGCTGCCCGATTCAGGACGTTTGGAAAAGGGGGCGGGGGGGGGCGGGGGCGGAGGAAGGATGCCTTCCCACGACCTGCTAGACCCAGGTCAGGGGAAGAGAGCGAGGGAGAACAGAGGGGCGCCCGCCCAGATGCCCCAACTCGGTTCTTTTTAGGGAATCGTCGTTGGATGGTTGAGAAGAGTGTGTTGGGGGATGGGAAGGAGGGACAACCTCCGCCCGTTGGGTACCGGGAAGGTTTGACTCGGAAAGCTTTTCCTTTCTGGGTAACACGTTCTGGATAACATGGAGAAATCAAGTTTCCCGGGTTGGAGGGAGGGGGGTCGTGCGGATGCTTTAGGATGCGTTCGGGGAGGCATGTTTCAAACGCGATGGATTTTGGAACCTGGGTTTGCGGGAAGCCTTCAAGCGCATCGGGCAAACTCGGAAAGCCCGGGTGACGTTTCAGCTTCCAGGGGTGTTGGAGGTGTCGTGGGAATGCTGTGATGGTGTCCCTTGTAGGGATTGCGAACGCGATGGATCTGGGTTGCGGGAGGGTTTCAGCGCACGTGGTCAAATTCAGGGGTGGGTGGGGTGGGGTGGGGGGGGGGGAGGGGCAATTCAGAGACCTGGGATTCAAGGCGTCGTGTGAACGCGGCGCAGCCAGCTTTGTTAATGTGGGGATACAACGGATTTCCTTCCCTGAAGGCTGTTGGGGAGGGGGGGGGGGTGCTTCACAAGATGACTGTATTTAAAAGATCCATAAAGGCATGGTGAGAAGCAAGGCGTGGAAACGCCAAGAAGACTACAGCAGAAAAAGAAGAAAAGGAGAGTGAATAAATACTATATAATCCTTTTAGCCCCGCTCCTAAACTCAATTAAAAGGAGGGGATTGCCTATCAAAGTTTATCGACTGAAGGGGGAGAGGGTCCTATCTCTTGTAGCTGGCTTTGTGGGAGCCCCAAAACGTCACCCATTGATAATTTTAGGAATATCCATGAAAGAGGAAATACGTTTTGTTCCAAGCTCATGGAGTTTCCCTGTTCAACATGCAGGCAGGTTTTGTTCCGTGCACAATCCAACCGTGGGTATTTCAATCTTGCAGGATCCAATCTGGCTTGGTCCCCGGATCCCTCTTTTCAGTCTTGACATGGAGTAGCTAAGCCAGCAATTCTATGCACCAAAGCATTCGTGCGTATGACTTTTTAAACTAAGCATCCTTTCCAGAGGTATTCAGCAGGTTCTGACCAGTGGAAATTTTGAGTAGTTCAGAGAACCGGCAAATCCCACCTCTGACTGGAGATTTTACAGTCTCCTTCCCCTGCCACGCCCACCAAGCCACGCCAACAAAACCGGTAGTAAAAAAAATTGAATCCCACCACTGATCCTTACCTAGCCGAAACTCCTTCCCTCAAAATGAGGCTATAGAGCACTGCATACTAGACACAAGTTTTTCCCCCAAACGCCATCACTCTACTAAACAAATAATTCCCTCAACACTGTCCAACTATTTATAAAGTCTGCACTACTATTACTGTTAATCTTCTCATTACTCCTTATCACCCATCCCCTCCCACCTGTGACTGTATG
This sequence comes from Pseudonaja textilis, assembly GCF_049901715.1. Lineage (NCBI taxonomy): Eukaryota > Metazoa > Chordata > Lepidosauria > Squamata > Elapidae > Pseudonaja > Pseudonaja textilis. Next base: position 7,676,308 of record NC_141992.1, on the reverse strand, counting down.
ACTGGAACTTTGTCGCTTGTACCCTCACGATTTATATTGACTGTTTCCTAGTATGATTTGATTGCTTATTGTACCCTATGACTATCATTAAGTGTTGTACCTTATGATTGTTGACAAATGTATCTTTTCTTTTATGTACGCAGAGAGCACTTGCATCAAGACAAATTCCTTGTGTGTCCAATCACACTTGGCCAATAAAAGAATTCTAATTCTAAAAGGAGGAATGTACAGGGTGGTAATTGAACTCTGCAATTTTAAGGTGTGTGGACTTCAACTCCCAGAATTCTCCAGCCAGCATGGCTGACTGGGGAATTCTGGGTGTTGAAGTCCACATGTGTTAAAGTCTTCAAAGGGCTGTCCAAGGTAAAGCACAATGTAGCAGTCTTGGAAGTCACTAAAGCCTAAATTACAAAACAAAAACAAAAATAGGCCTCTCCTCCAGGTAAGGACACACCTGGTTCATCAACTGCTGCTGCTAAAAGGTCCCAGGTACAGGTAGTCCTCAACTTATGACCGTAATTGAGCCCAACATTTCTGTTACTGAGACAGCTGTTAAGAACAGGGGCCCCTTTTTCTTGCCAGAGTTGTTAAGTGAATCACTGCAGTGGTTTAAGTGAGTAACACGGTCGTTAAGTAAATCTGGTTTCTCCCATTGACTTCGCTCGTCAGAAGGTTGCAAAGGTGATCGCGTAACCACAGCATCCTGCAGCCATCATAAATATGAACCACCTGCCAAGCATCTGAATTTTGATCACGTGACCCTGGGGATGGCTGCAATGGCCGTAAGTGTGAAAAACGGTCATAAGTCATTTTCAGTGCCATTGTGACGTCAAACGGTCACTAAATGAATGGCTGTAAATCAGGGGTCCCCAAACTTGGCAACTTTAAGACTTGTGGACTTCAACTCCCAGAATTCTCCAGCCAGCATATGCCAAATTTGGAGACCTCTGGATGAAAGAATTGTAGTTTAAACTGCAAAGTATTTTCCACTGAGCTACAAATATTATCTTTTATTGATACCTAGTTCCTTTAGCTCAAGGGTCCCCAAACTCAGCAACTTTAAGATTTGTGGACTTCAACTCCCAGAGTTCTGGGAGTTGAAGTCCACAAGTCTTAAAGTTGCTAAATTTGGAGACCTCTGCTGTAAATCAACGACTACCTGCAGTGTGTTCCTGCTCACCATCAATTCTGGATCGAACCTCCATTCTGAACAGGCATCCAGCCACACCCCAAAATGGGTAACAATTCTCCCCTATCCATACCTATTTACTTTCTGCTATAAATTTATTATTTAACCAATTTCTATGGCTAATAAGCTTGATACCATAACCCCGTATTTCTGCTTGTACATCTGGTGGTTTTATCACCTGAAGGTGTTCAGGAGTCCCAGAGACATCACTCCAGAGTCCACAAGAAAGAAGAAATATGTGTATATTGGAGCATCATCCTGGGATTAAGGAAATCTAGCATTTTAGTAGCACCAGATAAATAAGTTGAAAGAAAACGTGATTCCCACTACAATTTTCTGATAGCCCTAAAGGAGAAAGGAATAAAATAGAGAGCTTTTATGTTCTCTGAGCTTGGTTGTACATTGATGTTATCTAGTTGGGTCACGAAATGCCAAGTTTGGAGAGGATTGCACAGTCCTCCTCCTCCTCATCTCCACAAGCACCCCTTTCCCTTCTGACACTGATGATGTTACCTAGATAGGTAATGAAACATCTGCAGGCAAACAACCAAGCTGAGAAAGAGCGCCAAGCCTGAGGAAGAGATACTATAGTCTCTTTTGTAGGCCTTAGGCATGAAAGCTGTCTGGGGGACTTGGGCCAATCAGAATCAGTCTAGAGCTGCAAGGGACCTTGGAGGTCTTCTAGTCCAGCCCCCTGCTGAAACAGGAGACCCTATATCATTTCAGTCAAGTGACAGTCCAGTCTCTTCTTAAAAACCTCCAGGGTTAGAGCACCTACAACTTCTGGAGGCAGTCTGTTCCACTGGTTAATTGTCCTCACTGTTTGCAAGTTTCTCCTTAATTCCAGGTTGCTTCTCTCCTTGATTAGTTTCCATCCGTTGTTTCCCTTGTTCTGTTGTCTGGTGTTTTGGAAAATAAGTTGAACCCCCTCCTCTTTGTGACAGCCCCTCAAATACTAGAACATTGCTCTCATGTCTCCCCTTATTCCTTCTTTTCTCTAGACTGGCCAAATCCAAATCCCGCAACCGTTCTTCACATGTTTTAGTCTCCAGGCCTTTAATCATCTTAATACCAGGAGACGGTGAGTTCTAGTCCTGCCTTAAGCATGAAGTCCAGCTGCGGGATTTGGGGCTAGTCACTCTGAGCCCAACCCATCTCACAGGGTTGCTGTGGGGAAAATAAGGAGGAGGAATATTGGATATCATCCGCTGCCCTGAGTTATTTGTAAAAAATAATGAAGGCGTGATACAAATACATCAGTCCAGAGCTCTCACTCAATGCATTAATGACCCGACTGAAATGAACACAGTTTGGTCACAATGCAAAGTGTGTCCAAACATTCTTTGAAAAGACTATTATTTTGGAAAGAGTAGAAGTAAAGAAAATAGCATGACCAACATCCTGATGTGTGTGTATTTTTGTTAGTTGCAAAGTCATATCCAACCCATTTTGACCCCATGGACAACGTTCCTCCAGGACTTCCTGTCCTCTATCATCGCCTGGAGTCCATTTAAGCTCATGCCGACTGCTTCAGTGACCCCATCCGCCCATCTCATTCTCTGTCGTCCCCTTCTTCTTCTATCGCCTTCAATCTTTCCCAGCATTAGGCTCTTCTCCAGCGAATCCTTCCTTCTCATGAGGTGGCCAAAGTCTTTTGAGTTTCATCTTCAGGATCTGGCCTTCTAAAGAGCAGTAGGGGTTGATCTCCTCTAGGACTGACCGGTTGAATTGCCTTGCAGTCCAATGGACTCGCGGGAGTCTTCTCCAGCACCGCAATTTGGCGCTTAGCCTTTCTTATGGTCCAACTTTCATGCATATACATGTGTATATGAATGTATGAAATATATTAAAACCTGGAAACAACAAGGCAAATAAAGCAACTCTCAATTACTGGATTTCATGGCACTCTGATCTTTGTCACATTTCAAGCAATTGCACCATTTTCTACACTTTAAAATACCACTGACCTAACTAAGTATACATATTTTATATGCAGCATTACCCATTATTTCTACGCAGCATTATTTTGATGTAGAATCTCTGGCAGCCAAGGGGTAGTGGGGAGAAAAGCATCATAGCTTCCTTGTTGCTCGTTTTATACATCTTACAAAGCTACACCGGGATGAATTATTAAAGATTCTTCTTCTTTCTTTCCCATTTCTTCAAAACCGTTCAAGCAAAATGCTTGCTAATGGACACCGGGCAACCTCGAAACACTTTGATTAATGCCATTTTAATCCCAAGGGATATCATATCATCCATAAAGTATTCTTAGCTCATCCCTATGATAATAGTGACCTTTTGCAATGATTAACAAAATCTGCTTTTCATCATCTGCCTTTGAAAACAGTAGCATCGGAACTGTGTGTACGGTGGTACTCTGTTTATCCTGGGACTCTAGAATTCAGACAGACAAGCTGTCATGCCCCAGCATATAAATTTTTATATACTGTTGTTGCTCTCTAGCCCCATCTAGTTACCAGAGACACAAATGCCAAGTATATTGTTTGAAGCTGACTCCATCCCTTTACCCAATAGCCTGCACTCTCAAAACAAATGCACACTGGAAAGCCAGACTCCATTTCCTTTAGTATTTTGGAGAAGGCAGGAGCCATCTTAAGAATGCATCTTAATCTGTGGCACATGGACAAACCCACATCCAACACACAGAGCATCACTGGTGAGATTTAAATGGCTTGTATTTATTAATTGTTATGTTCAGCAGGAACTCAATACTGTCTATCTTGCATTTGGTTCTGATTGTATGTATCCCTATTTCCCCAAGTTTCACCATATCATGTTCTTTCAATAAAGCATTCAGACCTGTGCACATGGTCTGTTTTATTGGAGGGTAGGTGGGTTTAGCTACATATCGAGCTGCACACAGACTTATGTGTAGTGAGGACAGAACACAAGCACCTGCCACCAGATTTCATTATCAACAAAAAAGTCAAAAATGACTAGAAGGGGGCATTGCCATACCTGGAGACCTCAGAATAGAAGTGAAGTGGAGGAAAATCACAAAATATAAACAATTGCAAAAAGAAGTAGAATGACTTTGGCAAAAGAAAGCAAAGGTTCTACCAACAGTAATAAGAGTTTTGAGTGCAATCCCAAAACACCCTGGAGAATCGCAGAAATAACTACAGGAAGTCCTTGACTGGCAAGAGTTCATTTTAGTGGCCGTTCAGAGTTACAATGGCACTGAAAAAAGTGACTTGTTCTGGCCTTTACAACCGGTAGCTGATTATAAGGCAGACAGATTAAACTCCACAAAGGCATCCATACAAAGTCTCTTTATTGGTCCATCAAGCATCCTCAAATATAACTTACGGTTACGTCAAGATTCATCTCAATGTCCAGTTTGCTGCATAGCTGACTTTATGGTGTAAAAGGATAGTGCTCTTTCATCCCATAGTATGGAGCAAAGGTGAGAAACGCCAGCACGATGCTGGGGTCCGAGCAGGAGTGAGGGAACCTCCCCCAACCCACCAAGGGTCAATTCAGTGACCGATCAGGATTGCAGATGTGACCACATGACATGGACTACATTTCCCAGGATACCTTAACTATATTTACCATGATGCATTCCCTTAAAGGGATAGCTCCCTATTCCTAACTAACTATCCCAGTTCCCTATTAACTATATATTGGCTGGACAGCACATGACTGCTTTTCACACTTACAACCCTTGCAGCATCTCTATGGCCACGTGATCAAAATTCAGACACTTGGCAACTGACTCGTATTTATGACGGTTGCAGTGTCCCAGGGTCACATGATCCCCTTTTGTGACCTTCTCACTAGCAAAGTTGGTGGGGAAGCCAGATTCACTTAACCCTGTAACTCATTTAACAACTGCAGCAATCCACTTAACAACCATGGCACGAAATGTCGTAAAATGGGGCACAAGTCACTTAACAAATGTTTCCCACAGCAACGGAAATCTCAGGTTCAATTGTGGCCATAAGTCAAGGACTACCTGCACTACATTTAATTAGTGCTAGACCTACAAGTTAGTTAAATTTATCTATCTGTCTGTTTGTCTGTCCGTCCATCTGTTTGCTCCACCCACCCATCCATCCATCCATCCATCCATCCATCCATCCATCTGCCTGGAAACATTAATTCCACATTGTTAGATTGTTGAATTTCTGAGCTGAATTTGAATCAGAGCCATTTTGGTTAAAGACATATCACAATGAGGAATTATTGCTGCACCAGCATATGGCTGCATAGAGTTCAATTTTCCGATCATCTATAGTAGAAAATTAATCTATAAAATTAATCTATTCATCTTGCACTGATGATGTTACCTAGTTTGGGTAATGAAGAGTCTGCAAGAAAGCAAGCAAGCTCAGAGACCGCTCATGTCAACCTTGAGTGACAAATATTCCTCTTTATTAGAAAATCAATCGGTTTAATGCATGCAAAATAACAGATAGAAACCGGATAAGAGTTTCTGCTCTTCAGAACTGCCGAAGTATTCCAGGGAATCTTTCAAACAATTTTGTACCCACCTTATAAAGTATATTTTGTACTTGGCCTTATAAAGTATTATTGTTATATATATAAAACATATGTGTGCGTGTGTGTGTTCCTTTGAATATATATATTCATCAGAATTTCATTTTTAATGTGTGCCAGTGTGTTCACAGAAAAAAGTGACAATAAAAGTTATCTTAACATTACTAGTATATATTACTAAAATGTACTAATATATATATATGTGTGTGCATGTATGCATGTATATACAGTACTTATAGATATTATTATATTATTACTAATATATATACTGTATTTACATGACATATTGTATTTTCTTTGTTTCCTTTTTCCTTGTTGGTTTTACTGTACTTTTGTATAAACTTCCGTTTTAATTCTTCATCTTTTTATGGTTGTGAGCTACCTATAGTAGTCCCATTGTGAGATAAGCAAAAAATGTAATAATAATAATAATAGCAAAGAACTGCAGCAAAGAACTGGAGCAAAGAACTGGTGGGATCATAAGCCTGAGAAAGTAGTCAAAAATGAGCATACAAAACTACTGTGGGACTTACTTACTTACTTACTTACTTACTTACTTACTTATTTTGTCAAGCGATTATAAGATAACAGGTATATGTATAAACATAGTTATGAATACATGAAATGGATAGATATAAGAAAAATAAAAAGAAACAATAGGACAGGGACAGTAGGCACGTTGGTGCGCTTATGCACACCCCCTACAGACCTCTTAGGAAAGGGATGAGGTCAATAGTAGACAGTCTAAGATTAAAGTTTTGGGGATTTGGGGAAAAAACTACAGAGTCAGGTAGAGCATTCCAGACACTGACCACTCTGTTGCTGAAGTTGTATTTCCTGCAGTCAAGTTTGGTGCAGTTTACTTTGAGTTTGTATCTATTGTGTGCTCTTGTATTGTTATGGTTGAAGCTGAAGTATTCATTGACAGGTAGGACATTGCAAAAGTATAATTTTATGTACTATACTTAGATCGGACGGAAGGTGGAGTAGTTCTAGATTTTCTGGGTCTAGAATTTCAAGTCTGGTGGTGGTGGTGCATGATGGAACCCAGAAGAACAACAGGCAATGACTGGTGTGCCCGGAGACATAGCTCTACGTGCCACTTCCAGCAAGCGTGCCATAGGTTCGCCATCATGGTCTTATACCATTTCAGACAAGTGGCTGTCCTGTTTTTTCTTTAAAACTTCCAGTGATGGAGCACCCACAACTTCTGGAGACCAGTCATTCCACCGGTTAATTGTCCTCATTGTCAGGAAATTCCTCCTTAGTTCTAAATTGCTTCTCTCCTTTATTAGTTTCCATCTGTTGCTTCTTGTCCTGCAGGTAGGACATTGCAGTGTATAATTTTATATACTATACTTAGATCGGACTTTCAAATAAAGACTGACAAAGTTTTGGAACACGATACCTCGGATATCACGATTGTGGAGGAGAAAAAAGTGTGGATCATCGACATTGCCATAGCTGGTGACAGCAGAATCGACGAGAAACAACTTGGAAAACATCACCAGATATCAGGAGTTGAGAATCGAACTGCAGAGACTGGCATAAACCAGTGCAGGTGGTTCCAGTGGTAATCGGCACACTGGGTGCTGTGCCTAAAGATCTAGGCAAGCACTTGAAAACAATTGGTGCTGACAAAATCACCATTGGTCAGCTGCAGAAGGACACCTTACTGGGATCTGCTGGCATAATGCGCCAATACATCACGCAGTCCTAAACGCTTGGGAAGTGTTCAACTAGTGATTTGTGATATGAAACCCAGCATAGTTATCTCGTTTGCTGTGTATACTGTAGTTTTTTGTGTAGTATAACAACAACAACAACAACAATAATAATAATAAATGGATCTACTCAGGGATGGGATTCAAAAATCCCAACAACCAGTTCTCTGCCCGGTTGCTGGGTGGGTGTGGCCATGGTAGGTGTGGCCTACTAGAACTTCCCAGGAGGGCCATTTTTCTCCTTCCCCAGAGTTCGGAGGCTTCCCTCACGGTCCAGAGGCCCTCCGGAAGCCAGAAACAGGCCCGTTTCCAGACTTCCGGAACTTCCGGGAGTCCTGTTTTTCCCCCTCCCAGAGCCTCCGTGGGGACCCTGCCCTTACCTGCATCAAAAATGGGCTGCGTGGAGACTCCGGGGAGGGGAAGGGAGAGGTGGGACAGGCCAGCCAATCGGTTCAACTACCAGTTTGGTGAATCAAAAGTAAATTTAACAACCAGTTCGCTCAAACCAGCCCAAACCGACTGAATACCACCCCTAGATCTTATGTAATAAAATAAATAAGGAAGAAAGGATTGCTTGGATTCTTTTTTAGTTTAGTTATTTTTTGGACCTAACTAACCATCTTTGTGACTGATGTTATTTTACACACGCACATTCTTAAAATTGAATATACACCCGTCCTAGGGTAACTGGTTATAATTTATGGTCTTCGTGTTAATGCACAGATGAAGAAGGAACCGTCTCGGTCTGTCATGCTTCTTATTTCAACAATGAAACACAGCCCAGCAGCCAAGTTGCTGTTATAAATAGCAGAGCACATGATTAAGACTCAGCCTTCTCTAAGCAGTTTGGCCAACATTAATATGCCTTTCTCCAATATGCCTGGATCGAAAAATATTTCAAGTCAAGTATTTCAGAATCCTTCCTACATATCAAGGCACCTGTTTTGCTTTACCCATTCATCTCTGAATAAATGTCACTGGATGATTTGCAGCCTCCATTTCTTCAGGTGCACGCAAAACCTCCCTATGCAAGGGTCCCCTTTGGAGACTTCAGTTCAGCATTCAATACCATCATGCCAGACATTCTTCTAATTAAACTAAGACAGCTAGTGGTACCTGAACACACTTGTAAGTGGATCATATGCTTTCTAACAGACAGGAAGCAGCAGGTGAAGCTAGGCAGAATAACACCTGATACCTATACAATTAGCACACACACCCACACAAGGCTGTGTGCTTTCTCCACTTCTCCCTATATACCAATGACTGCATCTCAAACGATCCATCTGTTAAAATACTGAAGTTTGCAGATGACACAGCAGTGATTGGTCTCATTCAAGACAACGACGAATCCGCATACAGACAGCAGCTTATACAACTTGCCTCGTGGTATAACCGGAACAATCTGGAACTGAACACACTCAACACCGTAGAAATGGTGGTAGACTTTAGAAGAAACCCTCCCATACTTTTATCAGTGCAGTTGTCACTTCCAATGGTCACTAAACGAACGGTCCTAAGGCAAGGACCGGGGAGAAGAAACTGAAAAAATAAAAATAGTAGAAGAAACAATGGATAGAAACTCATCAAAGAGAGAAGCAACCTGGAATTAAGGAGAAACTTCCTGACAGTGGAGACAATTAACCAGTGGAACGGCTTGCCACTGGACGTTGTGGGTGATCCATCACTGGAGGATTTTAAGAAGAGGTTAGACAGCCATTTGTCTGGAATGGTATCTAGGATCTCCTGCTTGGGCAGGAGGCTGGACGAGAAGACCTCCAAGGTCTCTTCCAGCTCTATTCTGATTCCAGTTCAGTTGCCAAGCGTCCCCATTTTTGATCACGTGACTACGGGACTCCTGCAAGGGTCCTAAGCATGAAAAACATTCCTCTTATTTTTTTCCCAGTGCTGTTGCAACTTGGAATAGCCACTAAACAAACGGTTGTAAGCCGAGGACTGCCTGTAGCTGAAAAGGACCGAGTTGTGCTAATGTGGCAACACACAGCAACAATGTCGAGTGGAAAAAGCACCCGTACAAACTACCCGTGTTGGCGAACCTATGCCACGTGTGCTGGAAATGGCACACATCACCATTTCCCTCAGCATGCAAGAGGTCTCCCGGAAGAGCCCCACTGCGCATCTGCCCGACAGCTGATTGTCAGCTATCTGGCGCACATGCACAGGGGTTGGAGAGGTGTGTGCGCGGGAGATGCACGCACATGCACAGGGATGCACTGCACACAAGGGGATTGTGTGTGCATGTGCAGACATGCAAGGGGGAATCACGCGTGCATGTGGAAAGATGTGCAGCATGTGAGGGGGGAATCGTGTGCACACGCGCAGATGCACGGCATGTGAGGGGGAATCATGCCCACATGCACAAAGACGCGTCGCGCGTGAGGAGAGAGCTGCACACGCATGCACAGATGCATGGCACACAAGGGGGGTCACTTGCGCATGCCCAGGGAGCATGGGGGACGGGGCAGCACGCATTGCCTTCTGGGTGCTGGCATGTGAGCTCACAATTATCGGCACGGGAGCCGAAAAAGGTTAGCCACCACTGCCCCAGAGGGATTTTTCGGAGGCCTGTAAAGGGGACAATGAAAGAGTCCAAATTTTGGCTGCTGCCCAACCGAAGTCAGGAACTTAAAAATAGCCTCCGAGGTGATGGCTCAGGTCAGCTGGGGGCTAAATTTAACCCTGGACACCTCTCGGTGGGCAAGCCGCTTTTCACCTCGCTTTAAGCTTGTTTTAAATGGTAGCCCATGCTTCGCGCATCCAGTTCAGACAGGCTGGTGTCACTCATGAGCTTTCGAAGGCACAGTTTGGAAGTTCCATATACAGTTAGTCCTCGACTTAAACAACAGTTTGTTTAATGACTGTTCCAATATTTCAGAAGCACTGAAAAAGGTGGCTTATAGCCAGTTTTCACACTTAATGACCATTGCATCATCCCCACAGTCACGTGATTCAAAATTGAGACGCTTGGCAACTGGCTCATATTTATGATGTCCCCGGGGTCACGTGACTCCCCTTTTGCGACCTTCTGACAAGCCGAATAAATGGGGAAGCCAGGTTCAATGAACAACTGTGTTGCTGACTTAACAACAGCGGCAAGAAAGATCATAAAACGGGGCACCATTCACTTCACCGATGTCTCACTTAATGTTGTGGTCTGCTGGCAGCCTGCGGAGACGGCAGCAGGGTCAAACAGTGGGGAGGAACATGGGCCAGTCCGGGAGTCTGGGGAGGACTCAGTCCAGGGTCCTGCGTCCGATACAGAGATGGAGCCAGGACCATCTGGGAGTGTGGTGCTAACTCCAGAGCCTCCAGAGTCTGGCAGCAGCGAGGCAGAGGATCCCGGGGAGCCTGTTCCCAGTGCACGTATGCGCAGAGCTGCCAGAAGGCAAGAGCAGTTAAGACAAAAGAGATGACTCGGGAGTAAGGCTGGGAGGTGATTGTCCCCTCCCATAAGACATAAAGGAGGAACAAAGGAACAGGAACCTTTGCAGGAAGCAACTTTGCTCGCTCTTTTCAGATTAAACCTTAAAGCTCTGTTTGGACTTTGTACTCCAACTTTTTAAAGTTAATTTGGCACTTTAGTTGTTGGCAGCAATTCAAAGGAGATAAAGGTGGCTGCTTATCTCGAGGGACTGTTTGGGACACATTACAGGTCGGGAATGCACATAATTCCCAGCCGTTGGAATAAAAAGAATGTTCTTTGGACTAAGCGTGTGATTAATTATGGTCTTGGGAATCTTTAGTCAGAACACTATGAGGGGTGTCAAACTCAATTTCATTCAGGGGGTCCTGGGGGGGGATGGCTGACTGGGTGGGTGTGGCCAATTGGGTGGGTGTGGCCAGCTTGACACCACTCCCCAAACTGCTGGCATGTTTCCTCTTCGCATTGGCTAGACCAGGCCGAAGATACGCTGGCCCGATCTTTCCTCCTCGCATTGGGTAGACCAGGACAGCCCTATGGGCCACATCCGGCCCACGGGTATACCTCTCGTGTATGGAGTCAGTTACGAGGAAAAGCTGGAATGGGGTCATTTTCCTCATGGCATCATGCCCAGAGAGATCATGTGCCCCTTTCCCACAGATGCCCATGGTCATAAACTTTTCTCACCCCCTCCATTGTGACTGTGCAATTCTGCCTCCACCATGTTCGCACTGGCCCTCATAACACACACCCCATACCGATGTAGCCCTGAAAGGTGAACCTTAAGCCAAAGGGGGTTAATTTTGAACAGTATTTTTCCTCAGACTTGGCAACTTTAAATTTTTTGGACTTCAATACCCAGAATTCCCTAGCAATCAAAGTTTGAGAAACACCTACCATCAGTGGTGGGATTCAAAAAAAAATTATTACCGGTTCTGTGGCCGTGGCTTGGTAGGCGTGGTAGGGGAAGGATACTGCAAAATCCCCATTCCCTCCCCACCCCATTAACCTGCTTTCCAGCTCCGTTCTCCGTGCAGGGCAACCAAGAAAGATCCAGCCAATCAGCTGGGACTCGGGAGGCAGAGAATAGATGGGCCAGTCAGAGGTGGGATTTGCCGATTCTCCAAACTACTCAAAATTTCCACTACCGGTTCTCCAGAACTGGTCAGAACCTGCTGAATATCACCTCTGCTGTCGAGCCTGTCTTTCTTTGAGCAACACAATCTTTTGCTGTTGAATTTTTTTTTCCTTCAGCACTAAAAAAAAGTGGCTTGATATGACAATTTTTCATACTTTTACAACCGTTGCAGCATCCCCAATGGTCACGTGATCAAAATTCAGAGGTTTGATTTTGATTATCAATGTATTAACAGCAGCTAGGATTGTATTTGCACAAAATTGGAAAAATGGGAAAATTCCGAGGGAAGAGGAAATAATTAAGAAAATAATGGAACGTGCAGAAATGAGTAGATTGACAACAGCAATTAGAGAACAAGAAGAAAAAGATTATTATAAAATTTGGAATTTATTTTATGAACGGTTGGATAGAAGAGTAAAGAATTGAAACATTTAAGTACAGTATAATACAGTATATTGTTATTGATAAATGGACGAGTTAGATAAAGTAAGAAAACAAATTTGAAATATATTATTGAAAGTCAATAGCTATAAAGCTAAGGATAATATAACAAGTCATACATGTTATATAAAACACTGATTTGAATGATTATAAACAATTACAAGTAAAATATGTATGATAATATTATTTTATGCACAAAGAAATATGTACCCAACTGACACACTGTGGACCAGAAAGAAGGTTTTATATGTTTGTTTTTGTTGTGGTTATAAAAATAAAAAACTTTTTATAAAAAAAAAATTCAGAGGCTTGGCAAATGACTCACATTTATGACGCTTGCAGTGTCACGGCGTCACATTTCCCTTTTGTGACCTTCTGACAAGCAAAGTCAATGGGGAAGCCATATTCGCTTAGCAACCATGTTATTAACTTAGCAACCATAATGGTTCTCTTAACAACTGTAGCCAGAAAGGTCACAAAATGGGGCAAAACTCACCTAACAACTGCCTCGCTTAGCAACAGAAATTTTGGGCTCAATTGTGGCTGTTAAGTGTAGAACTATTGGTAGTCCAAACACAGATTTAGTGGGTTTTTTTCTTTCTCTTGATCAGAGGCACTTTTGCTTTCCAGGTGCTCAAGGAGGTGAAAGAGATCACTTGGACAGATCCCTTTCCCCCTTCCCTGTCCTGAGAGCAGGGGTGGGATTCTACCGGTTCGCACCTATTCGCTAAAACTGGTTGTTAACATTCTAAGCAGTTCAGAGAACCGGTTGTTAGAAGAAATTACTGGCCTAATCCTGTAAGAAAGGCAGGAAGGAAACATTCTGGTGTTGCTTACAGAAACTGCCTCTCCATTAACTCTTATTCCATTCTTGGCAGGACTAGAATTCCTGTCTCAAGAACTTCTTTGGAGTTTTATTTCCCTCTTTTGCTGGTACTTTGCTTGCGTGGAGTGACCATTCAAAGTTACAATGGCACTGAAAAAAGTGATTTATGACCATTTTTCACACTTACGACTGTTGCAGCATCCCCATAGTCATGAGAGGCCAGGCGAGGAGATGCGTGCCTCCGATGTGAGTGATGTTGAGTTGGCCACGCCCAGCCAGTAACAAGGCACGCCCACAGAACCGGTTGTTAAAAACTTTGAATTCCACCCCTGCCTGAGAGCCCTGATTACTATCAGACTAAATTTAATTTGAAGGCTCCTTGATGGTCTCTGAGCTTCCTTGTTTCCTTGCCAACTCAGAGAGCATCAAGGACCCCTCGTTTCAACCCTGAGCTACCAATATTCACCCTAGTTGGTAAATTTAATTTTTTCGAGTCCTAAAGTCACCTTTCCACCGCATTTAAAAGCACCTCTTCCATTATTCTCGAACAGCCAAGGAAAACAGGGAAGGACCAATTTCTTGCCTTGGCTGCTTCTTTATCTAACTGCAAAGAGCTGCATCCTGTCGCTATGGAAACCGATGCATTCCAGCCTCCCCTCTCACCCTCTGGGTGTTTGCTAAAATACTCTAATGCCCAATCAGTTCAATCGTCGAGAAGGAATTGCTGGAGCAATAAAGCAAACTCCTGCCATCCTGCACTGGAGGCAGTCTTCATTTGGCTGATCATTTCCCTGTTGGAAAACCGTCAAAGGATGGTGGAGCCATCATCATTCTTTCTCCGAGAACAAAGACAACCGGAACTGGCCCTACCGTTGGATAGAGAAAGTCGCTGTTTATTTCAGGCAGGAGATACAGATAGCTCTCAACTTACAATCAAAAATTGGGACCGTTGTTTGCTCGTTAGGGCGTTTGTGCCCTAACCAGTGGTGGGATTCAGCCCATTCATACCGGTTCAAGAGAACCGGTTGTGAATTTTCTGAGCAGCTTGGTGAATCGGTTGTGGGAAGAAATCATTAGGGCAGAGAAGAGAACCGGGTGTTAAATTATTTGAATCCCACCACTGGCCTAACCCCAAAGTTCAGCAAAAATGCCACAAACTGTGGTCACGGGGAGGCTGCAAACAGCCGTGAAGGCAAACCACTTGCCGAACACCTGAAATGCGGTTGTCAACCCTGAAGTGAATCTGGCTGAGGCCATCTTGGAAGTGTCAGGGTTGCCATGCAACAGAGGGAGGGTGGGGGGAAAGAGCTAGATGGGGTTTTGTACCAAAAAATAATAATAAACCATTTCCTGTGGGAACCAAGGACCTTCTCACAGGTGGCTGGCCAGAGGAGGAGTGAAGTAACCAAGCAACCAGCTAGCACCTGGACTGGTCTACATGACCAGTGACTTGGGCGAAAAGAGGAGGAAACGTTTACTTTTGAATTAGGTGAAAGCTATGAGAACTTCAGCATCGGCTTTCACCAGTTGTGCCAATATGATGGATCCAATAAATTGTTCTTTGAGGAATTTGCCTGCCTCGGAGTTCTGCTTTCTGTGGCTGCATTCAGGGGTGGGCTTCAAAAAATTTAGCAGGGGGCTCTCTGCCCAGTTGCTGGTGGGCGTGGCCATGGTGGGCGTGGCCTAGTTGGCCTCCTGCACCGTGGCCGGGAGGGGCTTTTTGCCCTCCCGGGCTCCGGAGGCTCTCTTGAAGCTGGAAATGGGCCCATTTCTGGCCTTCCTGAACTTCCGGAAGGCCCATTTTTTGCCCTCCGAGCCTCCACATGCACCCTGCACTTCCCTGCATCCCAAACGGGCCGTGTGGGGACTCCTGGGAGGGGAGGGGCAGGGTGGGTGGGGTCAGCCAGGAGTGGGATTTGGGGGTTGTCCAAACTGCCCAGAATCTTAGCTAGGGGCTCTGCCGGACCCCTGCGAACCCCCAGCAGCCCAGCCCTGGGCATTACAGCGGTCACGTGACTCCAGAACCTCAGAACCGGATCAGAAATACAAGCAGTCCTTGACTTATGACCACCACTGAGCCCCTAGTAGTCTGTTGCTAAGTGAAACATTTGTGAAGTGAATTTTGTCCCGTCTTACGACTTTTACTGCAGTTGTTAAGCTAGTAACACAGTTGTTAAATGAATCTGTCTTCCCCATTGACTTTGCTTGTCAGAGGGACACAAAAGGGGATCACATGACTCTGGGAACTGTCATATGACTGCAACCGTCATAAATAGGAGTCAGTTGCCCAGCGTCCGAATTTTGATCACATGACCACGGTGTGTGTATGCCGTAACAGTTCTAAGTGTGTAAAACGGTCATAAGTCACATTTTTCAGGGCTGTTGTAACTTTGAATGGTCACTAAGTGAGCTGTTGTAAATTGAGGGCTACCTGTAGGTTTTGGAGGGATCCATCGTAACTTTGAATTGTGGCTAATGACTGGTCGTAAGTCGCGGACAGCCTGTACTGAAAACATTTCCCTGTAATTCAGTCTCTAATGAGATAAATAGCTTAGCTTATTAATCCACTGATTAATTAAGCTGCCCAGAGTTACTGCGTGGCAAGAGGGACGGCTAATACATTTTACAAATAAATAAATTGCCTTTCTCCCTTGTGCACTTGTGTTTGAAATGATTCCTTATTCTCACGTCAAATGCTTTAAATGTCGGTGACTTTACAGCAGGGGTGTCCAACCTTGGCAACTTTAAGACTTGTGGACTTCAACTCCCAGAATTCCTCAGCCACAAGCTGAGGAATTCTGGGAGTTGAAGTCCACAAGCCTTAAAGTTGCCAAGGTTGGACACCCCTGCTTTACAGTAACTTAGAGATATCCAGAAAAAAGCAAAGCAGCCTTAGATTTCAGCAGGGGTGGGATTCTAAAATCCCAGCAACTGGTTGCTGACAGGTTGCTGGGTGGGTGTGGCCATGTGGGCGTGGCCTACCGGAATTTCTGGGAGGGGCATTTTTTGCCTTCCCCAGGGTCCGGAGGCTTCCCTCAGGCCTCTGGGAGGGTGAAAACGGCCTCCCCCTGTTCTGACCCAAACCTTGTTCCAAGGAAACAAACACGAAATGGAGGTAACAGCAAAACCTTTTAATGATTCTTTATGAATTCTGTTCCTTCCCGGTGAAAAGGCTGTTTCAAACTAATCGTCTCTGATAAGAACGAGCCTTGCCAAGGTGGTACAAGGCTGCCAAGAACAACAGATAAAGTTGCCAAGGAATATTTCAAACACAAAGAGTCTCCAAACACAAACTAAGAGAGTCCGAACTTCCACAAGGTTTGAGCGCAAAAACTTCTTTGCTTCCTGCAAAGAACTGCCGTTTCTCAGCTGGCTTTTATCTCTTGAGGGAGGGGCCATTACTTTGCAGCCTTACTCCCGAGTCGCCCATGCTTCTGCAGCTACTCTTTCCTTCGAGCAGCTCTGCACGCACGCAAATTTGGCACAGGCTCCTCAGGGACCTCTTCATCACTGCTGCCAGCCTCCACAATCTCCGAAGGCAGCACTCCACTCCCTGATGGTCCTGGCCCCATCCCTGCATCACACACAGGCCCCTCACCTGAGTCCTCGCTCTCCGAGACCTCAGCCGTCTGCACCTGTTGCCGGCGAACCACAACATCCCCGGGCTCTGGAGGCCTTCCAGAAGCCGGAAACAGGCCCGTTTCCGGACTTCTGGTACTTCCGGAAGGCCGGTTTTCCCACTCCCAGAGCCTCCGTGTGGATTCTGCACTTACCTGCATCGAAAATGAGCCAGGTGGAGACTCCTGGAAGGGGAGGGGAGGGGTAGGCAGGGTCAGCCAGTCGGTTCAAATACCGGTTCTGTGAACCAAATGCAAATTTAACATCTGGTTCACCTGAACCGGTGCAAACCGGCAAAATCCCACCCCTGGATTTCAGGTAGTTCTCAACTTCCTATTATTTCTTATTGACTGTTCCAAGTTACAACGGTCCTGAAAAACGTGATTTAGGGACGTTTGTCACACTTAGGAATATTGTAGCATCCCCACAGCCACGTAATCAAAATTTAGTTTTAAACATTTTATTATGTATAGAATAAAATACAAAACAAATAATAGGACACAGGAGGGGAAGGAGAAAAGCAAAAAAAAAAAAAAAGGCATTGACTTCTGACTCTCTCTGTTGCAGTAGATCAAGCATTGAACCTCAACTTTTGTACTTTTCCAAAACCATAAAACAGATAATAGATAATCAGAGTTGGAAGGGACCTTATAGGTCATCTAGTCCACCCGCCTGCCCAAGCGGGAGACCCTACGCCATTTTGGACGAATGACAATCCAATCTCTTCTTGAAAGTCTCCAGTGATGACGCTCCCACATATAAAGTAGCCACTTCTATAACAACAAATCAATCTAATCAGTAAAACCCAAAATCAAAATTTCACTTTTTTTTTAACCACCTCAAGCACGAAATCCAGAAGCGGTTTCCATCTAGGAACAAAAGATCGTTTTTTTTTTTCTTTGATCAAAATGGTTAATTCGGCCATCTCTGCCAGTTCCATCAGCTTCTGCAGCCATTCGTCCATGGTTGGAATCAAAATGTCCTTCTATTCTTGTGCATACGGCAGTCTTGCTCCTGTCAACGTATATAAAAAGTTCAAAATTCCACATTTTTCCGCCCAAGTCTTTTTCTATTAAACCCAGAAGAAAAATTTTTCACCTTTATCTTCCTCTTAAGAATTTTCTGCATTGAAATATGAATCTTGCTCCAAAATTTCTTTGCTTTAGTTTAGCACATCTCCACCATAAAGGACAAAAGTTCCCTTCTTTATTTTTACTATTTCCAACAGTCATTTGAAATATCTTGATACATTCCCTGCAACCTTGCAAGATCAATGGGGGAAGCCAGATTCACTTAACAACCGGGTTACTAACTTGACTGCCAGTGGTTCACTTAAAAACCGTGGCAAGAATGTTCGTGAAATGGGGCGAATCTCACTTCACAACTGTCTAGACTTAAGCAGCGGAAAGTTTGGGCTCAATTGTGGTCGTAAGTCAAGGATTTGTTTGAAAGTCAAAAGCAGAAGAAAGCAACCCGTGTTCTGTTCCATATACATATTCTGAGGTAGCAGGATAGCAATAGCAGGGTCTGGCATTTAACCTCTAGGGCTATTTTTTTTTTTTTTTTTGGTGCTATTTCACATAAATCAGCCAAAGGACCATTTGTTTGTGGGAACAATCTCTCTTTCAGGCGGAAAACATGCACCTCTGGTTTGGAAACAGAGACGCCATTCTTGCAGGACAATCACCCCTCCCTGGTCTTAAACACTGCATTACTGTTTAGTAAGTATTCCTCAAGATCTTTTCTTTGCAAATGTAATAGAATTGGTGTGGTAGTGTGGAAGTTAGCTGCTTTTCTATGCGTACTTTACCCAGGAATCAGAATCAGAAGAGCTGAAGGGCACCTCGGAGGTCTTCTAGTCCAGCCACCTGCTCAAGCAGGAAATCCTATACTAAGGTTGTGGCCTGCTAGCAGAGCTGGAGGCTGATTTGGACAGCGAGGAGGTTGGGGAGGAACATGGGCCGTTCCTGGAGTCTGGGGAAGGCTCTGACGATGGCTCTGCGTTGGAGGCAGAGATGGGGCCAGGGCCGTCTGGCAGTTATCAGCCGCCTTGGGAGTCGGACATCAGTGGGGCAGAAGAACAGCGGGAGCCTGTTCCCAGTGTGCACATGCACAGAGCTGCCAGAAGAAGGGAACAGCTAAGGAACAAGGGTCGACTCGGGAGTAAAGCCACAGGTGAATGGCCCCTCCCATAGGGAATAAAGAGGAGCAAAAGGGGAGTGGGGTTTGCAGGAGACAATTAGCTCAATTCATGAGGGTGAAGTTCTGTTCCTGACTCCTTGCCACGTATTGTCTGCTACAGCATGGCGTTTGGAAGATAACGGCCTGGCAACTCTCCAAGCCTAATAAAAGTCTGTAGTTGGGAAATCTCTTGAAAGACTGTTTGCCGGGACTTTGCCGGAGAGGAATGCCCTTTAAACTAAATAAAAGGGGTTTTATTGGGACGAGGAGTCGGCTTCGTGCTTTTGGGAAGCCTAGAACAGAACAAGAGTACAAGTAGTCAACTAACGACCACAATTGAGCCCAAAATTTCTGTTAAGTGAGACATTTGCTAAATGGGTTTTGCCCCGTTTCATGACCTTTCTTGCCACGGTTGTTAAGTGAATCACCGCAGTTGTTAAGTTAGTAAAACCCGGTTGTGAAGTGAATCTGGCTTCCCCATTGACTTTGCTTGTCCGAAGGTCCCAAAAGGGGATTGCAAAGTGATTGGCCCAAAATCACCCATCCTGCTTTCTTGCCAAAGGGAGAACTAGAACTCCCCGTCTCCTGGTGATCCGGCCCAAAGTCACCCAGCTGGCTTTCATGCCTAAGGCGGGACTCAAGTCCCCCTCTTTCTGGCTGATCCACCTCACAAGGTTGTTGTTGTTGGGAAAGAGGAGGAGGAGGAGGAAGGAGCATTGGTATATTCTCTGCCTTGAGCACAGCAAGTAATTATAAAAGCAGGATCAAAATCTAATACCTAAATAAATAAAAAATAGAAAGAGCGCCTGTCAACATAGGGACCTCCAGGAGGGGGGAAGGAGGGGGCTCCGGTAGCTTCCCCGTTTCTTACAGGTCCTCCCTCGCCCCCAACTCGCCCCCGAAGGCGGCTTCTTACCTCCTCCAAGCCAAGACCGGGCTCCGTGGCTCACCGAGCGGCCGCAAGAGGGCGAGATCGGCCCGCGAAGCCGAGAAGCGCCGGTGGGGAGGCTCCCTCGCCGCCTCGTCGGAGAAGGGAGCGTGGCCTGAGCTGACGCAGGCACCCAGCCCGGGCTTTGCCTATATAAAGGCGACCGCGCCGCCCTCCGCCTTTAAACCATCATCGCCTGGGTGTTTTTCGTGGACGTGGAGACTCGCAGCAGCTCCTTCGCAAATGGGCTCGCCCGCCTAGCGGTTGCCTTCCTGAGCCAGGTCACCTGTGGTCTCAAGCCGTCGGGATTCTGCTGGGCGCAGCACTAAGACTTCAAGGTAAGGCGGGGGGGGGGCTTCTTTGCAAACTCTTGCCCCCGGTTTTGTGTCTTCGGTCCCTTCCTTCCACGTAAGGATTCCCACGTTGGGGTATATGTGACAGAGAAAGAGAGAGAGAGAGAACGCCTCTGTTTCTCGCGCGTGGAAGCCCCTAGCGCCTAAACGGCTTAACTTGCCCGGGAAAGCGCGAGGGGCTGCGTTCACACAACGTCCTAAACTCGACACGTGTCAAGCACGGGGATGTGTTGGAGAGGTGGGGTGAGGGATCGGACCCCACCCCCTAGATTGAAGGGCGGCTCGGAACCAGGGTTGGACTCGAAAAGGAGAGCGAAGGAAACGTGCCAGGCGAATCCTGGCACGCTTTGTGACACACACGCACACACAAGACACAAACCGGGAATCGTCAAGGCGCGGCCATGTTTTCGGACCTCTTCCGGTTGGGGTCCGTAGCTTTATAGTCCTATAAATGTTCCGGTTTGTAATGCGACTTCTGGGGAGTAGGATCCGTGAATTGGGGGGGTGGGGGGGAAAGGGTGCTTACTGGTGAGGAACGAGCATTACTCACGCCTAACTACTCCGGAGTCAATCTTAGCTCAGTTCGGTTTCTCCCGTTGCAAGCGCGTCTTTTGACAGTCCCAGCCGAAGTCCCGAGAACTTAAGCTTTGGAATTGGGCTCAAGACCCAGCTTTTACACCTTTAGGATCGGGATGCTACTACGGCTGGGGAGGGTGGTGGCGATAAGTAGCGGAAAGCGAAAATGATCGCGGGGGGTCCTACGTTTGAGCCTGCAAGGGGAGGCGAAGGGGGCGCCCGTTGGGTCGGTATGTTCTGTTTTGTTAGAAACTAAAATAAAAGAAACGTGTCGGTTTCGCTTAGCGGTGGTCGTTCCCAAGCCTGACCGGCGACACGTGTCCTGGTTTTTTTTTTTTCCTCACCGCTTTCGCGACCGTCCCTCCGGATCGGAAAAGAGGACGTGCGGCTTGAACGTTCTGAGCTTTCATCAAACGTTCCATTCCGGCCCTCCGCGTTCCATGCGGTGTCTCAACGTTCCATTCTGTGTCTCAGCGTTCCATTCTGTGTCTCAACGTTCCATTCGGGTTTCCGCTTTTCTCGGTAGCCGTCAAAAACCACTGAAACGGGGGGGGGGGTCTTTTGGGGGGCGGGAGGACCCGGGTGGAATATTTATCAAGGTTATTTTACCTCTCTAAAATCCGTTCGCCTTGAAGCGGCTGCTCGCCAGGATGGCAGCCTTGTTTACTCTCTGCCCCCGCCCCCACCCCATCATAATGTTAATAGTTAATCTGCGTTATATCGGAAAGAAGTATTTTTAGTTATTCTGACCAGCCGCCGGGTTTATTTGGCTGACGGCTGTCTGGTGGCCATATTGGCCCCAAATAGTGAAAAACCCGAGCAGTATAAAAGGACAAAAACAAGAACAAAAATGCTAACTCGCTTTTTTGAGTCTTACACTAATTCGGTTTTTTTTTTAAAAAAAAAAAACCCACCATGCGCGATTTCTTCTCCCAGTGCTTCCTGCGGCGCGCACGAAAAAACCACACATTCTGCTAAATGCAAAGGCTGTGTGCTTAAAAAACAAAAACAAAAAAAACCGAGCGGAGGCAGTTTCTTTAAAGTAAGCAGGCGGTAAGCCAGTTTATTCCGGTTTTTCAGATCGGAGGTTTCTCTTCCTTCAGTCAAACAAAAGGCACACACAAGAGAAGTGAAGCAAGAATCAGTTCAGCCTTCCCCTTCGAACTCAGCTGCATTTTAAATGACTCAAATTGGAAGGTTTATTATTCTTAAGACCCAAGTTCTCCTTTTCTGGTGGTAAATTGAGAGGGTGCTTCAATCCTCTGGGGATGTTTAGAGAGAAGGAGGACTAAGGGGGGAACATGACAGCAGTCTTCCAGGATTTGAGGGTCCGTCACAAAGAGGAAAGGGTCGACTTATTTTCCAAAGCAAAAGGCGGCAGGACAAGAAACAATGGATGGAAACTAATTAAGGAGAGAAGCAACTTAGAACTATGGAGAAATTTCCTGACAGTGAGAATAATGAACCAGTGGAAAAACTTGCTTCCAAAAACTGTGAATGCTCCAACACTGGAGGTTTCTAACAAGAGACTGGACAGTCACTTGTCTGAAATGGTATAAGGCTGTGTTGGCAAAACCTATGCCACGCGTGCCGGAAGTGGCACGCAGAGCCATTTCCCCCAGCACGCAAGAGGTCGCCTGGAAGAGCCCCACTGCACATGCATGCACCACCGCCCGACAGCTGGTTGTTGGGCATCTGGTACGCATGCACAGGGGGCGGAGGGGTGTGCAGGGATGCGCTGCGCGTGAGGGGAATCTCATGTGCATGCGCAGACGTGCGCCGTGCAAGAGAATCGCATGGGCAAAGACATGGTGCGTGAGGGAATTGCACGCATGCACAGACACATGGCACGTGAGGAAATCATGCGCAAAGGTGCGTGCGCAAGGAGGGAATTGCATGGGCAGATGCACGGGAGCCGAAAAAGGTTAGCCGCCACTGGTATAAGGTCCCCTGCTTGAGCAGGGTGGTTGGGCTAGAAGAGCAATTCTTTAAGGTAGCTTTGTCTTTGCAGGCGTACTGCAGTTGTAAAGTGAGTCATGGTCGTTAAATGAATCCGATGTCCCCCATTTACTTGTGAGAAACCAGCTGAGAAGGTCCCAAGTAGTGATCACAGAACCCCAGGATGCTGCAACTGTCATAGAACCATGCCGGTTGCCAAGTGCCTGAATTTTGAGACCATGGGAATGCTACGATGGTCATAAGTGCAAGGAAAAGTCATAAATTGCTTTTTTCAGTGCTGTTGTAACTTTAAAGGATTGCTAAACAAATGTTTGTAAGTCAAGGACTGCTTGTGTAGCTGCTGAGGTGACCAAAGGTGACCCATGGAATTCCTTCTTCCTTCTATCCAGTTGACCTGTTTTCCTCCTGCATTTCACCCTGTAATTGTACTTTACTCATACATAACCTATTGAGTAATTAGAGATTATTTTCCACTTTGCTGTTGTGGTTCGTCAGCAGCCGGTGCAGATGGTAGTGGAACCGGACAGAGGGAAAGAATGGGGACCAGTCAGGGAGTCTGGAGAGGACTCGGACGAGGGTCCTGCATCCGATGAAGACATGGGGCCAGGACCATCTGGGAGTGGGGTGCTGCTTTCAGAGTCTGGCAGCAGCGAGGCAGAGGAGCAAGGGGAGCCTGTTCCCAGTGCACGTGTGCACAGAGCTGCTAGAAGGCGAGAGCAGCTGAAGCAGAAGGGGCGACTTGGGAGTAAGGCTTGGAGGTGATTGCCCCTCCCATAAGGGATAAAAGTCAGACCTCAATGACGGAAAGCTTTGCAGGAAGCAAAGTAGTTCGATAGATTCCAAGTCCTCTTTGAAACTCTGGTTGGGTTGGTTTCTGTATAATTGGAGATTTCTGTTTTGGGCAGCATTCCACAGCACTGAAAGGCGTGTGCTTATCTTGGGGAACTGTTTAGTCCTGGCTGGGAATTAAAGCATTTCCCAGCGTTGCAATAAAATACGTTTTGTTTTGAAAACGAGTTTGTGTTTAAGTTCGTTTGACAAATCTGGGTCAGAACACAAATGTTTGTAAGTCAAGGACTGCCTATATAGCTGCCGAGGCTTCCAAAGGTGACCCACGGAATTCCTCCTTCCTAATATCCACTTGACCTGTTTTCTTCCTCCTCTCACCCTGTAATTGTACTTTACTCATACCTAACCTATTGAGTAACTAAAGATTATTTTCCATCTTGCAAACCAAGCGGCGTTCCCTTGTTTTTCAGGCCTAGTCAGCAGAGGTCAAGTAACCCTTGACTTACGACCGCAATAGAGCCCAACATTTTTGTTGCTAAGTGAGACAGTTATTAAGTGAATTTTGGCCACATGTTACAGCCTTTGTTGCCACAGTTGTTAAGTGGATCACTGCGTTTGTGGAGATAGTAGCACTATTGTTAAGGGAATCTGGTTTTTCTGTTGACTTTTTCCCAACCGTCGCAATATTCCCCCTGGTCACGTGATCAAAATTCGGCTGTTTGGCATCTGACTCATATGACGGTTACAGAGTTCTGTCATCATCTTCTGAGACCCTCAGACAAGCAGAGTCGATGGGGAGGGGCAGATTCACTTAACCATGTCACTAAAAACTGCAGTGATTCACTTAACAATTGTGGAAAGGAAGGTCGTAAATCAGGGCAAAGCTCACTTAACAAATGTCTCACTTAGTGTCAGAAACCAATTGTGGTCATAAGTTGAGGACTACCTGTAGAAGAAAAAAAAATTAACGGAATACAAAAGAATGTTTAACCCAAATTGATTTAAACCTGATTTTTATTTTTTTTATATTTATTTGCCCTCACCTTTTCCTTTAGAATGGACTTCCTAAACGGCACTAAAATGTCAAATATATCCTGAAAAGTGTCTGCTCCTCTATTAGAATTGGAGAACCAATTAAGTTGAACTGGTAGTGGTTAGTTTAATGTACTTTGTGGTTTGATTTAACGTAGATAATTAAGATATTGACACTTTGGGAAAAGTGCAGAGAAGAGCAACCGCGAAGATGATTTAAGGTCCTGGAGACTAAAACATAGGAAGAACGGTTGTAGGGTTTGGGTTTGGCTAGTCTAGAGAGAAGGACTGGGGTGACATGATAGTATTCCAGTATTTGAGGGGCTGCTACAAAGAAAGGAGGAGGGGATCAATTTATTCTCCAAAGCTCCAGAGGGCAGAACAAGAAACAACAGATGGAAACTAATCAAGGAGAGAAGCGACCTGAAACTAAGAAGAAACTTCCCAACAGTAGAGGTTTTAAAGAAGAGCCTAGACAACCACTAGTCTGAAATGGTATAGTATCTCCTTGCTTGAGCAGGGGGCTGGACTAGAAGACCTCCAAGATCCCTTCCAGCGTCTATTCTGATGGATTGTGATTTGCTAATCCAAGTTACAGAGAAGCACCCATCTTTAAGAGTGTGCGAAGGTCCCCTTGAAATCTGCCAGTGCAAACAAGAAAATGTGTCGACGCTTCCATCTTCAAAGAGGTGCTTGGGATTTACTCCCTCGTTTTAAGTGGAGTTAGTCAGAATTTTAGGCTGAGGTGGCATTGAATCCTAGCAACTCAGCAACAACTGAGTAGGCGTAGCATGGGGTTGCCAGCTACTGTGGGAATGATTCAGATCGCAGGATGACTCACAGCCTTTTATGTCTTAAGCCCTACTAAGTCACTCTGTCTAGAAAGGGGGAACCCCACCTAAATAATTAGAAGCCTGGCTTTTCCAAAATGTACATGTGTGTCTTGTCTGTGAGTGCGTGTTTACAGACTGAGTTGTTGTCTTTGTCAGTCACAGCAACTTTTAATGAGGGAAAAAAATGGCAAGATGGCTGACAATTTAACCGATATATATATAGATAGTCCTTGCTTAGTGGCCTCAAAGGGGTACTAAGACAACTGGGTTGTTAAGCAGAGCAGTCGCTAAGCACCACTGGGAGTGTGCTTTTGTTGTGGTTTGCCGGCAGCAGGTGTGGATGGCTGAGGTCTCGGAGAGCGAGGACTCAGATGAGGGGCCTGCGTGTGATGCAGGGATGAGGGCCAGGACCATCAGGGAATCGAGTGCTGCCTTTGGAGATTGTGGAGGCTGGCAGCAGCTGTGAGGAAGAGGCCCCGAGGAGCCTGGGCCAAAAGTTCGCGTGCGCACAGGGCTGCTCGAAGGAAAGAGCAGCTGCAGCAGCACAGGCGACTCGGGAGTAAGGCTGCAAGGTAACGGCCCCATCCTGAGAAGATAAAAGCCAGCTGAGAAACTGCAGTTCTTTGCAGGAGGCAAATAAGTTTGATACTGGAGCCTGGTGGACATTAGGAATATCTGAGTTTTAGAGTCTCTTTGATTTATTGTTTAGGAACTTTATCTGTTGTTCTTGGCAGCCTTGCAAAAAACTTGGCAAGGTCTCTTCCTTCTCAGAGCTAATTAGTGGGAGGCAGCCTTTTATCTGTGAAGAAACAGGATTCGTAAATGAAACCTTAAAAGATTGTGCTGCTATTTGGGTCTTGTGTTTGCTCTCCTGGAACCAGGTTTGGGTCAAAACAGCTTAGGTTTCGTTCGCTTTAAAGCAGGAATGTCCAACCTTGGCAACTTTAAGACTTGTGGACTTCATCTCCCAGAATTCCTCAGCCAGCTTTGCTGGCTGAGGAATTCTGGGAGTTGAAGTCCACAAGTCTTTAAGTTATAGTTGGACACCCTGCTTTAAAGAGCTGAAAAGCAGTGGTAGATACAAGGGTTGGTTTTCAAGTTGCTTTTTCCTCACTGTTGTGACTGAGAACAGTCGCTAAATGAGGATTGCCCGTAGCTGTAAAAACTAACTGAGCCTGATGCAGTGTTTGTCATTGAAGGAAGCGGCCTTTCCCTGAGCTCAACCACCCCAATAAATCCCAGTCTCCCCCCAATATATCCCAATATTTAAAAGTGTGCAAACAAAAAAAGAGAAGCAGTTGTATTAAAATTGGTGCTTGGGGTGTTTTGTAGTAGATAAAAAAAACCATTGTAGCCTTTCTACAAGCTAATTACAATCACAAATTGTTAACAGAGGGCTTTGAAGTTTATTGTTGATTAAACTGTTAACGATTATAGTAGCTGGATGTTATAACAGGTCAAATTGGGTTGCAAATAGATGTAGAAGTTTATAAACCTTAGACCTGTGAGAAAAGTATTATTCTTGCAATATATTTGTCAGTGCTCATCTAGGTGGGAGTAAGGCTGCTGTGTTTTTGTCTTTAGTCTTTTTAATCCACATTATTAAATGTCTACTTAGTTTTGCTTTGTCCTTGTAAAAATCTCCATTTCTCCTCCCTTTTGGAGTTTGCATTTTAATTTTCTGTATTAAAAAAATAAAAATTTGAACCGTGGAAGTAATTGTAGGATCAGAGACTTAAATATTGTAGTCCTCGACTTACAACTGATCGCTTAGGTACTGTTGAAGTTAGGACAGACCCCATTTTACAACCATGACACGGAAACAATGCAGTCATCGTAAATATGAATCCATCTGAATTTTGATCACAAGTGCGAAGGTCGTAAGTCTGAAAAACTCATAAGTCACTTTTTTAGTGCCTTTGTAACTACAAACAGTCACTAAACAAACTGTTGTAAGTCGAGGATTAGCTGTAAATCTTGTGGCCTACCAATAGAAACTTTTTCGTATCTGTCTCGAAGATAGAATAAGAGTTGGAAGGGACCTTGTAGGTCATCTAGTTCAACCCCCTGCCCAAGCAGGAGACCCTATCCCATTTCTGACTGATGGCAGTCCAGTCTCTTCTTAAAAGCTTCCAGTGATGAAGCTTCTACAACTTCTGAAGGCAACTTCTGTTCCATGGGTGGATTGTTCTCACTGTCAGCAAATTTCTCCTTATTTCCAGGTTGAATCTCTCTCTGTTCAGTTTCCATCCATTATTCCTTGTCTGGCCTTCGAGTTTTTTAGAAAATAATTTGACCCCTTCCTCCTCTCTGGGGCAGACCCTCAAATATTGGAACTGTCATGCCCGTGGTGCAGACTGACTCTGAGGGAGAGGAGGAACAGCTGACAGGGAGTGGAGGTGTGGCTCCGGAGGTTGTGAAGGAGGCTGGGGAAGGGCAGAGGCCGACTGGGCAGTCAGAAGAAGAACCGGGCCCATCCCCTCTTCATCCTAGGATATGCAGAGAGGAATGGAGAA
Organism: Pseudonaja textilis; assembly: GCF_049901715.1. Classification (NCBI taxonomy): domain Eukaryota; kingdom Metazoa; phylum Chordata; class Lepidosauria; order Squamata; family Elapidae; genus Pseudonaja; species Pseudonaja textilis. The sequence goes on along the minus strand of NC_141992.1, from coordinate 7,648,236 downwards.
GGAAACAAATTGGCTTACGAGAGAGGAAGTGGCCATGATCCCCCTCATTGGTTGCAGCTGGGGAGAAAAGTATATAAGAGAGACGGTTGAAACACAGCGTTGCCAGAAGCAAAGCGTGTTTTATTTTGGGCTGAAATTATCTTGGTTGGAGACCTTCCAACAGACCGTGCCTTGTTATCTCCTTGAAGTTGGTAATTACTTATTCTGGTCCGTTGTGGAAATTCCTTCATTGTAGTTTGTTTTGTTTTTTTATTTCACCTCTATCTGTTCATTAAGTTCGGATTGTATTGCTTTCTTTTGAAGACTATTTTTGAATAAGTTTAATCTCCAACTGAGAATTATTGAACAGTGGGGCCAAGTTGGAGGCATTAAAGAACATTTATTTACGTTTTGGATTTTATTACGTTTGTGTTACACTCCGGGTCATCACAGGACCACTGCTATCACAGTTCCCCTGGTCCTTCTTTTCATCAAACTAGACATTACCCAATTCCAGCAACCGTTCTTCGTATGTTTTAGTCTCCAGTCCCGTAATCATCCTGGTTGCTCTTCTCTGCACTTTTTCTAGAGTCTCAACATCTTTTTTTATAGGGTGGTGACCAAAAGTGGATGCAGTAGTCTAGGTGTGTGGTCTTACTAAGCCTTACTAAGTAGGTACTAGACATATCTCTGCCTTGGGAGAGAAGTGGAGGGAGTCCTAATTTGTTTTATGACTGTTTTTTCTACCTTCTGATAAGAGGCTTAATGTTTTGTTTTTTTCTTATGTGTCCCAGGATTTACAACTTGCGCAAGAAAGAAGACCAAGAAACATGGCAGCAATCCCGTCCAGTGGCTCCCTTGTGGCAACCCACGACTACTATCGAAGTAAGAGAAGAGAAAAAAAACCCATTGTTAGCCCTTGCCGATGGCAGGTCAAAGAAACTCAACAGGATTGGGACATGCTGGGCTTTTTCTACCTTGTTGACCTCAGAAGGGTGTACGGTACAGATCTGCACACCATGTCACATCAACATTGCTTGGACTAGATACCTCTGAAGTGGGGTGGGAAGAAGGGGGATTGTCCTACTATACCCACTCCCCACTTTGTAGGGAGTTCTAGACTCACCTAAGCATCCAGCTGGGTGACTTTGGGCCAATCACAAGGAGACTGGGGTGGGAGTTCTAGACTCACCTAAGCATCCAGCTGGGTGACTTTGGGCCAATCACAAGGAGACTGGGGTGGGAGTTCTAGACTCACCTAAGCATCCGGCTGGGTGACTTTGGGCCAATCGCTAGGAGACTGGGAGTTCTAGTCCTGCCCTATGCTTGAAAGCCAGCCGGGTGACTTTGAGCCAGTCTTCCTCTCTGCCTTAGGAAGGAAGCAATGGCAAACCACTTCTGAAATCTTGCCAAGAAAATTGCAGAACTTTGGTCAAATAGTTGTCACAACTCAGTGAAGGCACTAAAAACAACATCTCCAAAACAAGCTTCTTTCCTTACTTTGTTTACAAAGAAAGAAGTCATTCGTTTCCTAGTAATAAGTAATCCAACAAGTTTTGAAGCTGATCTCCATTTCGGCTGTTGAATCAGATTAATTTAAGACTCCGCTGGTCACATGAAAATCCTTCACCTCCTGTTCCCTGACCTGAAGGCTTATCGGAATGGGGGTTGCCTGAAACTCTGTCCAAGTTCTTGCAATCAATCCTTCACTGTTTATTTTTCTACCCTGGGTGGAGTTTTGGGACACAAAGGCACTAAGGTAAAGTTCATTGGTCTAGTGCGAAACTTGGCAGCGTGGGAGGTGCGCTGCATTGTTTGCAAAGGATTGTGTTGTGACCTTTGGAGCGTTTGTGTGGGAAGATGGGATATGCCAGTTGTGGCTAACCTTTTTGTGGGCTCCTGTGCCAAAAATTGTGTGGTCACTCATGTGCCAACATCCAGAAGGCAATGCGGCCCCCCCACGCCCCCTCCATATTTTCGGCCTCCCAGAGGCTTGAGGAAAGCCTCTGCAATCTGAAAAATAGACGCGTTTCGTCACTTCCGGTATTTCCAGAAATACAGGGAGTGATGAAACGGGATTATTTTTCAGGCAGCAGAGGCTTTCCTCAAGCCTCTGGGAGGCTGAAAAAGGCCTCAAGCAGGCTGAAAATCAGCTGTGAGGCGTATGCAGGCACAGTGGGGTAAGTTTGCCTGAGGTGCACGTGCCGGCACAAACGGCTCTGCGTGCCACCTGTGGCACACGTGCCATAGATTCGCCATCACCGGGATATGCTCTGAGTTATGGGGTTTTAAAGCTACAGGTTGTTAGTTTTGGAAAGGTTTTCTGGGTTTCTTCTTTCAACCCCAAACATCTCTCCATTGCAACCTTTTTGAAAAATGGTATTGATAATACACGTGATGCATTTCATTTAATCATTACGCAAGGTGAGCGTTTAAAGCAGAGGAATCTAACCTTGGCAACTTTGAGATTTGTGGACTTGGCTGGTGAATTCTGGGAGTTGAAGTCCACAGGTCTTAAAGTTGCCAAGATTGGACCTCCCTGGTGTAAGCAATTACAGTTTAAAGTCTTAGTGTGACCCCAATGAATGTCTGTGAAAAAGGCTTTGGATATTGTTTATTTCTAAGTACAGATAATCCTCAATTTACAACCACAGTTGAGACTGGACCTTCCGTCGCTAAGCAATGCAGTCAGTGAGTTGCATCTGGTTTTTTTAATTTCTTTGCCATGGTGGTTAAGTGAATCTGGCTTCTCCTGTTGGCTTTGCTTACTGGAAGTCCCTTGAGAGAAGAATAAAATGGGACAAAACTCATTTGCTTAGCAACAGAAATGTTGGGGTCAATGGTGGCTGTAATTTGAAGACTACCTGTAGCAATATTGTGGCTAATCTGGTGCTTGGTCTTCTCCTGCAGGACGGTTGGGTTCCACCTCCAGTAACAGCTCCTGTGGAAGTGCTGAGTACTCTGGAGAAGTCATCCCGCACCATCCAGGTCAGTATTTTATAGAAGGCCAAAATTCATTCTCGCTTTGAGTTGAAGGCCTTTGCAAATCCAAGTCCCTGATTTAATGTACTAAGACGACCGGAAGAATGTCAATGGAGAGGAATGTTTACTAAATGGGGGATAGAATTTTGCGCATAAATATGAGTGCAAATTGTGTGAATGTTGACTGGACTAAATCACCATGCAGTGCACTGGATCTGTCTTTTGGGGTCAAATCTCTCATTTCTTGAAATTTGTCTGTTAAATCCATAGTCCATTAAATCCATAGTCTGTTGAATCAACATGCTTGTTCTTCTCATATGACTAAAGGCTTTTAAATCCTTTTTATGAAGCTTTATGATGATTTATTGTCAGGAAATTGGCTTATGCTCTGGAGTGGGCCTTGGATTGGATTGGTTTGCACTCATGTTGTGCTATCAAGCATTGCATTGCGATTGCTTTTCTTGTAGTAGTCTCTTCTCAATTTTGGATTTGGGTGAGCTGAGACCTAGGAGTCCCACTTAAGCAGGACTAACTTAGTTTAAGTTGGTTGGATTCAGACTCGCTGAGAAAGTGGCTGAGATTTTCAGTAGCCAGTTCTAATCCAATGACTGTAAACTAGGTATTTGTAGTCTTTTTTGCTCTCTATAAGAGAGCTTTTTGGTATCTATAAAGTTCAGAGGTGAGCGCGTTGATTTCAGAACATTCTATGTTCTTAGCTATTTATTCTGATTTTGCTATGTAAGGTGCATGAACATCTAAGCGCACACTTTTTTGTGAAAAGACGGCTCCATGGAGAAAGGTTGAAGTATAACAGGAAATCCTCGACTTGTGACTGGTCACTTAGTTGACCATTCAAAGTTATGGTGGAGCCCCTGGTGTATCTATGATCTAAACCAGAGGTCTTCAAACTTGACAGCTTTAAGACTTGTGGACTTCAACTCCCAGAATTCCTTCTCCAGTCCTGTTAGCTCAGGAATTATGGGAGTTGAAGTCCATAAGACTTAAACTTGCCAAGTTTGAAGACCTTTGGACTATGGAGTCATAAAAAGAAAAAAATGTTGGCTGGCAGGTCATTTCCCATAGAAATAGGAGAATTTGTGGGGAAGTAAATCCACCTAATTTTTCTGCTTTCTTTGCACATCTTTAATTTGGTTCAGGTTGAAGAGGAAGGACATTCTAGCCAAATTCAAAGCAGATGCAAAATTGACTTCCTGCCATCTGGGTGCAACTGATGAGTTGGTCTCAGTCCTTCTTTGGCCAAAACATTACATCCATCAGCAATCTTATGGTGCTGACTCTTATGTTACCCCTTCCTTTTGCTAAAGAAGGAAATGGAAATGTCCTTGTGTGATTAACATTGATTGGCAGGAGAGTAAATAATTCAAAATACCTTCAGTTCTTTCACTTGGGGTTATCTAAGGGAAGAAGGGTGGATCTAAGAAAATTTGAGCATAAGCAAATAATCTTGTTGGCAGAGATTTTGCTGGCTGGCCTTCTCTAAATTGAACCGAAGCCCGACGTGCTGTAGAAATATTACATTCTGCACTCACCTCTTTTCCTCTTGCATGTTCACTCTAGTCAAAAAGAAGAGTCTAGAAAGATAGTCCTCACTTTGCAACCATAATAGAGTCCTCCAATAATGATTGTAAAGCCAGTTGTCACATGATCAGACCGGATTGTACGATCCTTTTTGTGGCAGTCCTTAAGCAAACCTCAGGTCATGAATTGTGAACCCTTTGTTCACGAACGGTCATCTTTACCAAAACCTAGAAATAAAAACTGGCTTCTGCTATGTAAATAAAGTCAAGTAAGGGCAAATGTGGCTGGTTTCTGAGTATCCAAAATACAGTCACAAAATTGCAGGCGGCTGTCCGGACTTTGGAACCGGGTTGTAAATACCTTTTGGCAGTCCGTTGTACGTTTGAACAGCTGTTAAGCAACCAGTCGTAAGTTGAGGACTACCTGCAATCTAGAACCAAAAAGACCCATTGTAAATCCATTCTTAGTGCAGGAAGTAGCACACTTTGAGTAATTTCGTGTCTCCGTCAAACCAGTGTATCCTACCAGGATGAGGTGGTAAGAACAGTAGGAGAACTTTCTGGGCCACCTTGAGTTTCTAAATTAGGGGTCTCCAACCATGGCAAATTTATGACTTGTGGACTTCAACTCCCAGAATTCCCCAGCCAACATGGCTGACTGAGGAATTCTGGGAGTTGAAGTCCACAAGTCTTAAAAGTTGACACTTGTTGGAGAGCCCTGTTCTAGAGGATCGGAAGGCTATAAATTAAATTAAATATTTGATAAGACAAAGTGGTCTCTAAGCTCAACCACTTTCCTGTTTCTAATAACTGGTTTTTGCTTCGTTTTGTCCTTCCTTGTAGGACTTCCCAAGTCTGATCCTGGACATTGGTGGGCTAGTTTTTTCTTTGGAAAACACACCCATCCAGTGATGACAACTGTGTCGGAATCTCCAGAGAAGTAAGTGAGCTGGGATTAGACCAGAGTTTGTCAACCTTGACAACTTTAAAAGGGGTGGCCTTCAACTCCCAGAATTCCCCAGTCCTCTGGTGGGATGGGCGTGGCTTGGAGGAGGGCTTTACAGGTAGTCCTTGACTTATAACCATTCATTTTGCAGTCATTTGAAATTACAAACGATGCTGAAAAAGGGTACAGTCCTCCCACTTACAACCTTTGTAACACCTCCTGAAGTTCACGTGATTGCAATTAGCTCGCATTTACGGCCAACTGTGCTGTCCTGTGTTTGAGCAATTATGATTTGCAACCATTTTTGATGGTTTCTAGCAAAAAAACCAAAAAAGTTCCATTCAGAAGAATGGTCTTGTGGTTTGTGCTTAACAACCACAGATTCGTTTAATGACCATGATGGTTTGCATAATGTTCATCATAAAATCATATGCGACCGCAATGACTTAATGACAGAAATTCCAGCCCCAATTGTGATAGTAAGTCAAGGACGACCTGGGTGGGATAATTTTAACGTGTGAGTGGGGTGAACATGTGTTGTGGCCTGTCAGCTGCTGGCCCCACCAGCAGCCAAATCAGAGGAGGAAGAGGAGGAGACATGGGGGTCAGGGTCAGCATCAGGGCAACCTGTGAGCTCCGAGTGGGAAGAGGGAATGGAGCTGGCAGAGAGAGAGAGAGACACGGAGGCAGAGCCTGGGCCGTCCATCAGCCCTCAGGTGGAGAGTCAACAGCCCCCCAGGTCTGGAGGTAGCTGATGAGGAAGTGGAGGAACAGCTGAGTTCAGTGCCTGACGCTCAGAGGAGAGGAGAGCAGTGGAATTCTATGAGCCGATCCTTGGGAAGGAAGAGCCACCGCTCCTAGCAAGGCCCCACCCTAGCTCTGGGGATAAAGGCAGGGGCGGAGATGAATAGGTGTGGCAGACAACTATTCACCTTCCAGCTGGATACACTTGTTAGCTTGTGAGAGAAACTTTGCCGGAATGCGAGGAGAGGAGAGCAGTGGAATTCTATGAGCCGATCCTTGGGAAGGAAGAGCCACCGCTCCTAGCAAGGCCCCACCCTAGCTCTGGGGATAAAAGGCAAGGGGCGGAGTTGAATAGGTGTGGCAGACAACTCTTCACCTTCCGGCCAGGTGGACTTGTTAGCCTGCAAGAGAAACTTTTTGCCATGGCATTCCTAATAAAGGAATCTTTTGAGTTCACGCCAGAGAATTTGTTGCGTTTCGAGAGCTGGGTCAGAACAACATGGCAGAATGGAGTTGTAACGTAAGCAGTACATATCTGAAAAGTAACATGCTCTTACCTGGGCTATTTTTACAGCTCAGGAACCTTCCAGGTAGCCAATGGCATGATCACCTGTGACCTGGCCCAGGAAGTCATGAGGAAGCGCCACGCCAGCGAACCCAGCAAGACCAGCCCGGCTCCCACCGCGTGAGGAAGGCCGGCGTTCAACAGCTGACGCTTCTGATTTGACCGCTAAGGGGCTACCGCCCATTTTCCACTCCCCTTCCCTGTAGACTAGTTTAGGCTGCTTCTGAGTACAATTAATTTAGACGTAGGGCTTTTATAAAAATGAAAATGACAACGATAAATATATATATATTCCACACGCACCATTCTTTTCTACTCTCTTGGGGATCAACACAACTACGTCTTTTTTTCCACACTGCCGCCTTGTTAAGGCATTTTTCTTTCGTTTTGTACTTGTTGGATGGGAACTAATAAATAAGATCTGAGCAGCCTTTTAAACTGCTAGCGTCTGTGGTGAATTCTTGTGAACTCGAGATTAAATCGTGGGGGGACAAATTTTTTTTTCCTCAACATTTGTCTGAACAGGTCACTGAGTCTTGGTTTCTATCGAAAGATACAAAGTGCATGAAAAGCAGCACCACAACAAGCCAAAGATGCTTGTTTTTATTGAATTTCGGTTTGTTTATTTTGGAGGCTGTTAATTCCCTGCTGGAGAAGAATTTGGACATCAAATAATGTCGTTCTGAGCCTGGAGTAAAAAAAAATCCTATTCATGAACCTAGGATCCCTTTCTGAACCGGGTGCCTCTAGATTGAATTAGCCATTTGAAAAGGGTTTTTTGCATGTATGTAAAAATAAGGTTTAAAACTAGACATGGAAAACTCAAATCAGCCACTTACGATGGAGAGCGGTGCTACTGCAACTTCTTAGTTCCCCTTGAGTTCTTGGTGACTTTCACTGCCAAAGATCATTGAAGGGAGAAGTCATGTGGTTTAGTAATTAAGGATTCGGGCTAGACACCAGGAGGTGGTGAGTTCTAGTCCTGCCATAGGCATGAGAGCCAACTGGGGGACTTTGGGCCAATCACCAGGAGATGGGAAGTTCTAGTCCTACCTTAGGCAGGAAAGCAGGCTGGGTGACTGTGGGCCAATCACCAGGAGACGGTGAGTTCTAGTCCTGCTTTAGGCATGAAATCTGGCTGGATGACACTGGGCCAATCACCAGGAGACCGTGAATTCTAGTCCCCTCTTAGGCATGAAAGCTGCCTGAGTGACTTTGGGCCAATCACCAAGAGACTGAGGTCTAGTCCTGCTTCAAGCATGAAATCTGGCTAGGTGACTGTGGGCCAATCACCAGGAGACTGGGAGTTCTAGTCCCCTCTTAGCCATGAAAACAGGCTGAGTGACTTTGGGCCAATCACCAAGAGACTGAGGTCTAGTCCTGCTTGAAGCATGAAAGCTGTCTGGGTAACTTTGGGCCAATCACCAGGAGACGGTGAGTTCTAGTCCTGCTTTAAGCATGAAATCTGGCTGAGTGACTTTGGGCCAATCACCAAGAGACTGAGGTCTAGTCCTGTCTTAGGCACAAAGCCAGCTGGGTGACTGAGTCAATCACCAGGTAACAAAGAGTTCTAGGCCCACTTTAGGCACTTGGCCAGCAGGGTGACTGGGCTAGTCTCTCTCACACACACACACCCCTCAGCCCAACCCAGCTCAAAGGTTTGGGGAGAAAATAGGAGGAAAGGATTAGGTATGTTTGCCACCTTGACTTATTTATAAAAATCAAGGCCAAGTAAGTGTCTTCTTGTGCCATATGCATCATCAGAAGTTGGTGATCCTATTTTTATCAACAGCCACATGAAAAATGCTGCTAAGTTTCCCACAAACCAGTCTCTTAGATTTTGAAGCCATGATGTTCTACCTGGACCTTGTTTGCCTTCAATAGTTTTGGGTTTATCATGCTTCTAGTGGACTGGGAGATTCTTAGCACCCCTGCCCCATTTAAGAGTGCCCAGCCTCGGGGCTGTGTTAGGCTTTGCCACCTGTAACATCATTTTCCTGGGAAATATATAGTCTACAACAGGGTTCTCCAACCTTGGCAACTTTAAGACTTGTGGACTTCAACTCCCAGAATTCCTCAGCCAGCTGGCTGAGGAATTCTGGGAGTTGAAGTCCACAAGTCTTCAAGTTGCCAAGGTTGGAGACCCCTGGTCTACAAGTCTTCCCTTTGCTTTCTATACCGCTGCACACACATTGTTCAAGTGGCTGCCACCACACAGTGTGCTAAACTTCTGATCAATGATGTGGTCTCTGTCTTCAGTTGATACCGATGAGCCAGCTGTCACTCACCAGTCCTCTTGGTCTATGGGAGGTATTTGATTCCCTCCAACTCACCATTACAGCATAAAAACCATACTTGGTAGGGGCCCCCAATCCGCCACCTGAGAACGCACTCTGTGTAAATATAAATAAATTAAACATGGATCATCTGTGAAGATCAGTGAGGGCCTCAGACTGTGCTGGTGGTTCTCCACAACCAGTTCCAGTCTGTTGACAGATGGGTTGAAGTCCTTCATGGAGCTCCTGGTTTGTAGATGCCTCAGGGCTTCACATTCTCATATTGTCTTGTTTACCATCGACATGAATCTGTTGGACAGGGTCATCCATCAAACACGGGGTCAAGTGCCATCGGTAGGATGATTCCTTGCTGTACGCTTTGACCACAGTTGCCGAGTGATACCATTGAGGTCTTGCATAAGCGCCTGGAGGCTGTTCAGGTCTGGATGAGGAGGAACAGGATTAAAATCAACTTTGATATAACCAATTGTGTGTGTGTTCCATGTTCCCCCACAACCTCAGACTCTGCGTCTTTCATTCTGAATGAAGTAGCATTTCCAGGAAAAATGCAAAGTAGTGTTTAATTTGGAGGTCCTCCTAGACTTACAGCTTCTATCCAAAGCTGAAAAGCAGCATTGGCCAAGGGACACCATTGTCTAGATGGTTCTAGAAGTCCCTCAACTGTTACATGTGGACTGTTGCAAAATAAGTTGCATGGGGCTGTTTTTGAGGCCCATCCAAAGCTACATCTGCTCCAGAATACAACAATGCAAACACTATGAGTGTATCTTCCCATATAGGCAGTCCTTGACTTACAAACCTTTGTTCAATGACTGAAGTGACCATTTTTCACACTTAATGACCGTGGCAGCATCCCCACATGATCTAAGTTTGGACGCTTGGCAATTGGCTGATATTTATGAGGGCTGCGGTGTGGTGGTCATTTGATCATCTTTTCTGACCTTCTGACAAGCAAAGCCAAGCCCTACGAGCAGAACCATCAAGACACTTGATAAAAAGAATGTGATGTGATTTAGGAAATCCTCCCAACTTGAGGTTAGCTGGACATATCTGTGATCAACATAGAAACAATTTGCTATTGTTTTTTCTGGTTTTCTTATCTTGCTGGTCTACTGGCTTGAGAGTCTCCCATCCAAGTGTTAAACTGGCCTGACCCTACTTAATTTCTGAGCCTAGACATGGTCAGCAACAGAGCGCCACCTGTTGAAACCTAAGTATAATTACAAAAGTATCTCTTACTTAATACCTGATATACAGTATACTCTGCATATTTAATATACATTCTAGTTAGTAAACATTTCAGATAGTCCTTGACTTAAAGCTATTTATTTAGTGACCAAAGTAACAAGGGCCCCTAAAAGGTGACTTATGACTGTTTTTCACACACTTGCAGCATCCCCTTAGTCACGTGATCAAAATTCAGAGGCTTGGCAACTGGCATGTATTTATGACGGTTGCAGTGTCCAAGGTCATGCGACCAGCTTCGGCGACCTTCTGAAAAGCAAAGTCAATAGGGAAGCCAGATTCATTTAACAACCTTGTTACTAACTTAACAACTGCGGTAAGGTTGTAAAACGGAGCAAAACAAAACTCACTTAGCAATTGCCTTGCTTATTGACACTTTGGGCTCAATTGTGGTTGTCAAGGAGCACCTGTACTGTTGCTAGGCAGCTTTGGGAAGCTCTTGGGTTTCATCCAAGTTTGTGAATCTTTGGATTGACTGGCAGATTCTGCGTTCTCCTTTTAAAGCTAGACCTACTCTGAAATCAACTCAGCTCCAAGTAGCTACACAGCCACAAACCTACAGTTGTAACCCTTCAGCCTGTTAGTACATCTTCAGTTGCTGTAGGCTAATCATCTGTAATAGATCTACGCTTTTGTTCCTGGGCCCTACAATTCCTTTATAAGGTTTTTCTTTTTTTTCGCCTACTCTATTTCTGGCCTTGCAGACTCCTGGGTTTTCCGCCCATCAACTACTGGACTTGTGTTATCCTCAGCCAAGGCTCTGGCATCAAGAAAAGACCCCCCACCCATCCACAGGCAGGCTCTTACTCCAGCTTTTCTAGTATTATATGTGCTCATTCATTGCTAGGAAATGGGTCGGGCTTTGAATGGGGAAAGACTGATGCAACCGTCTCAGGGGGACGCCCCAGGAGGAAGTGGCTTTTTTTTTCACCCATCTAGGACACTTTTCTTAAATTGGTCTGCTTTTCACAGTTTTCACCTCCACATTCATCACTCACTGTTTGCATGTTATGGGTGTCAGGGCTCCAACACATCCACCCCTATTCAAATCATAAGTCTCCAGCCACATCTCTCAAAGTTAAAAAAATAATAATGTTTGATTAGGAATAGCCATGTTGGCGTTAGCTGGGTGCAGCCAACACTAAAATACATCATTCATTTCCCCCTTGACTCTGGTCTTCTCCCACCCCCTGGATGTATATTCTCCAATGGGACACTTCCATAGACAAGAGTCATCAATCATGCTCTCCAGTAAAAGTCTTGTGCATGGACAGCTTTGGGCTGCCAAGGTGATTATCTAAGGCATTTGAGGAATGCACTGCTTTCACACACTCCCTTTCTGCTGGCAACTAAAACAACCAAAGGAGTTTTTATTTTTTTTTTAGTTGACAATGGTACTTGTAATCTTGATTTGTGACATCAAATTGTTTTTGATTCTTAGCTGCCACATAGGTAGATGTTTTCCATGATGAGATGTCCCTCATCTGATCTTTCAGGTCTTCTAAAGGTACCCCCGACACTACTGGTCTTGATTGAGTCCATCCAAGATTATGTGCCATCAAGTGTTGTTGTATTTACTCTTAGTACCATATAGGTAGATGTTCTCCATACTGAGATGTCCCTCTCCTGGTCTTTCAAGTCTTCTAGTGGTGTCCCCACTAGAACCTCTGGTCACGACCATGATTCATTCCATAAATTCGTCTTCTAATGTTTTGTCTTCAGGAACTTCTGGGTCAGTGGTCGTGTTTGATTGCTACCTGAGTATATGTTCATGACCGGATTCAAAAATTTTGTGAATTTTTGGGTTGGAACCCGTTTTGGTCATGGTCAGAAGCATTTGTGAGCAGGGGTTCTACTACAATGAGATGTCCCTCACCTGGTCTTTCAGGTCTTCTAATGGTATCCCCCTCACTACTGTGACCTAGTCCATCCATGATTATGTACTATCTAGTTGGTTTTGATCCTTAGTCACCACATGGGTAGATGTTCTCCATAATGAGATGGAGACCCTCTCTTGATCTTTCAAGTCTTCTAGTGGTGTCCCCATCTCTACTGTGACTGAGCCCATCCACAATTATGTGCCATCAAGTTTTTTTTTACTCTTAGCCACCACATAAGTAGATGTTCTCCATGATGAGATGTCCCTTAACTGGTCTTTCAGGACCTCCAATGGTGTTCGCACTTCTACTATACTTGAGTTCATCCACCTTGCTCCTGATCTTCCTTTCTTTTTCCTTCCACTTTTCCCAGCACTATGGATGTATCAAAGGAACTCAGTCTTCTCACTGACTGATCATGTGCCATCAAGTCCATGTTGACTCTTAGTGACCACATAGATCGATCTTCTCCATGATGATCCTCCCCTAGCCTGATCCTTCAGATCCTCCAATGGTACACCCATGACCATTGCAACTGACTCCATTTAACTGACTCCTGATCATTCTCTTCTTCTCTTCCCTTCCTTTTTCCCCAGCATTGGAGCCTTCTCCAAAGACATGGGTCATCTGCTAGTTTGGAGGACCCTTCTATATCAGGGGTGTTCAAACTCGACAGCTTTAAGACTTGTGGACTTCAACTCCCAGAATTCCTCCTCCAGTCATGTTAGCTCAGGAATCCACAAGGCCAGCTGTTCCACTGGATAATTGTTCTAGCTGTCAAGAACTTTCTCCTTAGTTCTAGGTTGGTTCTGTCTTTTATTGTTTTCCATCCATTGTTTCTTGTCTTGCCTTCTGGTGCTTTGGAGAATAGATTGCCCCTCTCTTCTTTGTGGCAGCCCCTCAAATATTGGAAGATGCTATTATGTCACCCCTACTCCTTCTCTTTGTTAGACTAAACTTATATAGTTCCCCTCAATCGTTCACCAGAGGCTTCAGGCTACAGTCAGCCACACTAATCATCTTAGAAATGATGATCTAACATTTTTCTTTGGGTTGGGATGAGATTGGAGTGGCTCCCAAATTTGGAAGCTGCAGAGGAATGAGAAAAGCCATGTAAAGTCCTCAAAGTGGGATTGGAAACACATTGAAGCTCAAAATAAGAACCAGCTTGTGAGATTTAATACACTTCAGATGTCTTAAAGCATCCTTTTGTATTCCAGACAGAAAGCTAAAAATGGCATCCCTGTCCATTTCTGAGCCAAAAATCGAAACTTATTGCAGCCAAAGCACAAAACTGCCAGCCAAACGATACAGCTGTCTTGAATTCATAACAGTTGGAGTCTGAATAAAACATTTGTTTATTAATTATTATGAATTACTTACTCTGGTTTATATGCGGCTCCTTTTCTGTACTCTTTGACTTTCTGAAGAGTGTTACAAATCGGGTTTGAAAATATAAAAATAAAAGAACCAGTTAAACAACACACGAAGCAACTAACTCAATGCAGCTCCAGTTGGCTCTCTGGGTTTGTCAGATAGACCATAGGAGACACTGGGTGACAGGCAGGAACTAATTAGGAAGATACTCAAATCACTATCAAGCAAACACCTGTATATGGAGACCTGAGATATTCACAGTACAGCAAAACTTTCCTGGATATGATGTACATTTGTTTTCTCACACACTTACACACTCATAGCTACTGAGCTGCTTCCTTCTCGGCTAGGCTGCCAGAACCTAGTTAGAGGGACAATTCTTTAAGTTAGTGGGTTTCAGGACCCCTGTGATCCCCCAAAGTCCTTGATTTAGTTAAGGAGGAAGAGGAAGAAGAGGAGAAGAGGGGAAAAGGAGGGAAGGAGGAGGAAGACAGGAAGGAAAAGAGGAGGAATGAAGGTGAAGGAAGGACAAAGAGGAGCAAAAGGGAGGGCAGGGAGGGGAAGAGGAAGAGGAGGAGGAGAGGAGGAGGAGGAAGAGAAGAAGAAGAAGAAGAGAAGGAGAAGGAGAAGGAGAAGGAGAAGGAGAAGGAGGAGGAGAAGAAGAAGAAGAAGAAGAAGAAGAAGAAGAAGAAGAAGAAGAAGAAGAAGGAGGAGGAGGAGGAGGAGGAGGAGGAGGAGGAGGAGGAGGAGGAGGAGGAGGAGGAGGACCAAAATTGAGACATTTTGCTACTGACTCGTATTTATGGCAGTTGTAATGTCCCAGGGTCACATGATCACCTTTTGTGACCTTCTGACAAGCAAGGTCAATGGGGAAGCCAGATTCATTTAACAACCATGTTACTAGCATGACAATTGCAGTGATTCACTTAACAACTTTGGCTAAGTCATTAAATGGAGCAAATCTCACTAACAGCTCTCTCCCAATAGAAATGTTGGAATCAATTATGATCATAAGTGGAGTACTACCTGTATATGCACATAAAATCTCTGTCATCTGGAAATGTAACTCGCAGAGTCACCCTGTCTTCTGGCTTTCTCTCCTTTCTCCAGTTCTGTCTCACCCCGATTGAAATTTTAAATCATTTTAGCCACTTTATGCAGCCATTAAAGGGGACTGCACTTCACAAACACTTGATAAATTGCACTAGAAAAAATGCTTTCAGACTCCTGATGAACTGGATGTAAACATCAGTGCTATGAAATTTGTGTAGGATTGCCCCACCCATTGGCTGGAATCCGTGAAACAAGGCAACATTGTCTGACTCTGCCCAATTTTGGATGAAGTCATTTGAGGACAGTTGGTGGAGTCTTGAGTTCATCCATTACGCAACCAGAAACAAAAACAGAATCCAGTAAAAACAAGCCTGAGAACTATGGCAAAAGAGCATCACTAGACAGTAGTCAAATAGAAAGTCAAAATCCAGCCAAAACTCTGTTGAGGCCAACATTTTTGTTGCTAAGTGAGACAGAAGTTGTGGGTACTCCAACACTAGAGGTTTTTAAGAAGAGATTGGACAACAGTCTGAAATAGTATAGGACCGTGATGGCAAACCTATGGCACTTGTGCCACAGGTGGCACGCAGACTCATTTGTGCCAGCATACGAGCTGCAGGCAAACTTAACTCATTGCGTATGTGTGCGCCTCACTGCTGATTTTTGGCCGGTTTGAGGCCTTTTTCGGCCTCCCAAAGACTTGAGGAAGGCTTCTGCAGGCTTCAGCAAGCTTTGTAGGCCGAAAACTAGCCCCGTTTCGTCACTTCTGGTATTTCCGGGAAAACAGGAAGTGATGAAACGGGGCTAGTTTTCGGCCTGCAAAGCTTGCTGAAGCCTGCAGAAGCCTTCCTCAAACCTTTGGGAGGCCGAAAAAGGCCTCAAACTGGCCAAAAATCAGCTGTGAGGCGCAGTGCAGGTAAGGGGGCGGTGGTGGGAGGATTATGCACGCATGCGTGGGGGGGCGCGCGCATTGCCTTCTGGGGGCTGGCATGCGAACGTGAGCATGCAAGTGCGGGCACAATTTTTGCCACAGGAGCTGAAAAAGGTTAGCCACTACTAGTATAGGATTTCCTGCCTGAGTAGGGGGTTAGTCTAGAAGACCTTCTAATTCTGAAACAATTCTGAAATGTCCTGACGGTTAGAGCAATTATTCAATGGGACAACTTACCTTCAGAAGTTGTGAATGCTCCAAAACTGGAAGTTTTTAAGAAGAGATTGGACAACTTGTCCAGAATGGTGTGGGTCTCCTGCTTCCAACTCTATTATTCTATATTCTTTGTAATGCTGCACTCACAACCTTTCAGATTTTGACCATCCCATTCCATCAGGCACTATTGCCTGATATATTTGACCGGTGCCGTACCAGTTGCTTAAGCTATTCTACCATTTATTGTCAGTGAAAGATCTGATCCTTTGTTTGTTTGGGGTTCTTTTTTGGCCATTTTCTATAACTCATCTCTTTTCTTTCCCCACTTTGTGTATTTTAGCACTCCAAAACAAACAAAATGATCCCTCACTCTTCATTGTTCCCCTAAATTGTGCGGTGTGCTCTCAGCTGCCTGCTTCCCCCACCCAGGACCAGGAATTTCTGGCTCTTCCTGAGTTTAAACCAAGGTTATTTTTAGATGCCAAGATTTTTCAAGGCTTGGCAGGCAGCAGAGAGGAAAGAATTACAGGGCCGGAGACTGAAGAGAGCAGATGGATGGAATTCCATCTGCCTGGATAAATTGAGCTAAGGAAGTGGGCCCATTTATTCACAGCAACCTAGCTAGAGAACTTTTGATTGCCAGTACAAGATTTTTTGTCAGATCAGAGGCTCTTCCAGGGTTAGAGAAACTGCACCGGTTAAATATTAGTTTGGAAACAGTTTCATCAAGATAGAAACTGCTGTGAATTGCACTCTGGAATTCTCGGTTTTTCTGGATTGGTTGCCAGAGGCTGTGAAATTTGTTTTCTGGATTCACATAATAAAGGGATTCGTAAATGAACAAATCAGGGATTGGTGCTACACCACAACAAGAAGGAAAAAAGAAAAAGAAAAAAAAAGATTTTATACATATGTATTGCAGGAACTCCCTTGCTTCCTCTCGCCCCTCCCAGAGCAGCCACTTACTGTACCTGCCTGCTGGGAAGGGGAGGGGAATAGAAGAGAGGAGAGGGGAGGGAAGGATTTTTATGAGGCTCCTGTCCACCATTAAACCATCTTTCCAAACAGCCTCCGTGTTTCCAGTGTCTTTTTCCCACTTGGAACTGAACCCAGAAGGATATTTCTTCCAACACTTACTTTCTTTTCCTTCCTTCCTTCCTTCCTTCCTTCCTTCCTTCCTTCCTTCCTTCCTTCCTTCCTTCCTTCCTTCCGTCTTTCTCTTTGTCCCTGTCTCTTTCATTTTTCTTCCATTCCTTTCTTTCTTTTCTGTCATTTTATTTTATTTTATCTCCTTCCTTCCTTTCCTCCCACTTTCTATCCTTTCGTCTCTCTTTCATTTTTTTCTCTTTCATTCTTACCTTTCTTTTTTCCTTTTTCGTTCTGTCTGTCATTTTATTTCTATCTTATCTTTCTTTTTTTTCTTTCTTTCTTTCTTTCTTTCTTTCTTTCTTTCTTTCTTTCTTTCTTTCTTTCTTTCTTTCTTTCTTTCTTTCCTTTCCCTCCCTGTATCTTATTTTTCTTTTTATCTTGCCTGCCTGCCTGCCTGTCTTCCTCTTATTCTGCACTTGTGCATAATATGCCTTAATTCTAAACGGGAAGAACTTGCTGGCTACCTACAGAGATTATTTTTGCCTAATGGGAAGATCAAAAGAAGCGTTGAGTTTCTTGAGCTCCTATTTAAAGCAGTCGCTTGGAGCAGGATGAAAAAAATGCTGACTCCACAGCGCAGAGACAAATGGATTTGGGGTGTGTGTGTGTGGACTCTGCCACCTGTTAGAAGTCTGGCTACTCGACCGCTGCTCCATTATTCAGCAATATTTGCTGTCCGAAAAGCAGCCATTATTTAGGGGCTTGTAAAGGCCAACTAGGTCCAGTTCTCAGGGCAAACATCTCTAGGCAGTGCCTGTCTGGAAGAGAATCCTGGCTTTATATTTACCTACTGGGAAGAACAGAGCTTGGACACCCTTCCAGCCATCTGCTGAACTGCCATTGTGTCACCCAGATCTACTTGGCAAAACTGAGAGTGCCCGGCTGCCAATTGCACCCATTAAGTGCCCTTTTGCTGCACTTGGGTGGCTGGAAGCTGCTGCACGGTTGATGTGATTAAGTTTCAATCAAGCACACAACGATGCTCCCAGCTGAGTCACAGCAACACAGTATGAGAGACCTGCGGTGAAAACTTAAAGAGAAGCTGGCAGAGAGGATTATAATTTATATTCTCTCGTTCTTTACCAATTTCTTTTTTTATTATTATCTAGGAAGTTAGCACCCACCCCTCTCCTAGAAAATTGAAATATCCTATGAAATATTAAAAAGGCAGAATATTTCCCCTAAGAAGAGTAGAAACTCAAGAGCAGAAACACCTCAGAAGCAGAAAGTCACCCCCACTTTTGTTAATGGGTGGGCCATTAAAACTTGGGCCAGAATACTTTGCATAACGAAGATCTCCAGGTAAAGCTATAGCAATTGCCCAAAGCCCTTTCATTACATCATCATCATCCAGTAAGGCTCAACCAAGCCTGGGACTCAGGACAGCCTATAGAGTTGTCCCTGCATGGCCCCATGGGAGTCTGACAACCAATCAGAATACAAACTCCAATTCCAATCCCAACAAAGGTTATAAAACTCAGGGACTCTCAGCATATCTTCCCTTCCTTCTCTTTTCCTTCACCTTGGAGCAGGTGATCATTCTTCTTTGGAGCTTCAAACCCTGTGGTCCTGCTGTCCACCATTAAACCACCTTCCAAACAACCTCCATGTTTCCAGTGTCTTTTTCCCTACTTGGAACTGAACCCAGAAGGATATTTCTTCCAACAATTATTATTTATTTCATTTTTAAAAACAAAATTACAAATCTCTATTTACATTAACAGCATTGTGTCATTTGTAATACCTGTTTCTTTTTGTACTTATACATCAGTTCTAATTCCTATATTCTACCCATTTGTACCACCTATTCAGGGGTGGGAATCAAATTTTTTAACAACCGGTTCTGTGGGCATGGCTGAGTTGGTGGGCATGGCTTGGTGGTCATTTTATTGGCTGGGTGTGGCCAACTCAACATCACTCACATTGAGGCACGCATCTCCTCGCCGGGCCTCACATGGCTGTGAGGATGCTGCAACAGTCGTAAGTGTGAAAAATGGTCATAAGTCCCTTTTTTCAGTGCCATTGTAACTTTAAATGGTCACTCCACACAAGCAAAGTACCACCAAAGGGGGGAAAGAAACTCCTGAGACAGGAAGTCTAGTCCTGCCGAGAATGTCATAAGGGTTAATGGAGAGGCAGTTTCTGTGAGCAACACCAGAATGTTTCCTTCCTGCCTTCCTTACAGGATTAGGCCAATAATTTCTTCTAACAACCGGTTCTCCAGACTGCTTAGAATGTTAACAACCAGTTCTAGAGAATAGGTGTGAACTGATAGAATCCCACCCCTGCACCTATCCCAAACCACGTAATAGTCCAATTCGTCCTTGCCTATTAATTCCACTGTGAATTTATCCATTTCCACACAGTCCATTATTTTTTGTATCAGATCTTCTTCGGATGGTATTTTTTTTCTTTTTTCTAGCCCTGTGTGAAAGCTATCCTTGCCGCCATTATAATATGTATAATGATGTATTGGATAGACTTGCTAATTCTTTACCAATTACTATATTACTGCTTCTTACAAAGGGTGACATCATACCAATGGTGACTCTTGTAACCAGAAAGCTTTGAAGCCAGATGGAATTTCGTTGCACTTGATTCTTATTGCAAGCTTCTAAAGCTCTGCTTCAAAACCTTGGTAACTTGAACTTCAACTCCCAGAATGCCCCAGTAAACACGAGAGTTGAAGTCCAACCATCTTAAAGTGGCCATGCTTGAAAAAAAGCCACTCATCAATATGATTGGTTTAGTGGTGGGTATTTCTGTCTCTCTGAAAAAAAATGCTCTTGGCACCGAATTTATACTTTATACCAACTTTGCTTGTCAGAAGGTCATAAGAGGGGATCCCATGACCCCAGGACACTGCAATAGTTGTAAATATGAGTCAGTTGCTAAGCATCCAAATTTTGATTACATGACTATGGGGATGGCACAATAGTCGTAAGTATGAAAAACGGTTCTAAGTCACTTTTTTTTAGTGTTCTTATAACTTCAAATGGTCATTAAATGAATCATTGTAAATCAAAGGATTATCTATATCTTTACCTATAAATCTTCAACCAACAGGAAAATATGGCTTAAAATTCAGGAATCCTTCCAGACACGCTTCCCAGGTCAGAGTCACACAATATTCTTAACCTTCAACCAAAATGAATGAGCAATGTTTCTTATTATCCCATCAAAATAAATCTGCCAAAATAAACAAACCATCGAATGTGCTTCATTCACGTAACATGTTAAGATAATGGTTGGATTCCCACAAGTGGCTGAATCACCAATCCTAGAGTCGTGCATATTCGATGGACAAACTCAATTTGGGATCTTTTCCAGTCTCTGAAGCAAATGAGAATACATTCAAGTTTGAATTTCGCAGAACCCAAGGGCACCAAGAGGCAATATATACAGATTCATCAGCCCAGTTCTTCTGCTTAGCTTTTTCCAGTCTTTTTCCATTCTGCCAACATTGGACCCAAATTTTTGTCTTGGATTTCAACAGGCTCGCTATCCACAGGAAGATTTGTGAGGTGTGGTGGGTGCTAATTAAGTATTGCGTTGCAAAGTGTAACAAAAGACAAGGAAGTTTAGTCGTGGCCCATTGGATCATTCATAGAACATTGAATAACAGAGTTGGAAAAGACTTTGGAGGTCGTCTAGTCTGACCTTAGGGCAGGAGACCCTATTCCAGTGATGGCGAAACTTTTCAGTACCAAGTGCCCAAAGTACGCAGGCACATCCCCAAAATGCAATGTGTGCCCGTGCCCTGTGCATGCACCCCGTGCATGTGTGCATAACCATGTGTGTGAGACCCCCTGCACCCACCACACGTGTGTGTGACCTCCCTGTGACCCCATGCATGTGCATGCAACCCCTGCATGTGCACCCCCACATATGCATGCGCGCCCCACCCCCTGCATGGCAGAGACCTGAAGACCAGCTGGCCGGCAGGAGGCACATGGGTGCATGCACAGTGGAGCTGAGCTGGGGCAATGGCTTGTGTGGTCAGAGAAAGCGCTCTGCTTGCCACCTCTGGCATGTGTGCCAAAACTTCACTATCACGGCCCTATTCCATTTCAGAGAGATTTCTTCTTGAAAGCTTCCAGTGGGGCCACAACTTCTGAGTCAGTGTCATGCCACTGGTGGAGACTGACTCTGAGGGAGAGGAGGAAGAGCCGACAGGGAGTGGAAGTGTGGCTCCGGAGGTTGTGGAGGAGGCTGAGGAAGGGCAGAGGCTGGCTGAGCAGTCCCAGGCCCATCAGGGGTGGGATACTACCAGTTCCCACCTATTCGCTAGAACTGATTGTTAACCTTCTAAGCAGTTCAGAGAACCGGTTGTTAGAAGAAATTACTGGCCTAATCCTGTAAGGAAGGAAACATTCTGGTGTTGCTTACAGAAACTGCCTCTCCTTTAACCCTTATTATGTTCTTGGCAGGACTAGACTTCCTGTCTCAGGAACATCTCTGGAGTTTTTTTCCCTCCTTTGCTGGTACTTTGCTTGTGTGGAGTGACCATTCAAAGTTACAATGGCACTGAAAAAAGTGACTTATGACCATTTTTCACACTTACGACTGTTGCAGCATCCCCACAGTCATGAGAGGCCAGGTGAGGAGATGCGTGCCTCGATGTGAGTGATATTGAGTTGGCCACGCCCAGCCAATAACATGACTACCAAGCCATGCCCACCAACTTAGCCACGCCCACAGAACCGGTTGTTAAAAAATTTGAATCCCACCCCTGAGGCCCATCCCCTATCCATCCTAGTGCACGCAGGGAGGAGAGGATAAGGGAGAGACATGGTCTACTCAGGAGGAGAGGGCCTTCATCCTCTTCATGGGCTGCAGCTGTGACAACTGGATAAGAGGACGGACATGCATACGGGCGAGCGCTGGAAACAAAGCGTGGAAATATCTCTAGTTTATGGTTCCTCTCTGAGTTTGGCGTCCTTCCCAGTGTGCGTTATCTGTGGACGTCCTCCAGCCCTTATCTTGCCTGGTTTGTGTTGCTTTTTTCCTTCTTCATGTAACTGTTTGTGTGGGAGTTTTTTTGTCTTCTGTCAAAGATATTTGGAGCTTGGAAGCAAAGTGAAGGAATAAAAGGGGCTTAACCTGTTTTCTGTGGCCGTGTTTGTTTCGCATCCCGCCCTGGGTCATCACAGTCAAGCTGTTCCATTGGTTGCCTACTCTCACCTTTAGGAAATGTCTCTTTCATTCTAGGTTCAAAGCCTTTTGGATTAAACCTACATCCCAACAGGGCTGATGGTAGGATAATTTGTCAATCACCTTGATCTTACCCTCTACCCCTTGTGGTCAGGTGATGGTGTGTTGGGGGCACCACTTCTGCCCTGAAGGGCAGTTTAAGAGAAAGCTTCAAAGTTCTCATAGCTGGTGAAGTTCCGGAGGAGTTCTCTGATGTTCTGGAAGTCCGGCCTTTGGTTGGGATCCAGGTTCCAGCATTGGCACATTAGGGAGTACATGACAGGAGGGCACCTGGGCGGGCAGTGCATCTGGAAGCCATTTTGAACCTTGGTGGAGACCTCCAAGTTACTCATGCCTGTGGGAAAGGAAGGGAAAACGCAGCCTTATTGACGTATTCCGCGTATGGCATGAAATACCCGGAGAGCAGTAGATGTAGTCCTCGACTTACGCCCACAATTGAGCCCAAGATTTCTGTTGTTAAAGTGAGATACTTATTCAAGGAGTTCTGCCTCATTTTACGACCTTTCTTGCCGCGGTTGCTAAGTGAATCAATCAGAGAGGAAACCCCCCCCCCCAATGCCCTGTTTTCAGCCTGGACGGCCTTCAGCAGCACCCTGGTAGAGTGCAGAGGGTCTCTGAGTCCCCCTCCCACACACCACGGTTTGGCTGCCAGAGGCGCTGCAGGCCGGTCCTTTGCTATTTCCAGGTTGGCCCTGCCGGCCAGATTTAAGTACCTCGCGGCCTGGATCTGGCCCCCGGGGCCTTGAGTTGGACACCCCTGTTCTAAAGGGATCCAGAAGGGAGAAGCCTGATCCGATCTGAGAGTTTTGCAGTGAAAATTCAGCACCAGAAAAAAATGAACACAGATGGCTGATGCTTCATTTAACATCTTTATAAACAGAATAAGTAGATTTTACAAACCGGCTGTAGATTTCTCCAACAGGGAGCAAACTCAAACAGAAACGTGTTGCAAGTTCAGAGCAGAGCTCCGGTTTTCAGCAAGCAAGCAAGCTAGTTTTGCAGGCAGGCAAAAGGAGAGAGGCCGTTTCATCTCCATAGACAGAGCTCAACATAGCTTCGGAGCTGCAGAGCTTAACGTAGCCACGCCTAGGCTACTTCTAGTTTCAGTTTCCAAACTGTCCTCATTGGCTGATTTAATTGCTATGGCTATTCATTGGCTGATCTTGTTACCAAGCTCTATTTCAGTTCGTGAATATACTCTGACAGGGTCCTAAGGATACCCAACCAAACTCTGTGCTCTCGTCCCCATACCTGGATACGGGTTCTGCCCGCGGGTCATGATTTCATACAGGAGGATGCCAAAGGACCACACGTCCGATTTGATGGAGTAGCATCCGCAGGAAAGGGCTTCCGGTGCGGTCCACTTGTAAGGAAAGCTCTGGGTGTAAGAGAGGTAGATATCTTCCTGCAAAGACAGAAACAGAGGGTGATCCACTTTGTACGGTGTCTTTGGAAAACTTGACATTTCTAGATCCCCTCAAAAAGGGATCTGTTATGTACAGACAAGGTCCAATCAAGGGACCGAGTGTCGGGGTCATAATCCACAGTTTCTGAACATTATAGGTCGTCCTTGACTTGCAACATTTCAATGAGTGACCGTTCAAGGCTACAATGGCACTGAACAAAGTGACTTACGACCGTTTTTCACACTTATAACCGTTGCAGCATCCCTAGGGTCATAGGATCTAATTTTGGGTGCTCAGCATCTGGTTCTTATTTATAACGGTCGCAGTGTCCTCGAGTTATGTGATTCGCTTTTGCGATCTTCTGACAAGTAAGATCAATGGGGAAGCCAGATTCACTTAACAACCACGTCAGTAACTTAATCGCAGTGATTTATTTAACCACTGTGGTAAGAAAGGTCGTAAAATGGGGCACAATTCATTTAACGAACGTTTCGCTTAGCAACAGAAAATTTGGGCTCAGTTGTGGTTGTTAAGTCGGGGAGTACCTGTAATATCAGGGATACGTTACATTCCTTTTTATTTTTCATATTATTCTTAGGTTGCATTAGTTTGGTTTTTTTTTTAACCTTTATACTTTTAAACATCACTAAAAGCTATTTAAAAAACTGACCAATTGCCATCCCTAACTTTTCAGCAATAATAATAAAGTTATATTTAATTTAATATATAAAAATATATTGACAGATCCAAATCTTTATTTATTTATATATATATATAAATATAAAACAATGCCAAATAAGTTGATGTAGTATAGAGAGATCCAAATCTGTCTCTGTCTATCTATCTATCTATCTATCTATCTATCTATCTATCTATCTATCTATCTATCTTCTATTTATGTCTCCCTCCCTCCCTATATCTATCTATCTATCTATCTATCTATCTATCTATCTATCTATCTATCTATCTATCTTATCTACCTACCTACCTATCGTTTATCTACCATCTACCATCCATCCATCTATTTATATTTCTACCTCTACCTCTACCTCTACCCCCCACCTCTCTCTCTCGTAAATTGAGGATTACCTATCCACTAATCCTTGATTACCAGTCTTAAACGGAAATAAAGTTTGACTGGACATATTCATTCTGCCATTTGGCCTTTCTGGATTAAATCCTGGATTAAATCCTATTTCTCTGGATGCCGTTGCGTCTCAGAAGGATTGAAAAATACCTCGATCAGCCTGGCCATCCCAAAATCTCCCACTTTGCAAATATAGTTTTCTCCCACCAGGACGTTCCTGGCAGCCAAATCCCGATGTATGAAATTCTGCGATTCCAGGTAGCTCATCCCCTCGGCCACCTGGGAGGCCAAGCAGACCAGTTCCACCAGCTTCATCTGTTTCCCCTCTGGACCTGGGAAGAAACGGACAGTGACATAAGAATCCCCCAGACCATGAGTTCCCCCACCACCACAAAAAAGTTTCACTTCTTTTTTAGATGGAGATAGCAAGAGGAGGCATCTCATACACGGAGCTCAGAGAAAGATAGATTAACAGATTAACAGAGTTGGAAGGGACCTTATGGGTCATCTAGTACAACCCCAATGTAGGTCATTAGACAACCCGGTGCCCACAGGCACCAAGAGGAGACTCCCATTACGGGGACCACACACTAGTGGGCCAGAGGTTTTCAGGTGGATGGTGGGGAATGGAATTCTTCAGTCAGAGCTGAAGAAGCTTCTTGGATGAGCAGTGAAATGTCTTCAAAGAAAAACCAGAAAGTCCAGTGGCCCCTTGGGGAAAAAAGCACCTTTGGGACAACCATGACCTGGAGGACTGAGCATCTCCATAGGCATCTTGGAAAGAGGAGAAAAGACTAGAGAAGGACTTAGAATAGAATAACAGAGTTGGAAGGGACTTTGGAGGTCTTCTAGTCCAACCCTCTGCCTAGGTAGGAAACCCTACACCACTTCATACAACTGTTATCCAATCTTTTCTTTAAAACCACCAGTCTTGGAGCATTCACAACTTCTGGAGGCAAGTTGTTCCACTGATTAATTATTTTGTCAGGAAATTTCTCCTTAGTTCTAGACTGCTTCTCTCCTTGATGAGTTTCCACCCATTGCTTCTTGTCCTGCCTTCAGGTGTTTTGGAGAATAGCTTGATTCCTCTTCTTTGTGGTAGCCTCTCAAATATTGGAACCCTGCTATCACGTTTCCCCTAATCCTTCTTGTCATTAGACTAGACATACCCACTTCCTGCAACTGTTCTTCGTATGTTTTAGCCTCCAGTCCCCTAATCACCTTTGTGGCTTTTCTCTGCACTCTTTCTAGAGTCTCAACATCTTTTTTACATCGTGGCGACCAAAACAGGATGCAGTATTCCAAGGGTGGCCTTACCAAGGCATTACAAAGTGGCGTTAACACTTCACGTGATCTTGATTCTATCTATTCTGTTTATGCAGCCTAGGACTCTGTTGGCTATTTTTTTTTGCCAGCGGCTGCACACTTTTGGTCACCAAGGAGGATGCAATGGACCATAACACCATTTTGTGAACAGGCCATCTTCTGGCGAGCTTCTGTGGGGTGGGTTGCTGATGTTCTTACAATGCACTTTTGTCCTCATTTGGGCAAAATCTAGGCTTAGCTATGGATACTTTTGGACAGAGGGGCGGAACCAGGAAAAAGGCGATGGTCTTACCCCAGAGGTCTCCAAATTGGCGACTTTTAAGACTTGTGGACTTCAACTCCCAGAATGGGAGTTGAAGTCCACAAGTCTTAAAGTCGCCAAGTTTGGAGGCCTCTGCTTCTTACCTTTCTGGTCTTACCTCTCAAGAAGGCGAGCAAGTTCCCTTTGGTCATGATTTCAGTGATGATGTAGACGGGATCCCCGGCCGAGCAGATGGCATAGAGAGAAAGAATATTTTTGTGCTTCAACAATCTCAGGGCCTCGATCTCATTTCTGAAGGTGTCCTGGCACGTCAGATCGGCTGGGATGGGACGAAAAGCAATGGTAAATTTCTCCCTTCTGGTATACCTCAACTCCTGATTACTTTACCAGGCGTATAGGTAATCATCGACTTACAACCACAAGTGAGGCCTGTTGTAACTTCGAACAGCCGCTAAGTCAAGGATTACCTGTATTTAAGTCAAGGATTCATAAGTCAAGGATTACCTGTATTTAAAAAAAGGGGGGTGGGGCTTCATTTGCCTGAAAAACTCCAGCGGATGGATCTCGTCATCAGAGAGAGTATCTTAACTTACTGCACCTCTGTATGGTTTGCCAATTGCACAGTGGCAGATAGGACAGCGCTCCAGAGGGTTAGCGTCATTGCCCAGAGGATCATGGGTTGCCTTCTCCCCTCTTTGGAAGAGCTTTATAGCTCCCGCTGCCTTAAGAAAGTTCAAAACATTCTCAAAGATCCATCTCATCCTGGGTTCCTTTTTTTTTTTTAACTATTACCATCTGACAGATGGTACAGGATAATAAAAACAAGGACAAACAGGCTGAAAAACAGCTTCTATCCCAGGGCAGTAGCTCTTAAAGAATTCTACTGTATAGTCTAATATTAATGCAACATCTGGGGTTTTCAATTCAATGTATAGAAACGGTTCTCTACGGATGGTGAACCTATGGCACGTGTGCCACACGCAGAGCCATTTGTGCCGGCACACAAGTTGCAGGCAAACTTGACTCACTGTTGATTTTCGGCTGGTTTCAGGCCTTTTTCAGCCTCCCAAAGGCCTGAGGAAGGCTTCTGCAGGCTAAAAACTAGGCCCGTTTCATCACTTCCTGTTTTTCCGAAAATACCAGAAGTGACGAAACGGGACTAGTTTTCGGCCTGCAAAGCCTGCAGAAGCCCTTCCTCAAGCCTCTGGGAGGCCAAAAAAGGCCTCAAACTGGCTGCAAATCAGCTGTGAGGCACAGTGCAGGTAAGGGGGTGACGGGGTGCAAGGGTGGGGATTGCGTGCGCATGCATAGAGGCGTGGGGGGCATATATTGCCTTCTGGGTGCTGGCACGCCAGTGCGAGCGTGCCAGCACGTGCCCAATTTTTGGCACAGGAGCCCAAAAAGGTTAGCTACCACTGGTATAGAATGTGTGTTTGTGTTTATTTTCATAGTCATAATGTACACTGAAGACAATGACAATAAACTAAACTAAATCATCTGACTTTCATTTCCATGAGACTACTTTACCTCTCTTTAACACTTTGATAGCAACTTTCACTTTCTCTTTCCAAAGTCCCTCGTAGACTTCTCCAAAGGAGCCTGAGTCCAACTTCCGGATCAGACGGAATTCGTCTCTGGGCCTCTCCCAATTGTCCCAGTGCGGCATGGCCTTTGGCTCCGGCTTGGGTCAAAAAGAAAGTCAAAATGGGGGTTAAGTTTTCTCCAAGATTTATTTCGTGTACCGTTGGCAACTTTTCTTCTCCCAATTTCAAGTAGTCCTCGATTTATGGCCATTTGTTTAGTGACCGTTCGAAGGCTACGGCCCTAAAAAAAAAAATGACATAGGGCCGTTTTTCACATTTACGACCGTTGCTCAGCATCCGCCCAGTCACGTGATCAAAAATCGGATGCTAAGCAACCGACTCATATTTATGACGGTCGCAGTGTCCCTGTGGGGGGGGGTCATGCAATTCCCCTTTTTGTGACCTTCTGACAAGCCAAGGGGAAGCCAGATTCGCTTTACAATGGTGTTACTAACTTTTAACAACTGCAGTGCTTCTCTTAACGACGGTGGCAAGCTAGGTTGTAAAGTGTGGCAAAACTCACTTCACGACAGTCTTGCTTAGCAACAGAAATATTGGGCTCAGCTGTGGTCCTAAGCCGGGGATTAGGTGTATCGCTTGCCCTGAATTTTTTGTTTTGCCAAAAAAAAAAAAAACGGAAAAAAAAACCCGGAAGAACAGCTGCAAAACTTCATTTCTGCAGGTAGTTTCAAGATGCTGAATGGCTGATATTGTTTGACCTGAAATGCAAAACTTCCTTTTAAACAGGACTTTCTTTTTGTTCGGGGCGGGGGCACTTGGGGAATTAGGGGAGGGGGAGGAGTGGGCCCAGCAGGCTGCCTCCTCTCCCAGCCAGTTCCAGCCTGTTGTCACCGTCCTTTTCATCACACCTTTATGCTATTGGATTGGCTAATTGTGGACATGGGTGCCAGGTGGGGGCTAAATAGAGGAAATTAGCTGAACATTTCCCACGGGAAGTTTCAGACTCCGCCGGACTTCTCTGCAATTGCTTGTCTCAGTAAAAGTCCCTTTCGGAATGCTAATGGTTTCGAGAGTTTCCTTTCCTGAAAAGGTAGATGAGGCAGGTCCTTACATTAGGCAGAGTTTGCAAAACAAAAGGCCAACCCAGAGAGGCAGCTGTCATACCGTAGGGCAGTGGCCCCCAACCTTTTTTGTGCCACAGCCCGCTACCGGCATCACAGAATGATCCGCGGCCCGGTACCGGCATCAGCACGCATGACAAGGCAAGGCGAGCCGAGCGACCGGCCAGCCAGCCGTCCCCCGCTTCTCCCCACCACCTTCAACTCCTCCTTTGTACCTTTGTCGATGGGCTTCACTTCGGGACGGTCGCTCAGCTCGCCTTGCCTTGGGTGCTGAAAGAATCCTCGTGCCTTAGTTTCGTTCGAAGCCCCCCCCCTTCGATGAAACTAAGGCGCGAGGATTCCTTCAGGACCCAAATGGCGCTTTCCAACCGGAAAAGCTCACCCGGAAGCACTTTCTCGTCAAACAAGATGGCGGTGCCCAGCAAACCAGCGGCGCGGTAGGAAATGTTCCATGGACCGGTACCGGTCCGCGGCCTGGTGGTTGGGGACCCCTGCTGTAGGGAATCGTGAGAACGATGTCTAGTCAAGGCAGGGACCAGGAGGAAACTGAATGCTGGTGGAAAGCCTTCACATAAGGAAAAAACCCTGCCACACGGATAGAGGAAGCTGTGACCCTGCAGGACTCAGCTAAGCCCAGGTGTGCCATAGGTGTTGGAAAGAAGAACGACTGGGATGGAGGACAAAAGGAGTCAACCTTGCCCGAGGCAATCATCAACGCGGGTGGAAAGAGGAGCTGAAAGGGCTGGAGGCCGAAGAGGAGGAAGGGGACGAACCTAGTCTCCTCAGGAAGCAAGCCATGCGATACATGATAGATGCCTTCCAGAACATGAAGACGCAGGAGGCTCTGGCCTGGATGTCGGCAGATAATGGCCATCAAAGCCGACCAGAGGATGTAGATGGGAGGGCTTCACCCTTGGACACCACTGCAGGAGTAGCTGGCACCCCAGCTTGGGCGGCAATGGTGGCAGGAACTCCACAGGTGGGCACAAAGGGGGCCAACGTCCCAAGATCAGATGACGGGGCAGTTCCTCAAAGACAGAAGAACCCCCCGCTCGGTGTGAGGTTTGATGGAGACCCTCAACAACTAGGGTTCTTCCTGCTGCACGTTCTCATCTACATGCAGGAGTACAGCCACGAGATCCCCACCGAAGGAGCCAAGGTGAGGGTTGTCATGCTGGCACTAGAGGGGGCCGCGGCCAGTTGGATGGTCACCCTCCACAACGCGAATGCTCCTGAGTTGAGAAACTTCAACCAATTCATGACGGCTCTACGGCGGCGATTCGAAGACCCTCCTGGCTGACTGCAAAACCAAAGGCCGCATAAAAACTGCACGGCAGGGGCGCCGGCGGGCGGCTGAGTACACTGAGGAATTTCGAGACCTAGCCTGGCGTCTTGACTGGCCAGAAGACATCCTAGTGAGTTACTTCAAAGATGGGCTAAACAACGACCTGTACACCACTTGCATCGCGAGAGGAGACCCATCTCATCTCCACGACTGGTATGTGCTAGCCGAAGAAGTAGAGATCGACCAAGCTCGTAAAAGGTACCGCTCGGGCAAAGTGTGGAAGAGATCGCCTCCGGAGAGGAAGAGAGCCCAAGTCCAGCCGACGCGCTCCACCGCCTGCTTCAAGTGCGGCACAGAAGGACACCGAGCAGCGGAGTGCCAAGCTAAGTGCCCTGCTAAGAACAGGGACCAAATGCCGGGCAGAAAAGCCACAAAGCAGCAACCGCACGTGAAGCAGACGACCCTGAAGAGCTGGAAGGTCATGGAGGTCACCCACTCACTCGCTTAAACAAGAGGAGGGAACTGCCATCCCACTGGAGAGAGACCAGTGGTCGACCGATACCGACTCTGACTATGACCCTCCGGTAAGTGGCCCAATCTAATCTCTAATACTCCCGTGATCCCTAGTGATTAGATTAAGATTAGATTAACAGAGTTGGAAGGGATCTTGTAGGTCATCTAATCCAGGGGGCGTGGCAACTTTAAGACTTGTGGACTTCAACTCCCAGAGTTCCTCAGCCAGCTCAACTTTGACAACTTTAAGACTTGTGGACTTCAACTCCCAGAGTTCCTCAGCCAGCTTTGCTCTGGGAGTTGAAGTCCGCAAGTCTTAAAGTTGCCAAGGTTGGAGACCCCTGATCTAGTCCACCCCCCTGCCCAAGCAGGAGACCCTACACCATTTCTGACAGATGACAGTCCAGTCTCCTTGAAAGCCTCCAGTGATGAAGCTCCCGCAACTTCTGAAGGCAACTTCTGTTCCATGGGTGGATTGTTCTCACTGTCAGAAAGGTCCTCCTTGTTTGCAGGTTGAATCTCTCCTTGTTCAGTTTCCATCCATTGTTCCTTGTCTGGCCTTCGGGTGCTTTAGAAAATAGCTTGACCCCTTCCTCTCTGTGGCAGCTCTCATGTCTCTCCTGGTCCTTCTCTTCCCTAGACTAGCCAAGCCCAGTTCCTGCAAACATTCATCGTATATTTTAGCCTCCAGTCCCCTAATCATATTGGTTATTGTCTTCTTCATTTTTTTAGAGTCTCTACCTCTTTTTTATGGACTAGTGATTTTTTTTGAAAGACTAGTGCTGGCCCACCTGAAAACCATCAGAGACCCTCTGTTAGACTCCTTGCAATTGGCCCACTGAACAAATAGATTGACAGATGATGCTGTTAATATGACTCTGCACTACATCCTACATCTTGAAACGCCAAAGACCTCTTCGTAGACTTCAGCTCAGCATTCAATACTATAATTCCAGACATTCTTCTAACTAAACTAAACCAGCTAGCGGTACCTGAACACACTTGTAAGTGGATCATAAGCTTCCTAACAGACAGGAAGCAGCAGGTGAAGCTAGGCAGAATCACACCTGATACCTGTAAATTAGCACAGGAGCACCCCAGGGTTGTGTGCTCTCTTCTCTTCTTTCTCTATACCACTGACTACATCTCAAAGGATCCCTCTGTTAAAGTACTTAAGTTTGCAGATGATACAACAGTGATTGGTCTCATTCGAGACAACGATGAATCTGCGTACAGGAGGTTTGTGCAACTAGCCTTGTGGTGCAGCAAAAACAATCTTGAATTAAATATACTCAAAACTGTACAAATGGTGGTAGATTTTACGAAAATCCCTCCTATACCACCACCAACAATGCTAAACAACACAGAATCAATAGTAGAGACCATGTTTCTAGGTTCTATTTCAAGACTTAAAATGGACATCTAACATTGTTAGGAATAACAAGGTTACCTAACGTAGTTTGGGTAAAATAATATATATAAACTATGATAGTAAGTTTAAGTGTGTGTCACTTTAAACTGCAAAGCATGTAATTTTGGGTGCGGTTGTGAACCGCCATAAGAGGGAGCAAGAGAACCTGCTGAATTGCTGACGATTCCTGATGATTGATGGTTTGATGGATTGATGGTTTGCTAACTGCGTGTTTTCCCTACTGCTGAGTTGCTGAAGGAAGAAAGGAGGTTTGACTTCTTCATATCTCTACTGCGAGGAGATATATTACTGGACTGATATTTATAAGTTTACTGACCTCTTTTTCAACACTGGATTTTGCAACTGAATAATCCCTGGACGGACTGAACTAGTGAATGATATATGGACTGTTTTGACTATGCTAAAACTATTACTGGAATAAACTATTTAACTAGCACAGTGTATCTGTTTTACTGAGTGTAAGCTACAAAAACGTTTATCTCATATATTTTGCCTGCCTGCCTGCCTGCCTGCCTGCCGTGCAGATTCTGCTAGGGTGTATCCCTAACAAACATCAAAAACGTCATCAAAAAAGCACAACAAAGAATGTCCTTTCTGCGTCAACTCAGAAAGCTCAAACTGTCCAAGGAGCTGCTGATCCAGTTCTACAGAGGAATTATTGAGTCTATCCTCTGCACCTCTATAACTGTCTGGTCTGGTTCTGCAACCCAACAGGACAGACACAGACGTCAGAGAGTAATTAGGACTGCAGAAAACACAATTACTACCAACCTGCCTTCCATCGAGGACCTGTATACTGCACGAGTCAAAAAAGGGGCTGTGAAAATATTTACAGACCCCTCACATCCTGGACATAAACTGTTTCAGCTCCTATCCTCAAAACGACGCTATAGATCACTGCACACCAGATTAACTAGACACAAGGACGGTTTCCCCCCGAATGCTATCACTCTGCTAAACAACTAATCCCCACAACATTGTCAACTTATTTACTAAGACTGTATTACTATTATTCCTCTACTACTAGTTTATAATAACACTTCCTTAGAATTAGAATTCTTTATTGGCCAAGTGGGATTGGACACACAAGGAATTTGTCTTTGGTGCATAAGCTCTCAGTGTACATAAAGGAAAAATAAAATACATTCATCGAGAATCATAAGATAACAACACTTAGTGATAGTCATAGGTTACTAATAAGCAATCTATCTCTTCCCACTTATGACTATAACTGTGTTGCTTGTATCTTTACAATTTATATTGTTTTATTTGTTTCCTAGTATGATTCGATTGCTTATTAGTAACCTATGACTATCACTAAGTGTTGTATCTTATGATTCTCGATGAATGTATTTTATTTTTCCTTTACGTACACTGAGAGCTTATGCACCAAAGACAAATTCCTTGTGTGTCCAATCCCACTTGGCCAATAAAGAATTCTAATTAATTCTAATTCCGATTCTTATCTATAGTGTGGTGACCAAAACTGGATGCAGTATTCTAGATGTGCTCTTACGAAGGCTTTATATAGAGTGGTATTAGTATATCAGTTGACCTTAATTGTACGCCTCCCTCGTTTCAAGTTCTTTTCGATAAACGATCTCAATTCCTCCAGCTCCCGTGGGGTCATCGAATACAGCTTCGGTTTCGGGAGCGTCACCCCCGGTAGGAATTCAATGCTACAATCGGTTGACCGATGAGGAGGGAGCTCATCGGAGGCCTCTTCACTAAACACCTCTCTTAAGTCCCAGTACTCTTTCGGGATTTTCTCCTCCCCCTCCACGCGCTCGGCCCCCGCGGAAGCTGTCTCAGCAGGGCTTCGGAGCTTCGGATAGGGTTTCTCCTCCCCTTCCGGCGGGGGTTGCTCCTCCCCTTCCGGAAGCCGATCGGTGCGGGTCCGTATCCACCCCTCTCTCCAGTTCACATGGGGATTCCACTTCCGAAGCCAGGCCAATCCCAATGTTAGAGGCTGTTCCATCCCAGGGGCCACAATAAAACACAGGGTCTCGTGGTGGTTTCCCACGGTCCTCTGAAGGGGTTCCATTATAAAACGTGCAGGGCAACCTCCCGCCTCAGATCCATCCAGTTGGCAAAAGGATATGGACGTTCTCAAAGTTCTCAGTCCGATGCCCATACCCTTGACTACTTTCATGCTAATTACTCACCTCGTGCACCCCGAGTCCAATAAGGCCAGCATCTCCCCCTCGGTCCCTGAGGTGGGCACCCTTAACTTTATTGGGATGGTCATGGGCCCTTGGTTAGGACTTACCGGGACGTCATCTTCCGAGTCGGTCTCGCTCTTGTCGAGGGGTGTCGGAGGTCCCAGCTCCTCTCCCGTTGGAGGGGCGACCTCGACAACCTCCCCTATCTTTATCCCGGTTTCGCGAGGCTTGGTTGGGGAGGTTTTGGGCTTCCTCCCTGGCCCCCGCACTCCCTTTGGATCCAGCTTGACCCAGCAATCCGCTATCCGGTGGCCCTCCTTCCCACAACGAAAACAGGCGGTAGATTTGGCTCTTGCCATCACCCTTCCCTTTCGGGGTTTAGGGGTCTCTCGGAGACGTGGGGGGAGCAGGTTGCTCCATGCGGGGCCTCCTCTGCGTCTGCTTCGGGCTAGATCTATTTCCACTTCTTCCGCTAGCAAGTACCACAACTGCAAGTCATGTGGATCCCTTCTGGAGATGCACATGTGGTATATATCTTCATTTAAGCCATCTTTGTAGGCTTCTATCAGAGCCTCCTGGGACCAGCCTCGGATGCGGTATGCCAGCTGTCTGAACTCTTGGGTGTAGTCAGCCACCGATCTTCCCCCTTGAGTTATGGTTTTCATTCTGATCCTGGCCCTTCTCTCCGCCAGAGGGTCCTCAAACCTCCTCCTCAAGGCAGTCATGAAAACATCGAGGCTCCACAGTTGCGGGGAGTTATCATTATACAAAGTCACCACCCAGTCTGCTGCCAACCCCTCCAGGGTCCTGGTAACACATCTTACTTTGGCTGCTTCAGAGGTGAACTCCCTTTCATATTCTGCCATATAGAGCCCGACTTGTACCAGGAAAAACCCCAAATCCTTGGGATTTCCTCCAAACTTCACATCTAAGGGGGGCAGGTGGCGTCTCTCAGGCATCACACCTATTGCTGGGGCTCCCCGGGCGGCCGCTGGCTGTTGCGCTGACGCGGGCTGGGCTAGTGGGGTGGGGGCAGCCCGACTTTCCCAGGCTGAACTCGCTCCTGCTTCCCCCTCATACTTTGGAGCCATGCCGGGTTTCTCAGAAGCGTCCAGAAAGAATTTCCCGGCTTGATCCAGCCTGCATTCCATCTCCTCCCCGTCTTGCCACAGCCGTTCCCTCGCACCTCTTCGACTTACAGTGATTCCAGGAGGGGGGGGGGTCTTCCGGATCTCTCCATCCAACTCCTAACGACCATCTGGGCATCTCAGCTGGGGTTTCTTCCAGAGTAAGGTCAGCCAGCAGGTCAGCGGCTGGCATCTCTGGTAACAGCATCGACTGCAGCTCCCTGGTCATCTTCATCGCATCGGCTGTAGCTCTCTGGTCATCTTCATCGCTGGCTGGAGATGACATGATGTGAAACCCCCTCGGAAGAAAAATTGGTGTTTTCTCCGTTTGGGCTGATGGTGAGATTCGGAATAATGTCAGTGTGTGCTCCCTTCAAAATCCAAGAAAGAAATACTCAAGACTCCACAGATTAGAGCAAAGTTATCCTTTTACTGGAAATTAAAGCGGAAGCTACAAGATGGAATTCCGAATCTGAGAAATTGGCGCGCAGATCACATATACAAAGGAATGGAATTGTTCCCACCCCGCCAAAGTCCAAAAGACTCTTCCAATTAAAAGTTCTGAATATGATCATGTGGGCATCTTCAGGTGGCGATGAGGCCTCTGTCCGTTGACCTTGACATATTTTGATAAGACTTCGCAGCTGCGCAAAAGGGGATAGAAGCTAGCAAGGAAATGGAAAGTTGAAGAGAAGAATTCATACACCCCCTCCCCTTGCTTACCCACAGTAAAGGAATGCAAAACACCTCCAGCTCTCTTCCCCCCAAGTCACCCCTCCCCCCCTGTTGCTAATGACAGCCGAAAGAATTAAACCTGGCAGCAGAGAAGATGTAGCCGAAGAGATCTTGAGGCTGAGACCCTCTGTTAATGCAATTTAGGATTTTTCTTTAGAGATACGATTCCCGGGGAGAAGGCAGAGAATGTCCTTAAAGGCGCTTCCAGACTCGGGGTGCACCAGATGCTTAGTGAGCGCTGCCCTGGTAGAGAATTGGGGGATTCTGCCCAAGAAGGCTAAAAACCCCAATAGCCTTTTGCCAACTGGACCAGCTCAGTCGCTGGAGACCTCCTGGCCACTTTCGCCACTGGGAGTCGAAAATGGGGCCCCACTGAGAGACGCTAGACTTCCTAGTAGTCTCCGGGATGGAGAGAAACCCCACCCCTTGTCCTGGGGATGGCCTAGCTGAGAAAAAGGAACCCAGTAATGGACTAGAGAAGGGGCCATTGAAATTCCCGCCCAAGGACAAACCTCCAGGCAGCAGAGGGTGTTCGGCTAAAGACAGCCTGTATTTCAAAAGGAATTTTTTTACTGTGATTGCAGAGAA
This sequence comes from Pseudonaja textilis, assembly GCF_049901715.1. Classification (NCBI taxonomy): domain Eukaryota; kingdom Metazoa; phylum Chordata; class Lepidosauria; order Squamata; family Elapidae; genus Pseudonaja; species Pseudonaja textilis. Next base: position 7,611,535 of record NC_141992.1, on the reverse strand, counting down.
GTCCGGCGGAGTCTGAAAGTTCCCGTGGGAAATATTCAGCTAATTTCCTCTATTGGGCCCCCACCTGGTACCCCATGTCCACAATTAGCCAATCCAGTGGCACAAAGGTGTGATGGAAAGGACGGCGATGAACAGGCTGGAACTGGCTGGGAGAGGAGGCAGCCTGCTGGGCCCACTCCTCCCCCTTCCCTAATTCCCCAACCGGTTATACAGCGAAAGGGAAAGCGTGCAAAGCGTGCAGCCCCCAAGGTGCAGCCCCCTCCTCCCCTGTAGAATGGCAGCTTTCCAGCAGGGAAGATTGCTGTACTATTTTCACAGCTGTATCCTGCCTAACAACCGGGGAAATATTTACTTCTGAGCCTCGTTTAAGGATGTGGTTAGGATCAGTGGTGGGATTCGAATATTTTTAATCCCGCTTCTGTGGGCGTGGCTTGGTGGGCGTGGCAGGGGAAGGATACTGCACAATCCCCATTCCCTCCCTACCCCACTAACCTGCTTTCCAGCTCCGTTCTCCTGTGCAGGGCAACTAAAGAAGACCCAGCCGATCAGCTGGGACTCAATGGGAGGCAGAGAAAAGATGGGGACGGGGCCAGTCAGAGGTGGGATTTGCCGGTTCTCTGAACTACTCAAAATTTCTGCTACCGGTTCTCCAGAACAGGTCAGAACCTGCTGAATTCACCACCTCTGGTTAGGATCCTTAAATTCCTAAATCATCCCACGATAGCCCACAGAGATCCTATTTTTCCTCTGACATCTCCGATTGGTTGCTGCCTCCATCAAAGGAGATCCAGTCGCTAAGACAGTGTTTTCCAAAGGTGGAAATTTTAAGAGGTGTGGATTTCGACTCCAAGAAGCCAGCATGGCTGGGCGGAAGAATTCTGGGCATTGAAGTCCAGACTTATATAGTAGCCAAGGTAGAGAAAGGCTGGGCTAAGGTGAGCAGAGTGCCACCTGGTGGAGATATCGGTCAGCTCACTTCACAGGCCGTACCATAGCAACGCTAGTTTGCGGAGGCAGATTGAGTGGTGCGGAGGTAAAAGGTGGGTTAAGACCCCCAAGGCACAAAAATCAATCTGAAATATCACCATTAAAAAAACAATAAAAATTAGAAAGGCCTCCAAATATTCCGCTCCACTCATTCTGAAGGAGGAATTAAACAAAAAAAAATACTAGAAAGGACTCCCTGGTTGTATTTTTATATGCATACCAGTAAATCCATGCCGGTTCCCAAGCACCTGAATTTTGATCACGGGACCTCCAGTTGTTATAAGTACGAGGACGAGCCACAGGTCACTTTTTTCAGCGCTGTTGTAACTTTGAACGGTTGCTAAACGAACGAATGCTTGTAAAACAAGGACTATCTTTATCGCTACCCATCTCATCATAACGTTGCAAAGGTTGAGACTGGCCTACACATATATAAACAACAGCAATAGCCAGGGGTGGGATTCTACCAGTTCGCACCTATTCACTAGAACCGGTTGTTAACATTCTAAGCAGTTCAGAGAACCGGTTGTTAGAAGAAATTACTGGCCTAATCCTGTAAGGAAGGCAGGAAGGAAACATTCTGGTGTTGCTTACAGAAACTGCCTCTCCATTAACCCTTATTACGTTCTTGGCAGGACTAGACTTCCTGTCTCAGGAACTTCTCTGGAATTCTTTTTCCCCTCCTTTGCTGATACTTTGCTTGTGTGGAGTGACCATTCAAAGTTACAATGGCACTGAAAAAAGTGACTTGTGACCATTTTTCACACTTATGACTGTTACAGCATCCCCACAGTCATGAGAGGCCAGGCGGGGAGATGCGCGCCTTGATGTGAGTGATATTGAGTTGGCCCACCCAGTCACATGATCACCAAGCCACGCCCACCACCTAAGCCACGCCCACAGAACCAGTTGTTAAAAAATTTGAATTCCACCCCTGGCAATAGCACTTAAGATTTATATACCACTTCACAGTGCTTTTACAGCCCTCTCTGAGCGGTTTTACAAGTCAGAGTGTTGCCCCCTCCCCCCACAAAAAACAATCTGGGTCCTCATTTTACCGACCTCAAAAGGATGGAAGGCTGGGTCAACCGTGAGCCGGTAAGAATCAAACTTCTGGCATTTGGCAGAATTGGCCTGCAATACTGCATTCTAACCACTGCGCCACCACGGCTCAAACAATGCAGACCATATGCAATAAATGCATGCAATTGATGTACGCCACACATGCATGCCACAGGTGTGTGCCACGCCCAGGTGCGTGCCACATACAACTGAGCGTGCCAGTTGGACACTTGAAAACCAGTCTCTCCTCATCCCCAGATGAAGATCAGAAGGTGTAGGTCAGGGGTGTCCAACCTTGGCAGCTTTTAAGACTTGTGGACTTCAACTCCCAGAATCCCCCAGCTTAGCCACGCTCGGGCAACTTGCTAGCTGGGGAATTCTGGGAATTGGAGTCCGCAAGTCTTCAAGTTGCCAAGCTGCAAGTCATTCGGTGTCCAGCCCTCTCTCACCTTGTAGCAGGGCGCCAGAAGTTTCAAGCCGTGAGTAAGAACCTTTTCCTTGTAACACGTCACCAGGGTGAGCAGGTCAGGGAACGTCCTCGTTCCGTTCATGTAGAACCTCCCTTCGCCGTCTCTCAAGATCTTGTAATGTCTGGTCAGGTTGCCGTCGCGGACTGTCAAATTCAGGAAAGCAAATTGAAAACAAGGCAAGGGAAGACTATTATGGGGTGGGGGATTCAGAACCCCCCCTCTCTCTAAAGGCTTTGGTTGCTTACTGTCCCCATAAGGAAGAAGGAGTGGTGGTATTCAGCAGGTTCTGACCAATTCTAGAGAACTGATAGCGGAAATTTTGAGTAGTTTGGAATACGACCTCTGACTGGCCCCGCCTCCATTTATTCTCTGCCTCCCGAGTCCCAGCTGATTGGCTGGGTCTTCTTTTGTTGCCCTGCACAGGAGAACGGAACTGGAAAGCAGGTTAGTGGGTGGGGAAGGACTGGAGATTTTGCAGTAGACTTCCCCTGCCATGCCCACCAAGCCACACCCACCAAGCCACGCCCACAGAACCGGTAGTAAAAAGTTTTGAATCCCACCACTGGGAAGAAAGGATAAGATGCTGGCTTGCTGGGTGCTGCATTGTGGAAAAGAGCAAATAAGGTGATTTGCAGATTATTATTTTTTTGCAATGGGTAGTGAAAGAAGACAGGATTTCAGGGGTTAAGCGATAAAGGGGATCCTGGAATAAAAGCGGATTGTTTTAGGATCAGAGCATTTATGGCAGCATCTAGCCAGCCCTGATTGATCGTAAATCAAACGAAGTCAGGTCAGATCTGGTTATAATTTGGATGGGAGACCATGAGGAAATCTTCTAGGCAGGGTTGCGAAATCAAAATGTGATATTCGAAGAAAGGGATGGCAAACCACTCCAATCCTATTGCCCAAGAAAACAAGGGCGTGTGTGCACGAAGCCATCCTGTGCCTTTGTTTACCTTTGGGGAAATTGGCAAGGAGACCCAGAAATACCTATTGAAAATGCTTCCAATTCTTGCTCAGTTTGAATTGCCTTGTAGAATAGGAATGGAAAGAAAGAGAGAGGGAGAGAGAGAGAGAGAGAGAGAGAGAGAGAGAGAGAGAGAGAGAAAGAGAAAGAAAGAAAGAAAGAAAGAAAGAAAGAAAGAAAGAAAGAAAGAAAGAAAGAAAGAAAGAAAGAAAGAAGATGGAGGGAGGGAAGGAGGGAGGGAGGAAGGAAGGAAGGAAAGGATGCAGAGAGGGGGAAAGGAAGGAAGGAAATAAGGAAGGAAGGAAGGGAGGAAGGGAGGGAGGAAGGAAAAGATGGGAGGGAGGGAGGGAGGAAGGAAGGAAGGAAGGAAGGAAGGAAGGAAGGAAGGAAGGAAGGAAGGAAGGAGGAGCAAGGAAATATTTGGCATCTATTTTAATGAAGTCTTTAGATCCACGTTTGTCCACTTCAGCAACTTTAAGATGAGGGAACACCAAGAATTCTGGGAACTAAAGTCCACACATCCTAAAGCTGCCTTAATTCAACTCTGACCATGCCACAGAATGCCCTGCGCTCTTTTTGCACGTACCAGTGTACAGTGCACATTAAAAAGGGGAGTGGGCTCAGTTAACATAGTTGAGGTCTCTATCTTGACTCTTTTAATCCTGCAGCCCCACGTAAAAGTTTTGCAAATTCTGGCCCAAAGAGATAGCCCTTTTTTTTTAAATCCTTCCTTTTAATTTCCTCTGTCTTCTTAAGAGTCGTTTTAGAGGGTGAGTCAGATCTCCCGTTTCTATTCTAAGCTATTCCGAGAGGCCAAAAATCTCCTAGTCATTACGGCCGCTCCTCAACTTATGACCACAATTACGTGACTCACGACTGATTTTACAATCTTTTTTGCCGCATTCTTATGTGAATCAGTGCAGTTGTTAAGTGAATCATGCAGCCATTAAGCAAATCTGGATTTCCCCCCCATTCCGACTTTGCTTGCGGAAGCCAGTGTGATGACCCAAAGGGACGTAGCACAAAGGCAATACAGTCAGATAATCAGTAGGGGTCCCCCAATGTCCTGGTTACCTTCTGGGCTAGAGAAAAAAACTCTCCCAGGGACAGCCTTTAGCTGCAGAGAATCAAGTCCAAAACGTGGTCAACAAAAACTGTAACTATAAGTCCAATCAAGGCAAAATCAAAGTCAACACAAGATAAATTCACATTTGCTCCCAGCAGCTGCCTCACTCAGCTTGCATCTCTTTTAAACTCTCTTCCCAGGTGTGCCTAATGAAGGGAATCAGGACCCACTCCTCCTCCATAAGCCATGCAACCCACGTTGCTCTCTTTTCTGTTCCTCCCTGTGTGCCCTTGGATGAAGAGGGGAGGTGGGCCTGGTTCTTCCTCTGAACTCCCTCTCCCTTGTTCTATCTCTCCCCTGCTCTGGCTAGCCGGACTTTGCCCTTCCCCAGTTTCCTCCACAGCTAACAGAGCCACCCTCCCACTTCCTGTCAGCTGTTCGTCTTCCTCCTCGGATTCAGACTCCGACAGGGGCATGACAGCCAGCTGGGAAGGTCACACATGGCGATCACGTGACCCTTGAGGCTTTGCAACCCCGTCATAAGTACACGACAGTTGCCACGCATCTGGATTTTGATACTGTGACCAGGGGGAGACTGCGAAGATTGTAAATGAGAGGGCTGGTTGTCATTTTTTTCCCCCCAGTGCTGTTGTAATTTTGGATGGTCACTAAACCAAGGGTGTCATACTCAGGGCACGTTGGGTGCTTAGATCTGGCCCACGCGGCCAACCCAGAAACAGACCGGCCCCTGGTGCCTCTGCCAGTGAAAACACCCTCCCCCGCACCGGGCTCCACTTTTGCTGGCAGGGGCCCAGGGGTGGGATTCAAAAATCTCAATCACCATTTCGCTCCCTGGTTGTTGAGTGGGCGTGGCTACGGTGGACGTGGCCTACTGGAACTTCCGGAAGGGCCATTTTTTACCTTCTTCAGCATCCAGAGACGTCCCTTGGACACCTGGGAGGAAGAAAACGGCCTCTCCTGGGTCCCAGAGGCCCTCCAGAAGCCGGAAACAAGCCTGTTTCGGGACTCCTGAAACTTCTGGGAGGGCCGCATTTTCATCTTCCCAGAGCCTCCACGTGGATCCTGCACTTATCTGCATCCAAAACGAGCTGGGTGGAGATTCCTGGGAGGGGAGAGTCAGGGTAGGTTGAGCCAGCCGGTCAGTTCGACTATCGGTTGGGCGAACCAGGTGTAAATTTAACATCCAGTTTGCAAGAACTGGCCTGAACCGGCTGGATGCAGAGAGGGCTGTCAAAACAAATTAGGAACAAATTAGAAACGTTTCCCCTTTTGCATTTGAGCATGCAGGAAGGGACAGGAAGAAAGGGAAAGAGGAAAGAAAAAGAAGGGAACGCGGGAAGAGAGCAGGGAAGGAAAAAGAGCGAAAGAGGGGAAGGAAGAAGAGAAGGAAGAAGGAAGGTAAAAGAAGGAAGGAAGGAAGATGAGAATGAGAATGGGGGAGGGTTAGCACTTGGACACCACAGGTGCCCCCGACACGAGTCCCACCTACCATGGCCACGCCCATCCCGACCACACCTGCCATGGCCACGCCCGGTATGGCCACACCCATCCCCTGGCCCTCCAAGGTCAAGCACAACCCTGATGCAACCCTCAATGAAATTGAATTCGACACCCCTGCACTAAACAAACAGGTAAAGTGGAGGATTACCTTCACAAGAATCCGGTATGTTTTGTTTTTTTTTTCAGCACAAAGTCTTACCTGAAAGTACGAAATCCGCTCCAATTTTCTCACTGATCCGAACCAGGAAAGCACCGGATTTGTTTTTTTCCGACATCAGCCGGAGCACCGCTTCTGAGCGAGAGATTTGCCCAAAGAACCACCTGTATGGCGACAGTAGAGGGGAAAAGAAGAAGAAATAGTGAATTGTATCAGATTCTCATCCATCTATTCCAACAATCTTTTTCACAAGTGGGGGGAGGGGTGAACAGGGGATGATGGACTGGAGAGAGCCATGTATTCCTGCTCCTCTCCACTTCCTATGACATCACTGCTGTGTCTGCAGTTTCCACCTCTATACAGCTTGGCTGGCTGACTTGAGCCGTCTGCAGCCTGGTTTCTATGTGCGGCAGTGACGTGAAGCGTGGGATGGATTTCCTAGCGGGCTAGTTGGGAGGTTGGCGGGGGGGGAAACTGGGGGAACTGGTGTGTTTGGAGAATGCTTCTTGGAAAACAAGCTGAATTGGAACAATGGTCCTTTCCGTGAAAAAAATGTCCAGGGAAAAATGTTGGTTATCCTCAGGAGCTGAAAGAAGATTCACACGATGATGAGGAGTGTGTGAAATGTTGATGGTCTAATCTAGTGCTTCTCAACTTTGGCTGCTTTAAGATGCCTGGACTTCAACTCCCAGAATTCCCCAGCCAGCATCCGGATACTTTAAATGTGCTAAAGTTGAGAAGCTCTGCTCTAGCCTCTTTGGCTACCTCCCTGCCTGTCAGTGATGTGTGGACTTCAACTCCCAGCATTCCCATGGTGGCTGGGGAATTCTGGGAGTTGAAGTCCAGACATCTTGAAGTTGTAAGATTGATAAACACTGCTCTAGCCTCTCTGGATGCCCTTATTCCTTTTCAATGATGTGTGTACTTCAACTCCCAGAATCCCCCCCATTTAAAAGTAGTTAAGACTGCTGTAGTCTCTCTGGGTGCCCCATTTCCCTGCCAGTTATGATTCAAACAGTTTGAAAAAAACATCTGGATTTCAAGTACTCCTTTCAGCCAATGTTTATTTGCACAAAACTGCATCAAGGCCCCAATATCAGTAGCACTTAGAGAAGACTTATATACCATCTCACAGTACTTTATAGCATTCTCTGGGGAATTTATGTCAACGTATTGACCCCAACAATCTGCGTCCTCATTTCAATGATCTCGGAAAGATGGAAGGCTGAGTCAACCTTGAGCTGGTCAGGATTGAACTGCTGGCAGTGGGCAGAGTTGGCCTGCAATACTGCAATCTAACCACTGTGCCGCCATGGCAATGGCATGCAATAGAATAGAATAGAATAGAATAGAATAGAATAGAATAGAATAGAATAGAATAGAATAGAATAGAATAGAATAGAAGGTAGGGGTAGGATAGAATAGGATAAAATACTTAGTCTTATATACCACTTCACAGTGTTTTTACAGCCCTCTCTAAACGGTTTACAGAGTCAGCGTGCTGCCCCCCCAAACAGTCTGGATCCTCATTTTACCGACCTGAGAAGGATGAAAGTCTGAGTCAACCTTGAGCCGGTCAGGATCAAACTGCCGGCAGTGTGCAGAGTTGGCCTGCAATACTATATTCTAACCACTGCGCCAACAGGGTTCCTTAAGCTTCGCTGCCAAAACCTACGGAGGATTCGAGTTGTAACCTGCTAGTACTTACGGCTCCGTCTCTACCGTCTCTTTCTTGGCGAGATAGTTGTAGGGAACGTAGCCTTCCTCGCTTCTTCCTCCCTGAGCATCCACCTGCTTGGCCCAGCACCATTCTCCGGTCTTCTGAATCACCTCAAACAAGTCCCCTGCTTGGAAAGTCAACTCCGTTTTGGTTCGGGCTTGAAAATCCCACAAGCTGGTGTAAAGAGAACAATTGGCTCCGGGCACCGGATCTGTTTTGCAGGCCATGGTCGAGCGCAGGATTGAAAACCGGGAACGAATCAACTAGTTACTTTGTCGGCCTTTCTGTCCTCCCCAGCTGCAAGTCCTGTTCAAGTTAACATAGGTATGCACTCCTTCTGGAATGTAGCAAAGGGATTTCTCGTAAACCCAGGGAGGCGTTCCCCAGAGCAGGTAAGCCCTACTACCAGCCACAAGGTGTACAAACCGGAAAAGCAGAGAGGGAGGGAAAGAAGGAACAGGGGAAAATCCCTATCTGCCTCCTATTGCTAAATGAACCTTCGTGATACATTTCAGCCCAGCCCGTTCTGACTTGTTACAATGGCCTTTTTTAAATTTTCTTTTTCAAAAATACAAAAGGTTTTTCCAGTGTGTGGTGGTGGGGGGTAAGGAATTTATGAGTGGGTTATATACAGAGTAATACAGAGTAATAGAGTTAGAAGGGCCCTTGGAGGTCTTCTAGTCCGACCCCCTGCTCAAGCAGGAAACCCTATATCCGTGATGGCGAACCTATGGCACTGCGCATCCACGCGCCTCACAGCTGATCTTTCGGCTGGTTTGAGGCCTTTTTTCGGCCTCTCAGAGGTTTGAAAAAAAAACCTCTGCAGACTTTGCAGGTTGAATAATAGGCCCGTTTCGTCACTTCTGGTATTACAGGAAATGACAAAACGGGCCTATTATTCTGTCTGCAAAGCCTGCAGAGGCCTTTGGGAGGCTGAAAAATGCCTCAAACCAGCCCAAAAAATCAGCTGTGATACACAGTGCAGGTAAGGGGGCGGCATGGGGGGGGGAGTGCGCGCACATGCGCAGGGTGCATGGAGGACACCACGCAGTTGCCTTCTGGGTGCTGGCATGCGAGCACGCATGCGCAAGCGCGCAAACAATTTTTGGCACAGGAGCCCAAAAAGGTTAGCCACCACTGCCCTATACCATTTCAGATAAACGGTTGTGCAAAAATATTTCCGGTATTGGAGAACCCATAACATCCAAAGGCTAACTGTACCACTAATTGTTCTGTCAAGAAATGTCTTGTTAATTATAAAATAATTTAATCATATGAATTATAGTTATATTCTGTTGGAAGTTAAAACCCACCCCTCTCCTGGAAAAATGAAATATCCTAGGAAATATTAAAAGGGCAGAATATTTCTTCTAAATAGAGTAAAGTAGAAATTCAGAGAGGCAGAAACTCATCCCCCTCTCCCCCACCTTTGCTAATGGGCCGTTAAGGACTAGGCCAGAGTATTCTACATAATAAAGGCCTCTACCCATCTCACCACCTGGCCTGGGAAGATTGTATCGGCCAACACTTAGGTGAAGCCATGTGGTCCAAAGTCTACAAAGTTAGCTAAGACCTCCAGCCCCTGGGAGTCTGACAGCCAATGGGATACATTTCTTACACGGGAACAGGAAACACGAAGATGGAGGCCCAACAGAAGTTATAAAACTAAGGGTCTCTCGGCAACTCAGCCCTTTTCCTTCTTTCTTCATCCAGGGCATGTGATCCTGTCCACCATTAAACCATTTTTCCAAACAGTCACCATGTTTCCAATGTCTTTCTTCCCCACTTGGAACTGAACCCAGAAGGCTATTTTACTAACCAGTTCTGTGGGCGTGGCTTGGGGGGCGTGGCAGGGGAAGGATACTGTCAAATCTCCAGTTGGAGGTGGTATTTGCCGTAACCTGCTGAATACCACCTCTGAGGTGGTGGTTTGGCATCCTTGCAACATAGGCCTTACTCTGGAGAGGACTTCTGTGTCTATCTAACATCTTGTCCTGCCATCCATATTACACACAGCAAAGAAGTCACTGCAGCGCTGCTGTAATACAGGAAAACGCACATCGAAGCGTTGTTGCACTGCTCTTCAAACTTGGCCAGTTTAAGACTTGTGGACTTCAACTCCCAGAATTCCTGAGCTAATGTGACTTGAGGAGGAATTCTGGGAGTTGAAGTCCACAAATCTTAAAGCTGTCAAGTTTAAAGACCCCTCTGCTTTAGTCATTCCTACCTGAACCCACATATTTTTTTTTGTATAAAAATGCTTCAGAGTTGTGTCCCTCCTCAACCACAGCCTGACACATCTTGGGCAGCAGAGGTGGGGAATCACTAGGTCCTCCAAGGCTTACACCAGAGGACTCCAACCTTGGCAACTTTAAGACTTGCGGACTTCAACTCCCAGAATTCCTCAGCCAGCAAAGTTGCCACTGGCTTACACGACTCTAGGTCCCACATAAGCGTCACTAGGATACGCACACTTTACCCGTTCTCTTGTGATAGACAGAACAAGGGTCTTCAACCTTGGTGGCTTTAAAACTTGTGGACTTCAACTCCCAGCACCCCTGAGCCAACAGGACCAGAGGAGGAATTCTGGGAGTTGAAGTGCACAAGTTTTAAACCCGCGTTATAGCACCCTATTTAAGAAAGCTATAACAATAACTCTCCTCCAGGAAAAACCTGTTCTGCATTCACGCAACACGCTGCACTCTAGCACAACTCTAGATTAACAGCCTAGAGTTACACACCACAGATATAAACTCTCTATTTTTAGAACCAGGTAAAGGTAGCCCTACCGAAGCAGGGCCTCAAAAAATTAACACAAAACTCATAAATGTTCCTCTCCACGGAAATCTTTAGTAAAAGGCGAAAGATTTATACGATCTGAAGAGAAACCAGAGTATACCTAATTTTAATTCAACAGAGCAATCCCTGCAACGATGCCTATTCAATACATCATGGTGACCCTCCCGATGGGCAAATAAGTTACATTGTGAGTATGTGTATCGTTACGAAAATGAACAATGGCGAAGCTGAAATGGAAAATAATTTTTTGCAAATTGCAGAAACGACGGCAAAATTGCATCTTCTTGCTGCGCAATGCATCATGGGTGCGGCTGAAGGGAAATGAGGCCTCTCGGGTCCGCTATAGGTTCCGCCCCGACTGCATGCGGGCGCTCGTAACTCGAGCGCGACTGGGGATTTGGAGTTAGTTTTTGCTCACACTTTCGCCAATAATTTGCCGAATTTTAACCAATCCGGAGAGTACGATTCAGTGCAGGTACAAACGATCTTTCATGGTTGTCGTATTTATTTATTTTTAATAAATAAAGGCACTCTCTAATAATGTATAACTTGATATCTCCCACAGCTTTTCTCACTTGGTATCTTCCAGGTAAATCGGAACTGCAACTCCCAGGAATCCGAGCAGTTTACTTTTGGCTAGGGAATTTTGGGAAATGTAGTTCCGACATATGTGCAAAGCGCTGAATTCAGAAAGTTGGGTTGAGAAAGAGCTGAAACATTTAAAATGTGTTCTTTTTTTCTCTAGGAACAGCAAAAACTCTATGGTAGAAATCTGTGACTTTCCCAAAGATTCTGCTTTTCCGTTGATGCAAATTCAGGACAGGTTAATAATATTCTATGGAGAAATAAGCTTTAATACCGTCTTTCCTTCTCTCAGTTGTTTGGGTTAATTGTCTGAAGTTTGTCATTTATGATTTATGTTCTGCTTTAGTCCAAGAGGTTATAATAGCAAAAAATTAGCTTGATCTCCTTATCTGTTATCACATTCAATATTATCAATATTCACAGGGATCCTTTGAAGCAGGATAAGATCTGTTAAACATGGAATATAACCTTGAACAAATGTTATTAGAAGATCATTAAAATTTGAAAACATTTTGGCTGCCCTGAAAAAAAAAATTAAGGAAGACCTGATCTTAGTATTGCTTGGATGAAAAGTCACTTCAGATCTGCAGGCTGTGAACTAAAATCTCACAAAAATACAGTGTGAAATCACTTCTATTACAAGAAAGGGATGTAGACCTGGCCACAAAGTTTAGAGAAACGGTGCTTGACTCCACAGAGACTTCAGTAAGGAAAGTAATGTTGCTTTGCTTCTCGAGCTATTAGACTAGTCTTCTTTGTAGGTAGCATACAAATTAAGGAAAGGAGGGAGTGAGGGAGAGAAGAGGAGGAGGGGGAAAAGGAAAGTAAGGGGAGAAGAAGGAGAGGAGGAGGTGGGAGGAGAAGAAGGAGAGAGGGGAAGGAAGGAAAGGAAGGAAGGAAGGAAGGAAGGAAGGAAGGAAGGAAGGAAGGAAGGAAGGAAGGAAGGAAGGAGAGAAAAGGAGGGAGGGAGAAGGAAGGAACAAAGGTAGGATGGAGGGACAGAGTGAGGGGGGGAGGAGAAGGAAAAGAAAGAGGGAGGAAGGAGGGAGAGAGGGAACAGTAGGAAGGAAATTAATTGAATGTAACCTTAAATTCATGGGTCAAAGCTCATTCGAGGTTGTCCTCAACTTACGACCGGTTGGTTAGTGACTGTTCAAAGTTACAACCTACCTGAAAAAGGGGACTTACGACTCAGGTCCAAAGTTCCAACAGTCACACACACACACACACACACATGTCATGTGGGTGCACTTTGGGGCACATGGCAACACGATCAACATTGGCTGCCATGTGCAGCATCCCACGCTTGCATGACCCTGGTTTATGACAGTTTTGCCAAAAAATGGCACGTGCTTCTGGTTTTCCAGCAAGACAGCACCCATAATGAAGCATCAGTTCGCTTAACGTCCACCGCAGAACGCATCATGAAATGACTATTACGACAGGTTCCATTACGGTCGTAAAATCAAGGAGTACCTGTCCTTTTAGCCAAAATGTATTGGAAAGGGGTAGGGAGAAAAAGGAAGGGGAGAGAAAGTAGAATAGGGCCTGTCCCTCCCTCTCCCCGTCCCTCCCTCCCTCCCTCTCCCTCCCTCCCTCCCTCTCTTCCCCTCATACAGGTGGGCTCCATGACAATTTGCTGCACCCAGTTGACTGCAGGACACTCGCTGCAGTATAAGAATTACACTAATATCAAAGAAATAGTGGAATACAGGTAGTCCTCGACTTACAACAGTTCATTTAGTGACTGTTCAAAGTTACCATGGCACTGAAAAAAGTAACTTATGACCATTTTTCACAGTTATGACCTTTTCAGTATCCCCATAGTCACGTGGTCACAATTCAGACGCTTGGCATGTCAAGCCTGAAATTGACCTATGTGTAGCCATTTTAGTTAGACTTAGTATACATTCTTTTTCTTACTTTCTCTGTGGCAGTCATGGGGGGGGAGGGTTTTGTGCTTGCCACATTCCTAAGTAGTGGAGATAAAGAAAGTTGTTTTGGCTAGGTGGTTCTTCTTCCTGTGGGAAAATGAGCTGTCCGTGCTTAGGCCCCTTGAGGTGGAGATTTATGACATCAAGTAATGTTGAATTACTTCTATTGGAGAATGTGACTTTTGGGGGTTGTTTCTATATTGTGGGGTAATTCTGGGTTGTGTCAGATCCAGAATTACCGCGGACTTTGCCAATTTGATGCTTTCCTAAATAAAAGAAATTGTCTTGGAAGATGGACTTTGCTCTTTTCTTTTTTTAAATGGATTTCATCACTTGGAAACCTGACATGGCAACTGGCTCGTCCTTATGACCGTTGCAGCACCCCAGAGTCACATGATCCCTTTTTTTTTTGCAACCTTCTGACAAGCAAAGTCAACGGAGAAGCCAGATTCACTCAACAACCAGATTACTAACTTAATAAGTGGTTTACTTAACAATTGTGGCGAGAAAGGTGGTAAAATGGGACAAAACTCACATAACAAAATTCTCACTTAACCACAGACCTGTTGGGCTCTGTTGTGGTCATATGTCGAGGACTACCTGCAGAATCTTTGAAGGAAGGAGAGCAAAAGGAGAGAACAGAATGCACTGTGAAGGACCTAAATTCAAAATATTTTTAAATGATTTTAAAATAATGAAATGGAATCGCTCAATGGTCCCACAGCGAGTTGTCTGTGGCGAGTCGGCCGCTGCAAATTGGCCTGTGGCGAGTTTGTCCCCTTCCATCCTCACCCATAGAGACAAACGTAACAAAGCTACGTCTCTCTCTTTCCGCACGGACTTCTTTCTTTTTTGTCTCATGGGGTGGGGTTCCGTTTTTCTTCGGGCCATCTTGGACCGAACACATTGCTCCCAATCGATGCACCAGGAACACCCAGAATGTAAGAAATCAGGTGGCTACATTTGTACACGTTTATTGACTAAAGGAAGCCATTTGGGGCCTACAGCGAGGAGACTCCATAACTTGCACAGGGAAGGAAATGCCGCGTTTCTGTTTCTGTCCACCAGGAGCTCTTGGCTGTACGGTATCTCTTACCGTGAGCTATTTTCGGACCACTAGAACCCATAACTCCACCTGCTGAGGTTGAAGAGCTCACGTAGTCCGCCTTCAGGGCACAAATGTTCCTGCAGGCTCAAGAGACTCTGAGAACCTGGAAGGTCTGCAAGACTTCTACCAGCTTGTTGAGCACAAAGGGATGACGGTTGTTGCAGAAGGCGTGGGAGGCGCCTCCCCCGCCCCCACCAACTTTCAGGAGAAGGAGTGACGTGCCCATTTGTAAATCGAAAAGAGTGCATCCCTCAAGTTGAGAAAAGTCGGGCGGTCTTCGGGATGGGCCTTCCAGCATTCCAGCATGATGCTATAGACCTCAGGGGAGCAACTGTTGGGGCGAGGAAGACGGTAGCCCCGAGTGATCTGCTGGATGGTCTCCTGATTGGTCATCCCTAGAAGAAGACAGAGGAGAGAAATGGTCAGGTTCACGAGGAACAGCGAGGTGGGACAGGTAAGGGAGGACTCTCCTTACACAGAGATGGGGTTCCTTGCCCATGTCAGGGTGACCAAACCGTTCTGGAGGATTTCCCGCACCCCAAACTTCTCAAAAGGGACTGTAAAGCTTCGATTTCTCACTTCTAGCTGGAGTGTTGACTTGACCCCAGCCCTCCTTGTTGGGGCTTCTGAAATTGGAAGTATCTGCTTGGACGTTCTAAGAAAAAAAAGGATGGTCAGGCCTGGCCCAGGAGATGGAGTTGGGGTGGAGAACTAACATATCTCCAGGATGATTGGGCATATTACAATGTGTGTGTGTGTGTGTGAGAGAGAGAGAGAGAGAGCGATGTTGTGGCCCGCCGGTGACTGACGGAGCTGGCAGCAGAGTCAGACAGCAAGGAGGTTGGGCAGGAACCCAGGCCAGTCCTGGGGGCTGAGGACGGCTCGGACGAGGGCTCTGCGTCAGAGGCAGCGATGGGGCCAGGGTAGGCTGGCAGTCATCAGCTGCCTTCGGGCTCTGACAGCAGTGAGGCGGGGGAGCTTCTGGAACCGGTTCCCCCAAAGGAAAGAACAATTAAGTACTCGGGGTCAACATGGGAGCAAGGCCACAGGTGGAAGATGAATGGCCCCTCCCATCAGGATTAAAAGAGGACCAAAAGAGGAGGGGGCTTTTGCAGGAAACAATTTGTTCATTCCAGCCTCGTGAAGATTTGTCTGTGTAGCCTAGAGATTCTGTGCCCAGCCCATGTGGAAATATTTACATGTGGAAATATTTACCAGGCGACTTTCCAAGATAGATACGATCTGAGCTAATAATTATACCTTTGCAAGACTGTTTACCAAGCCGTTGGCTGAATGGGAAGGCAATACATTCACATTCATTTAATAACAAAGGTTTTGCCGGGACTCAGAGTTTGCTTAATGCTTTTTGGGGAAACCAAGGGCAGAACAAAAGAGAGAGAGAGAGAGAGACTCCTTCTTCCCTCCCAAGAGCTTTCTGTTGTCATGATCCTCTCTGTAGGGCATCCATTGAAATGAAATCGTACCATCGTAGGGGCACTGTCCGTAGCTAAAAACCTCATAGAGTAGGATTCCGTAGGACCAAACGTCCGATTTGGGGGAGTACGTCTGGTAAATGGCAGCTTCCGGTGCCGTCCACTTAACCGGGATCATGGCGCTGCCGGTGGTGGAGTAGATGTCATCCTGAAGGAAAGGCAAGAACAGGTGATCAGCCAAAGGCAGGGGAGATGCTTTCACCCGGAGATTCAAGGAAGAGAAGCTAAAACTGGCTTGTTCAGAATGAATAATACAGTTGGAAGGGACCTTGGAGGTCTTCTAGTCTGACCCCCTGCTCAAGGAGGAGATGTTATACATTCCAGATTAAGTGGCTGTCCAATCTCTTGAAAACCTCCAGTGATGAAGCACCCACGATTTCTGGAGGTAAGCTGTTCCACTGATTAAATGTTTTCACTATCAGGGAATTTTTTCTTTGTTCCAGGTGTGATCTCTCCTTCATAAATTTCCATCTATTACTCCACGTCTTGGCCTCGGATGCTTTCAAGAATAGGTTGTCCCCCTCTTCTTTGTGACAGCCTCTCAAAGATTGGACGACCGTTGTCCCTAGTCCTTCTCTTCATTAGACCAGCCATACCCAGTTCCTGCAACCATCCATCATGTGTAGCTGTTCAGACCCACCTTTGTGGGACCGCTTTGTCATCTTTGGTACCCTCCAGATGTGCTAGCAGAGAAACTCCCTGAACACATCGGGAGGATATCAAAAGCCATTTATGGGTTTTGTCTGAGAGTTGAGCACCTAACCCTGAAGAAGTTAAGAGCTGGATCTACACTCATTTCCTCTTTTCTTCCTTCTTTCTTTTTTTTCTTTCCTTCCTTCCTTCCTTCCTTCCTTCCTTCCTTCCTTCCTTCCTTCCTTCCTTCCTTCTTCCTTCTTCCTTCCTTTCCTTCCTTTCTTTCTTTCTCTTTCTCTTTCCCTCCCTTCCTTCCTTTCTCTTTCCCTTCCTTCCTTCCTTTCTTTCTCTTTCTCTTTCTTTCCTTCCTTCTTCCTTTCTCTTTCCTTCCTTCCTTCCTTCCTTCCTTCCTTCCTTCCCTTCCTTCCTTCCTTCCTCTTTTCTCTTTCTCTTCCTTCCTTCCTTCCTTCCTTCCTTCCTTCCTTCCTTCCTTCCTTCCTTTTTATATTTTGCTTGTTTGTTTTAGATTTGTTCCAGATAGGTTGGCGTACAGGTAATCCTCAACTTAATAACTATCACTGGGGCCAGAACTTCCACTGCTAACCAGGATGGTTATTAAGGGAGTCATGCCAGATTTTACCACCTTTTTTGCCATGACGCTTCAGCACATCACCACAGTTGTTAAGTGAATCTTGTGCTCATTATCAAGCTTTCCCCATTGATTTTGTTTGTGGGAAGTTAGCTGTGAAGGTAATCCCAGGTATGCTAAGAGGATGGCTGGTACGTCGGCTTTTTCATTCGGATGTTTATATTTTTGGAGTCAACAAAAGAACTGTAAATGTCTGGGCTCTGTCCTGATTTTTGGAAAAAGTGCAGAGAAGAGCCACTAAGTTGATTAAAGGCCTTAAAACATATGATTAAAGGCCTTAAAACATATGAAGTACTTTGAGGATCTGGGTATGGCTAGTCTGGAGAAACGGACTAGGGGTGACATGATAGCAGTCTTCCAATATTTGAGGGGCTGCCACAAAGAAGAGGGAGTCAAGCTATTCTCCAAAGCTCCAGTAGTTAAGATAAGAAACAATGAATGGAAACTACTATAAATAGAGAAGCAATCTGGAATTAAGAAGAAACTTCCTAACAACGAGACAATTAACGTGTAGAAGAGGTTTTCTGAAATGATGGGGGTCTCCTGTTTGAACAGGGGTTGGACTAGAAGACCTCCAAGGTCCCTTCCAGCTCTGCTTTGATTGGGTAACAGCTAAATCACGGAGGGCGTGTGGAGTGGGGTGCAGGGGTTGTCAAAGCCTCCTTGGATGCACCTTGAGGAGCCTGGCGAGGCCGAAGTCGGCTATTTTGCAAGCAAGGTCATCTCCCACTAGGATGTTCCTCGCCGCAAGGTCTCGATGGATGATATGTTGCTCCTCCAAGTAGGTCATCCCATCAGCCACCTGGCAAGAGATGCTGAGCAGGTGGTGTGTGGTCAATTCCTTTCCTGCAGCACCTGAAAAATCAACAAGGCGCCAGGGTTAGAAGGCAGGGTTGCAGGCTAACTTACTGCCCATTGCCAGGAGTTCAAATCTCACCAGGCTCAAGGTTGAATCGGCCTTCCATTCTTCCAAGGCAGGTAAAATGTGGACCCAGATTGTTGGGGGCAAGAGGCTGACTCTGTAAACCACTTACAGAGGTCTGCAAAATGTTATAAAGCAGTATATAAATCTAAGTGCTCTATTCTATTCTATTCTATTCTATTCTATTCTATTCTATTCTATTCTATTCTATTCTATTCTATTCTATTCTATTCCTTATTCCTTATTCCTTATTCCTTATTCCTTATTCTATTCTATTTTGTTCCATATTTTCTATTCTATTCTATTCTATTCTATTCTATTCTATTCTATTCTATTCTATTCTTTATTCCTTATTCCTTATTCCTTATTCCTTATTCTATTCTATTCTATTCTATTCTATTCTATTCTATTCTATTCTATTCTATTTTCTATTCCTTATTCCTTATTCTATTATTTTATTCCATATTTTCTATTCTATTCTATTCTATTCTATTCTATTCTATTCTATTCTATTCTATTCTATTCTATTCTATTCTATTCTATTCTCTATTCCTTATTCTATTATTTTATTCCATATTTTCTATTCTATTCTATTCTATTCTATTCTATTCTATTCTATTCTATTCTATTCTATTCTATTCCTGTATTCTACTCTATTCCTGTTTGATTTGATTCTATTTTCCGTCCCATCCCATGCAGTATTGCAGGCTAACTCTAACTCTGGCCATAGTCTGGAGTTCGATCCTGACTGACTCAAGGTTGACTCAGCCTTCCACCCTTCTGAGGTGGGTAAAATGAGGACCCAGATTGTTGGAGGAGGGGGGGAAGAGGCTGACATTGTAAACCTCTCAGAGAGTGCTATAAAGCGGTATATAAGTCTAAGTGCTATTGCTATTAACCTTTGACCCTTTGCTAAAAACTCACTTTTATTTACAGCAGGCTTGTCCAACCTGCGGCCCAAGGGCCGCATGCGGCCCAGGTCACCTTGTAATGCGGCCCAGTGCCCACCCCAACTTTTGTGCCCGAGCCAGTGAGGAGGAGGAGGAGAAGCAGGCGCGAGGCAGGGTGAGGCGAGCGCCAGGCCAAGCAGCAACAGAAAAAGCAGGCGCCGTCAGAGCGCCACCTCCTGCTGTTGCCACCACCGCCATCACCGCCGCTTCTGCCCCCGCCGCTTCTGCCCCCGCTGCCACTTCTGCCCCTGCCGTCTCTGCCGCTTCTGCCCCTGCCGCCTCTGCTTCTGCCCCCGCCACCACTGCTGCTTCTGCCCCTGCCGCCACTGCCCCCGCCGCTGCTTCTGCCCCCGCCGCCGCTGCTGCTGCTTCTGCCTTCCACTCCTGCCTCATCCAGCCGGGCCATTTGCAGGAGGAGAGGTAGGCGTGAAGCGGGTGAGCTTTCTCCCCCCGCAAAATTTGGCCAGAAAATAAACCATGATAAAAAAAACCGTGATTAAAAAAACTGTGATTAAAAATAAATAATTTTTAATTAATAATTAATAATAAAAACATCTCACTAACTTCATTTCCAAATAAATTTAATATGTTAACTATGTTTTCTATGTTTTTTTTTTGGATGATCAGGTATTGTTACTGTTATTTTATTTTACGTGCGGCCCAAACCAAATTTTCATCTTCTAATGTGGCCCAGGGAAGGTGAAAGGTTGGACACCCCTGATTTACAGGTAATCCTTGCTTTATAACCATTCATTTTAGTGACCGTTGAAAGTTACAACGGCACTGAAAAGGCGACATGTGACTGTTTTTCAAAAGTTATCACCCATGGCAGCCTCGCCGTGTGATTCAAAATTCAAACACTTGGCAACTGGCTCATATTTAGCATGGTTTGCGGTGTCCTGGGATCCTGTGATCATCTTTTGTGACCTTCTGACAGACAAAGTCAATGGAGAAGCCAGATTCGCTTAACAACCAGGTTTACTAGCTAATTAACAACGTCAGTGATTCACTTAAAAACCGCTGCGAGAAAATTCATAAAACTCACTTAACAATAGAAATTTTGAGCTCGGTTGTGTTCATGTCAGTGACTATGTTTTTCTGGCAAGAGAGGGCACTGTTGTGTCAGAAGTTAGTCAAAGGAGATGAAAAAACAACATCTGCTGAGGTCCTTTTACAATACTAACATTAGGGGAATTCTCTAGCACCCTTGCTTAAAGCACAATCCAATCCTTTCTAGGTAATTTCCCCACAAAATATTACCTGAAGCAAACTTAAACCCACAAGTCTCACTTTCTGGATTAAGCAGCTTAATTTTGAAGCAAAATGTTAACTGCCAACTTCTAAGCTTCTTTCCACCCATTATAGCAGTAGGGTGGATTTTTTTTTTCCTGATTCAATCTAATCGTAATTCTTAGAGAAATAACATCTGGGTTTGACTGACACATCCCACAAGGGCCTGGAGTCCCTCAAAGCGGGAATTCAGACTTCTAACCCTCAGCAGAAAACCAGTTTGACGGTTGCATCTCTGTCCAGTGTCTTAGAACAGGAGTCAGCCATCTGCGGCTCTGGAGCCGCATGTGGCTCTTTCATTCCTCTGCTGTGGCTCCCTGTTGCCGGTCGGCTCTACAATTGATAGGGCTTTTGGTTAGAACAGTTAGAGGAAAAAGGACGCCGTGCTAGGAGGAGACTCTATGGTGGGGGGAACTGCCACAGAGTCTGGCTGGCTCCAGAATTTAATGGGGGGGCTTCCATTAGGATCTTTGTGGCTCTTTGAGTGTTTAAGGTTGCTGACCCCTGCCTTAGAAGGAAGAGGCTACACTTTGTAAACACAATGCACCGTGCAAAGCTATTTTGCTCTGGGATGACGCAAGAAAGAAACTCATTAGCAGGCAAAAGCATTTAGGCTCTTGGAAACAGAGAACGTTGGCTCCAGACTCGTTCTCCTAGGGAGTTGTCCCATCTTAGGTAACAAACCAGATCTGGAAAGAAGGTCAGGTCCTTCAACGCAGGAAACTTCTCATGGGAAGGAGCCAGACTGGCTTCTCTTGGACAAGAGATTTCTCAGCCGAGAAGAATCTCCCTAGAAAAGGGTGGCAGGTTGGGGATGGCGAAATGGCATTGGGAATTCGTCAACTTTGGCTGAAACTGGAGATGCCTCAGATGGCATCCGAAGCCAAGGAAGCTGCCCAACTGCCCGGTGGAGAGGAAATTTGGGGAAGGAATAGCAATTTTCCCAGGGGAGTTTATAAAATTAAGTTTAAGGAAGAACCAGTTCTTGGGTGGTTCCCAGCTGGTAGGGTAGCCTTTAGCAAACCATGGAAGGCTTTTGACTCAGTCTGTCTCTCTGTCTGTCTGTCTCTCTGTCTGCCTGCCCCCTCCCCACCCCCTCTGTGTGTGTGTGTGTGTGTGTGTGTGTGTGTGTGTGAAAACAGAAGACTAATACAAGTAGATCTTGGCTTACAACCATTCACTTAGTGACTGTTTGCAGTTACAAGGGCACTGAAAAAAGTGACTTATGACCGTTTTTCACACGTATCACCATTGCAGCATCCCCATGGTCATGCGATCAAAATTCAGACGCTTGGCAACTAACTCATACTTATAACCATTGCAGTCTCCCGGGGTCATGTGATCCCCTTTTGCAGCCTTCTGACAGGCCAAGTCAATGGGGAAGCCAGATTCACTTAAGCGCTGTGTTCATAACGTAACAGCTGCAGTGATCCACTTAACAACTGTTGCAAGAGAGGTCATAACAGGGAGCAAAACTCATTTAACCACTGTCTTGCTTAACAACAGAATGTTTGGGCCAGAGGTGGGATTCAGCAGGTTCTGACCAGTTCTGGAGAACCGGAAATTTTGAGTAGTCCAGAGAACTGGCAAATCCCACCTCTGACTAGCGATTTTACAGTCTCCTTCCCCTGCCACGCCCACCAAGCCACGCCCACAGAACCGATAGTAAAAAAAAAATTGAATCCCACCATTGTTTTGGGCACAACTTAGTTGTAGGTGAGGACTACTGGTAAGTGTGTGTGTGTGTTGTGTATGTATGGGATGGCACCCATGAGGCGGAGTCATACAGATCCAGCGGGTAGCCACAAGCCATAAGATAGAACCTCTACCATGTTGTGTGACTTACAATTATTCATTTAGTGACCGAATTTGGGGCTCAATTGTCATAAGTCGAGGACTGCCCGGATTCCAGATGTCTGAAGAATGCTGGATTTCTGCAGGCTGCGTTGCAGCCTATCCTGGGTTTTAGTCATTTGTCATGCCCACCATTTTCACCTTGGGCTGGTCAACCATACGAAGATGGGGTCTGGAAGCATCATCCGAGAGTGGTGATACTCACTGTTGAGGTAACTATGGAGGTTGCCCTTCCGCATCAACTCTGTGACGATGTAAACTGGCTCCCCCACAGAACAGACCGCCAGCAGTTTGATGAGCCTTGTGTGCTTCAAGCTTTTCAAGTTCCGGATCTCCTTGACAAAGTCGTCCCTCATGTCAGCTGTGAAGGAGACAAAAAAAGGACATTTGAAAGATGGATGGCTTTGCACAGACAATGTCTGGGATTGTTCTCTCATTCCAGCACATCTGGAAGCCCTGGGTCATGGTTTCTCCACCTTGGGAATTTTCTGGAGGGTGAACTTCAACTCCCAGAAGTTGACAGCCAGTGTGATTATTGATGAGAATTCTGGGAGTTGAAGTCAATCAACCAATCAGAATAGAGCTGGAAAGGACCTTGGAGGCTTCTAGTCCAGGGGTCTCCAACCTTAGCAACTTTAAGACTTGTGGACTTCAACTCCCAGAGTTCCTCAGCCAGCTTTGCTGGCTGAGGAACTCTGGGAGTTAATCCAGTTGAAGTCCTGGGACAAGTCTTTAAAGTTGCCAAGGTTGAGCTGGCTGATGAACTCTGGGAGTTGAAGTCCACAAGTCTTAAAGTTGTCAATGTTGTGCTGGCTGATGAACTCTGGGAGTTGAAGTCCACAAGTCTTAAAGTTGTCAAAGTTGAGCTGGCTGAGGAACTCTGGGAGTTGAAGTCCACAAGTCTTAAAGTTGTCAATGTTGGAGACCCCTGTTCTAGTCCAACCCCCTAGTTAGGCAGGAAACCCTAAGTCCATCCACCCGGAAATGCCCAAGGCTGGGAAACAGAATAACAGAGTTGGAAGGGACCCTTGGAGGTCTTCTAGTCCAACCCCCCGCTCAGGCAGGAAACCTTATAACATTTCAGAAAAATGATTGTCCAATCTCTTCTTAAAACCTCCCACAACTTCTGAAGGCAAGTTGTTCCACTGGTTTATTATTCTCACAGTCAGGAAATTCCTCCTTAGTTCTAGGTTGCTTCTCTCCTTGATTAGTTTCCATCTGTTGTTTCTTGTCCTGCCTTCAGGTCTTTTGGAGAATAGCTTGACTCCCTCTTCTTTGTGGCAATCCCTCAAATATTGCAACCCTGCTTTCATGTCAAGGGAAAAGATTCTCTTACAGTTTCTCAAGCAACAGATTCCTGAATTGCTAGACCAAGCTCACAGGCTCACTCATACCCTAGTCACCTTCAGATTGATTACTGCAATGCACTCTTCAGAAGGGCTGCCCTTGAAGAGTATCTGGAAGCCTCGGCTGGTACAGAATACAATAGAGCAGGCAACTATGTGTGTTCCTAGAACAGTGCACGTTATAGCTCTGCTCCCCAAGCTTTCTTGGTTGCCAATTTGCTTCTCGGTCCAATTCAAAGTGTTTTTTTAAAAAATATCTATGGTTTTTATATGGGGTTTTACCTGCAGTTCCTAGATTCGCCTTGGGGGTCATAGCAGTAGCTACTTAAATTTGAGTAATAAATACAATAAATGAATAAATTCCCAGGGAGTAGTGATTTCTGGAGAAAGTTCTAGATACCTTCTGTCAGGATTTAAACTGAAGGGTGGGAAGCCAAGTAGCAGGTGTTTGCAATAAAAATTAGAACACTTGCTAGAAGCACTAAATAAAAGCAAGGATGTCTTGCCTAGGAAGCTTCCTCCAAACTTGTCTTGCTTTTTGGAAAAAGACACACGCCCCAGGATCATAGGGCTGGAAGGGGCCTTGGAGATCCTCTAGTCCAACCTCCTGCTCAAGTCGGGAGTCCTTACTGTAATCCAATCTGATTTAATCTAATCTAATCTAATCCCAGTGGAAATTTTCTTTCATCAGATTGAATGAGAACTGGAAGAAGAAGTTTCTGTCCAGCTTGGATAGCTTACATTGGACTTGGAACATGGGTTCTAGGATCCTATCATGCCCCTGGTGGAGTCAGACTCTGAGGAAGAGGAGGAACAGCCGACGGGGAGTGGAAGGGTGGCTCCAGAGGTTGTGGAGGAGGCTGGGGAAGGGCAGAGGCCGGCTGGGCAGTCAGAGGAGGACCCAGGCCCATCCCCTATCCATCCTAGGGCATACAGGGAGGAGGGGGTAAGGGAGAGATATAGTCTACTTGGAAGGAGAGGGCCTTGATCCTCTTCATGGGCTGCAGCTGTGACAACTGGATAAGAGGATGGACATGTGTAGGGGCCAGTGCTGGAAACAAAGCATGGAAAAATCTCTAGTTTATTGTTCCTCTCTGAGTTTGGCGACCTTCCCAGTGTGTGTTCTGATATCTGTGCATGTCTTCAAGCCCTTATTTTGCCTGGTTTGTGTTGTTTTTTTAACTCTTTATAATTTAAATGGCATTTCCTCCTTCTTGTAACTGCTTGTGTGGGAGTTTTTTTAATCTCCAGTCAAGGATATTTGGAGCTTGGAAGCAAAGTGGAGGAATAAAAGGGGCTTCATTGTTTTTTGTGACTGTGTTTGTTTTGTATCCCACCCAGATCCAGAAACCTACAAACCGGCTAAGTGCAGAATATCACCTAGTATCAGAGTTTAACATAGTACCAAATTTTTTAAAAAAATGTGTTCAGCATTCACCTGAACTAAGCTCCCTTCCGCATGTCTTTTCATTTATGAGCATGGAATGACCCAAGAGGTCAATTGACCTGGTTTATTAACAACAATTGGGACTTTGATTAACTGCTGTGGGAACAATTGTTATTATTACTTCTAATAACAACAGTGTCTTTAGGGAGGGTGCAAGACAATTATAGGGCAAAAACTGTGCCAGTTTTGTGATGCTAATCCTGTGATTATGTGCTTGCACCAGATGCCGAGATGCAAGGATGTCAGGATGGGGTTTAAATTGTGATCCCCCAGTGCCTGTTCTATTGTTATCATGGCTTATCATTTCTCCATCTAATTTCCAGCTGGGGGAAGTCATTCTCATTTCCTTGTTTAGCTGGTGGATTCAATCTAGGGTGCCCGTCGTTCAGCTCTGGCCTACCCATGGAAGATTGGTTAATCCACCTCTTAAGAAACAGGCAGACAAGACGCATTGCACAAGAGAGGACACGTTCTGCACCCCACAAACCTTGTTTCATAATTTTGATGGCCACAGGCACTGTGTTCTTCCACATTCCTTCCCAAACTTCTCCAAAACATCCTTCACCCATCTTCCTCCAAAGGTGGAATTCAGACCGGGGACGTTCCCACTGATCCATCTCAGAAGTCCTCTGTAGAAGGGGTAAGATGAGAGACAAACGATCCAGATCACAGAATAAGAGAGTTAGAAGGGGAAATTAGAACCTTCTAATCTAGCCCAATCTGCTCAAGAAGGAAACTACATATCGTTCCAGGCAAATGGTTGTCCAATCCCCTCTTAAAAATCTCCAGTGTTGGAGCATTCACAACTTCTGGAGGCAAGTTGTTCTGCTGATTAATTGTTCTAAATGTCAGGAAATTCCTCCTTAGTTCTAAGTTGCTTCTCTCCTTGATTAGTTTCCATCCATTGCTTCTTGTCCTGCCTTCAGGTGCTTTGGAGCAGTGGCCCCCAACCTTTTTTGTGCCACAACCCGGTACCGGCATCACAAAATGATCCGCGGCCCGGTACCGGCATCAGCACGCATGACAAGGCAAGGCGAGCCGAGCGACCGGCCAGCCAGCCATCCCACGCTTCTCCCCGCCACCTTCAACTCCTCCTTTGTACCTTTGTTGATGGGCTTTGCTCTGGGACGGCTTCGGGACGGTCGCTCAGCTCACCTTGCCTTCAGTGCTGAAAGAATCCTCGCGCCTTAGTTTCATTCGAAGCCCCCTGACTTCGATGAAACTAAGGCGCGAGGATTCCTTCAGGACCCAAACGCCGCTTTCCAACTGGAAAAGCTCACCCGGAAGCACTTTCTCGTCAAACAAGATGGCGGCGCCCAGCAAACCGGCGGCCCAGTAGGAAATGTTCCATGGACTGGTACCGGTCCGTGGCCCGGTGGTTGGGGACCCCTGCTTTGGAGAATAGCTTGACTCCCTCTTCTTTGTGAAAACCCCTGAGATATTGGACCACTGCTATCATGTCTCCCCTAGTCCTTCTTTTCATTAAACTAGACATACCCAGTTCCTGCAACTGTTCTTCATATGTTTTAGCCTCCAGCTCCCTAATCTTATTTGTTGTTCTCTACATTCTTTCCAGAGATTTTTTTAACATTCTGGTGACCATAACAGGCCAGGCCTGGATAAAGGAAGGAATAAAGAAATCTAGAACAAAAAGGTTGCCGGACCACTGAGATAATTAACTCCAATTCATCATTGTTTCATTTTTCTAGTCTACCAACCCTGAAATCTCCTAGTGGTGGAGAGCTTCTGGCCTTCTAGGATCAACCATCAACAGTCAAGGAAGGAGACAAAATTTAAGCTGCAGACTAGCCCTTGGAAGAGCAGCCGCGAAGGCCTTGGAAAAGATAATTCAGATTACAAATATCAAAACCACGGAAGCCATGCTATTCTTTGTGACACCCTACCATTTCAGACAGATGGTCGGTTGCCCAGTCTCTTCTTAAAAACCTCCAATGATGGAACGCCGACAACTTCTGGTGGCAAGCTGTTCCACTGGTTAATTGTCCTTACTATCAGGAAATTTCTCCTTAGTTCCAGGTTGCTTCTCTTCTTGATTAGTTTCCAACCATTGTTTCTTCTCCTGCCTTCTGGTGCTTTGGAGAATAAACTGACCCCCTCCTCTTCTTTGTGGCAGCCCCTCAAATACTGGAATACTGCTATCATGTCACCCCTAGTCAGTAGTGGGATTCATTTTTTTTTTTACTACCGGTTCTGTGGCCGTGGTTTGGTGAGCATGGCAGGAAAGGGTTACTGCAAAATCCCCATTTCCTCCCCACCCCACTAACCTGCTTCCCAGCTCCGTTCTCCTGTGCAGGGCAACCAAAGAAGGCCCAGCCGATCAGTTGGGACTCAATGGGAGGCAGAGGATAGATGGGGGCGGGGCCAGTCAGAGGTGGGATTGGCCGGTTCTTCAAACTACTCAAAATTTCTGCTACTGGTTCTTCAGAACTGGTCAGAACCGCCTGAAAACCACCTCTGCCTCTAGTCCTCCTTTTCTCTAGGCTAGCCAAATTCAAATCCTGCAATCGTTCTTCATGTGTTTCAGTCACTAGGCCCTTAATCATCTTAATTGCTCTTCTTTGCACTTTTTCTAAGGTCCACAACATCATTTCTATAATATGGTGACCAAAACTGGATGCTGTATTCCAGGTGTGGCCTTGCTAAGGCTTTATAAAGCAGTGCTAAATACTTCACGCGATTTTGATTCTATGCCGTTTATACAACCAAGGATTGTATTAGCTTTTTGGACTGTTGGAGCACACTAGTAAGATCTGGGTTATAGTTAGTTTACACGAATGAAAGTAAAGACGTGTTCCAGCATAGTGTTGCAGGATCCAATCTGTGACAACTTCTGGTTCCAAGCATAATCCCAAAAGCTCGGAAGAATAAACCTTTGGTTCCGGTGACCGACTCAGATTGGAACCAGTCAATTGTTTACTTTGGAAGTGATCGATTGAAATTAACTGTTTAAGTGTCGAGAACAAAAGAACATTTCAAAAGATAAACTGCTCCAAAGATAAAGAAACAAACAAACAAACAGCCATCCATTCCCCAATAAAAGCCCCACATTCGGGCACGGGAAATTTGTCAGGAATGGAGAGAAAAAAAAATAATCACATGGGGGTGCCATGTTCTTCCACTTACCTTCTGGACACAAGGCTGAGACAGAGGGCATTGAATGATTTTCCAGTTGGCTTTGTAATAAGCCAGGAGCTCTTCCAGACTCAGGAAGACATGAGCTTTTTCCAAGTAAAAACTTCCGGCAGGATTCGAGTAGATTCTGAAATGCCGCACTTTGCCATGGTTACGAACTGAAGATTGAAAGAGAAGAGAACGTGATAGGATTTGGGCAGGGGTGGACTTCAAACATTTTAGCAAAGGGTTCTCTGCCCGGTTGCTAGGTGGATGTGGTCATGGTGGGCGTGGCCTAGTTGGCCTTCTGCACCACGGCGGTGGGGAGGGGTGTTTTTGCCCTCCCCGGGCTCCCGAGGCTTTTCTTGATCTTCCAGGAGGATGAAAACGGCCTCCCCGGGCTCCGGAGGCTCTCTGGAAGCTGGAAACAGGCCCATTTCCAGCCTTCCTGAACTTCCGGGAGGCCCGTTTTCTGCCCTCTCCGAGCCTCCACATGCACCCTGCACTTCCCTGCATCCAAAATGGGCCATGTGGGGACTCCTGGGGGGAGGGGAGTGGGGGGGGCAGCCAGGAGTGGGATTTGGGGGTTGTCTGAACTGCACAGAATCTTAGTTAGGGGTTCTCCTGAACCCCTGCAAACTCCCAGCAGCCCATCCCTGGATTTGGGTCAACTTTGCAATTTCCTTTCCTATAGTTTAGTAGCCACCAGCATTGTTTGTTACTTAGCTCAATGGTTTATTTTATTTTATTTATTTATTTTTATTTTATTTTCCACCTTTAGTATTCTTACCAGTAACTTAAAGTGGTGAATAAATCTAGTACTCCTTCCTCCTCCTATTTGCCCCACAATGACAATGCTGTGTTGCATTATTAGGCGTAAGACCATTTGTTTAACAATGAACAGCCTTGCAAAAAACAACTTGGTACTTGCAGTTATGACCATCATAACACCCCTGTGATCATGTCATTGCAATTTGGGCACTTGGCAACCGGCTTACATTTACAACTGGTGGCAGCACCCTGCAGTCATGTAATCACGACCACATGATTTGCTTAATGACCAACATTAGAGCTTGTCGTCCAACCCGCTGCCTCCCAGGAATACCATTCTGGATAAATGGAACAGTTCGCCCCCATAAATTGTGGGTGTTCCTACGCTGGAGTTTTTTAAGAAGAGACTGGACAATAGGTTGTCCAGTCTCTTCTTAAAAGCCTCCAGTGTTGGAGCACCCACAATTTCTGGAGGCAAGCTCTTCCATGGATTAATTGTTCTGACTGTCAGAAAATTTCTCTTTACTGTATTTCTAGTTTGGGGTCTCTCTTTGATAAGTTTCCACTAGTTACTTCTCACCCTACCCCTTAAGGTACTGTTGACTCCCTGTTCTCTGTGAGAGCCCCTCAAGATCCTGCTGAGATGTTAAATCCAGAACCAACTCCAGAATTTTATTCTACCTGCTTATGTAGTATTATCACTTACTGTAGCTACCATATAGATAAGACTTGCTGTCATCTGGAATTTTTGCTTATATTTGAACGAAGAGACTGCAGTTTACATCCGTTATTTCTGGTCCTAGTTTCAATGACCATGAAAAAATAATTTCTGACCATCTTCCTTATGGCACCTTTCTTCCAGAGGTGGTATTCAGCAGATTCTGACCAGTTCTGGAGAACCAGTGGCGGAAAAGTTTGAGTAGTTCGGAGAACCTGTAAATCCCACTTCTGCCTGGAGATTTGACAGTATCCTTCCCCTGCCACGCCCACCAAGCCACGCCCACAGAACTGGTAGTAAAAAAATTTGAATCCCACCGCAGCTTTCTACGTATCTGAGCACTGATATCATGTCTCCAATTGGTGTTCATTTCTCCAGGTTATTCTACCTGCTTATGTAGTATTATCACTTACTGTAGCTACCATATAGATAAGACTTGCTGACATCTGGGATTTTTGCTTATATTTGAATGAAGAGACTGCAGCTTACATCCGTTATTTCTGGTCCTAGTTTCAATGACCATGAAAAAATAATTCCTGACCATCAGGTTTCTTCAGCCTGTCCTCCTGAGATGTCTCCAAGTCCTTGTCTTCTGAACTCTCTCCAATCTGTCAATTTTCTGGAAAACTGTCCAGAATATGACAAACCAAAATGTGTTCTCACCAACCACAAGGAGGGAAGAATAAGGATGCTGCACGTGTTTGAGGGGAAACTACATTTCCCATGATTCCCTGAGATGAATTAAGAAGGCAGAAATGCCTCTGGGGCAGAATGCTTGGAAATAATCTCGGCATGTTTTGGAATGTACACCAACTTTTCCTTCATGGTGGATGTTGACCTAGGTTGGGAAAAAACAGGAACAGATGGAAGTTGAGGCAGTGACGCTACCTATTCCTTCATTCATGACATTTTTTTTGCCAGGTACGGCATGCACAACTGCCATTCAGAAGGTTTCCTTGTGTTTAGCTCAGCCATGCTAGGCAGGTGCCCTCAAGCTGTGTTGTGTTGGCACCTCTTAGAATTTCTGGCTTGGAATTCCGGGGAATTGAAGTCACCACAATTCACAGCTGCTCAGCTG
This sequence comes from Pseudonaja textilis, assembly GCF_049901715.1. Taxonomy (NCBI): domain Eukaryota; kingdom Metazoa; phylum Chordata; class Lepidosauria; order Squamata; family Elapidae; genus Pseudonaja; species Pseudonaja textilis. The sequence continues at coordinate 7,580,876 of NC_141992.1, read as the reverse complement.
TGAAAGGATGAGAATTCTAGATGGCCTGTTGCCATTGTTAGTCACTCCTAATTGTGCAAAGGCTTGGTGTGGCTTGAGGCTAGTTCATCCCTTGCTCCAACATCTGACGTATGTAGGCAGAATACCTTTGTTTATTGCATCACTTAGTGTAATTACACACAAGAGAGGGAATAGAAGGTGCAATTAGTAATTAACTTTTTTAAGATTCAAATTTTCTGGAATAAATTTATCACACAGATTAGGGTGGAGGAGACACTCATTTCTTTTGTGTTGCAAATTGGAAATATTTCTTTTCAGGGTGCCCAGGGATTCCTTGCATGGCAAATAATTCACCCTGCTTTACTGCTCAATATCCAGAGAAATTATCCAGTTGCCTGTTAGCTGTAACATGTGAGCAACTAAGGCCTTGTTTCCCTTTAATCCAGTGGTGGGATTCAATTTTTTTTACTACCGGTTCTGTGGGCGTGGCTTGGTGGGCGTGGCAGGGCAAGGATACCGTAAAATCTCCAGTCAGAGGTGATATTTGCCGGTTCTCCAAACTACTCAAAATTTCCGCTACCGGTTCTCCAGAACTGGTCAGAACCTGCTGAATACTACCTCTGCTTTAATCCTAATGATATTAACTGCAGCCTTTCTCCCAGTTGGAGTAGACATCTTAGGTCACAGCAAATAATGAAAACATGTTGGCTGAAAAGAAAACAGAAAAAGAGAAAAAGAGAAAGAAAAAGAGAAAGAAGGTTTGAAAGAAAGATCTTGAGGAAGGAAGGAAGGAAGGAAGGAAGGAAGGAAGGGAGGAAGGAAGGAATTGAAACACATTGTAGGTTGGACCGAGTTGTGCAAAGCACAAATGTTTGCATTCCAAGAAGAACTTCATTTGCACACATTTGCCCTTCCACTCCCCAATCCCTCAAAAGTTGCCTGACTACAATTCACAATCGACTTAGCTCTTGCTAACCAGAAAAGTCGAGCAGTGAAAATAGCTGCCCTGCCTGTAACTGATCCAAATCCTTTCGCAAAACGATCACCAGCACCACCTAACAAAAGGCAAAACTCTGCATTAAAGGAAAGCAAAATAAATATCTCGAGTCTGCCTCCACCTCCACTCCTACGTCCTCATTCTGCCTGGTGTTTATTTGCCTGGCTGCAAAATATCCCAGTGGTTTCTATGGGAGGGAGGAGAGAGACACAGAGCTACCCTGCCACCTTTCTTATGGGAAGACCTGCTTCTGCTGCTAGGAAATAGGAGTGGGAGGCCAGGCAAAGCAGGAACTGCAAAAACGAGTAATTGAATTGCCCTACAAGATTTACCAGAGTCTGATTGTCTCCAAAACAAACTAATTTTACAGTGTTTGATACCACTGACAATTAAGGAGAATGGTGTTGGCTTCACAAGGGCCATCTAATCTAACTTCCCTTGCTCAATTCAAAATACATTAACCCATTTTTTTTTTCCTTCTGTTGAAAGGCTTGGAAAATGCCTTTCTTCTGAGGATTTGATTTTCCTGCTGGGAGAGCTCCGGTGCAAGGATACAGACAACTGCTTGAAAGCTGGATCTTTTTATTTTCCAGGAAGGCGAGAGATAGCAAGAAGTCTGCGTTCCTGGGGCTAGCTAGCTTTGTATGATAAGCCCCTGATTTTTATACCTTTTTTTCTCCTTTTGTGTGTGTGTGCTTGTGTTTGTATTTCTTAATGTTTTAAATCCTGTCAGGGGTTGTCTTCATTTCTGCCTGAGGGTAAACTCCACGGGGTGGTTTGATTGGATTATCAGTTTCGTCCTAATGTTTTCTTATATTTGTTTTGTGGCAATCTCCTGTCTGTCTCCTTTGCAAATATATTTTGTGTCTTTTGTCTGTTTGTTTTGCTGATTTGGCATGTTTTCTTTTCTTGTTTCCCTAGTTTTCTTAATTATTTGGGCTTTTGTCTAAGGGGCTTCTTTAATACCTTTTATTTGATTCCTTTTCCTATGCAAGTTTGTTTTATGGCTGGCTTGATGTTCCTTTTGGGCTTTTCCTGCTTGGTGACACCATTGTCCTCGTGAAGTTTCCTTTCCACACTTCCTTGGAAACTTTTTATGAGGAGTTGGACTCCAAATCCCGAAATCCCCCGCCAGTCCTAAAGATAGTCCCTACCCTGCCTCTATTTGAAGCACAGTCAGGGAAATCCATTTTTGCACAGGGCAGAAAGCTCCAGATCATTCTTAATGTGGGGCCCTTGGTGCTGTCTGAGTTTGGTTGTTTTCTTGCAGATGTTTTCATTATCCAGCTAGAGACCAAATTCCACTCCTTTCTGGCACTGATTAGGTTACCTAGTTGGGTAATGGAGTATCTGCAGGAAAAGAACCAAGAGCCCACAGTTCTTCCTCTTTCCTCCTTTCCCCTTCCTCCTCCTCCTAAACTCCACTCCCTTCTAGCACTGATGAAGTTACATAGTTGGGTAATGAAACACCTGCAAAAAAAAAAAACGCCCCCCCACCAAGCTCAGAGAGCAGCAAAGACCCCACAGTCCAACTCTTAAGCATCTCTTCTACTGATTGAGTTTTACAGCCAGGACCCAATTTTAGCCAAGCTGGTATCCATGATGGCATGAAACTCTACCTGTTTTTAAGCATGATAAAAGATCTTTGATTGTATTATCAGCCCCATCATCTTGATTTTTTGGGGGACCATGGCTTGGTTTGATGATACCATCACAATCACCATCTTGACTAGGTTGACCATGTGAACATCTCTGCTGGCAAGAAATAAGGAGGAAGAATCCAGCTTGATCTTCAATTTGGTAGGCCCAAATCCAATTAATCCTAAAAACAATTCACCTTTGGAGGTCAACTATGATAAGAGGTCTACCGTGGCATGAAGAGTAAGATGTAGTTTACCTGACAGAGAGTATTCTCCCTTGTTACTCTCACTGTCTCGAATAAGGAAGGAGCCGTGGTGATTTGGGGGAGAGAGAAGTAGCTGGTTGGCTTTATTTCTTGTGATTCCATTTATGTACCAGCTGAGAAGAAAAGAGATGAGAGCCGATTAAACTATAAGCCAACCTTTCAGTTGTCTTCGGTACAAATCATAAGGAAAGAAACACATTTCAAACTTCTAAGTCATGTCCAGGGCAGCCCAGAAGTGTTTTCGCTTGTTCCAGATTTTTTAAAAAAATTGTTTGAATTTTGTTTAAAAATATTTACACAGCACTGGTACACTGGAACATGCCCACGAGGCTTGAAACCTGATGTTTCCACCACGCTTATCCTTTACATAAACAATGAAATTCCATCCTCTCTGGTAGAACAGTGATTCATTATTTTGGCTTGTCATGCACTGAAATTTATCTGGAACATTTTCAAGTTCAGGAAAAGACCAGTTCTGCTCATACCATCCCCCTGAGACTTTGTCCAGATATTTCCATATTTTAACCATGATTAATTTGATGACTATAATTTAAAAGGTATAGCAATTTCTTATTTGCAATGTGTTTTTTTTTCCCTGGCCCTCACATAGGTGAGGGATCCTTGGTGCTCTCTGAGCTTGGTGGTTTTCTTGCAGATGTTTCATTACTTAAATTAGGTAACATCAGTGGTAGGTAACATCACCAGCACTGATGATGTTACCTAGTTTAGGTAATGAAACGTTGGCAAGAAAACTGCTAAGCTCAGAGCGTACCAAGGATCCCTCATTTCAACCCTGAGTTACAATCATTCTCTTTTATTGGCATCAAGTATGTGTCACAAAGCTAGATTTGGTGGGGATTGAATTATACAAGATTCAGTCTCAGATTTTCTGTTGTAGTTACAATATCACAGCAGAGGTTGGGTGATGTTATAAAAGGCTAAAGCCCGACAGGTCTGGCTCCTAGTGACTTCCACGGACACACCTTGCCTCCAGAAATTGTAAGAGCTCTATCACTAGAAGTTTTTAAGAAGAGTTTGGAGATCTCCCATCCAAACTTTAGGTAGGCGTGGCTCCACTAATTCAAATGTGCAGGTATATTATAGGTGGTAGCTGGCTCACTAGTAGTAATTGTAAGAGGGATCTTGGATTGTCCAGGTGGATAATCACTTAAATAGGAGCCAGCGGTGTGCTGCAGCTGCCAAAAAAGCCAATTCAGTCCTATGTTGCATTAACAGAGGGATAGAATCAAGATAGTCCCGCTTTATAAAACTTTAGTAAGACCACACCTGGAATACTGCATCCAGTTTTGGTCACAATATTATAAAAAAAAGATGTTGAGACTTTGGAAAGAGTGCAGAGAAGAGCAACAACGATTATTAGGGAGCTGGAGGTTAAAACATATGAAGAACACTCGCAGGAATTTGGGTATGTCTAGTTTAATGAAAAGAAGGGCTGGAGGGGGGGACAACGCAGCAGTTTTCCGATATTTGAGGTGCTTCCACAAAGAAGAGGGGGTCAACCTATTTTCCAAAGCACTAGTAGGCAAGACTAGAAACAAAAGATGGGAATTAACCAAGGACAAAAGCAACCCAGAACTAAGGACAAACCGAACAATTAATCAGTGGAATGGCTTGCCTCCAGAAATTGTAAGAGCTCTTATCACTAGAAGTTTTTAAGAAGAGTTTGGACAACCATTGGCCTGAAATGGTATAGGGTCTCCTGCTTGAGCAGCGGGTTGGACTAGAAGACCTCCAAGGCCCCTTCCAATTATATTGTTCTGTTCTTTTCTGTTCTAACGAGATCCACTAGGAAGCTTCCACCATCTTTGGTGGGTTAAAATGACGATGCTATAAACGCTATTTCTCCCTGTAACAAATGGGGGGAAGTGGGGTCAGAACAAAGCATATTCCAATGAGCAGATACAGGAATTACAGTAATTACATGGAAAGTTTTAAGCGAGTCTTCTTCATCAAAAGAAAAAGAGCTCCAAGATAAGTGTCTAGTCTCAAAACCTCACTGAAATAATTAGCCTTTCTTTTGTTTTAGTTTCCTGCAGGATCAGTCTTGTTTAAAGCTTTTGGTGAAGTAAAGGTGTCTTGACATGTGCTGGAAAGAAAGAACCTCTTCAGTGAGGACTGAATTTTTATCCTTCCCAACTTTCTCACTCTTCCAACTGCAGTTATTGCTATTGTTGTTATTGCTTCCAGCAACATTCTTCCACAATTGATTTTCTTATCCCTTCCACACCCAAGGCCACTATACAACCAGCGGTGGGATTCAGCCGGTTTGTACTGGTTCATGCAAACCAGTTGTTAAATTACACACACACATACCACTATCAAAGTGGATCCTGGGCGCTGTGCTGCATTGGAGAAACGGGCAACGGATCAGCTGGCATGAGGGAAAGAGGAAGCCACTTTCTTCTCCCTGCTCCTCCTCCTTCCCTTGTGCCAGCCGCTCTGTCGCCTGTTTCTTCATTGCAGCGCAGCACCCAGGATCCACTTTGATAATGGGAGGTGGGTAATTTAACAACCAGTTCATTCAGGGTCAGGTTGGCCATCACAGGAGGCTAGTCCTGCATATGTGGAGAAGCTGGAGGACCAGGATGGGCCACGCCTCCCACAACAGCCAACCTGACCCTGGGCAAACCTGTTGTTAAATTATTTGTAACTTGGTATGTGGCTTGTGCAACCTTTATGCAAACGCCTGCTTTGTATCTATGGAAACTCTCAGCCATCCAGGTCATGGTTGTCCTAAAGGTGCTTTCTTCAAGAGGCAACTGGACTTTCTTGTTTTTTTCTTTGAAGATGTTTTGCTTTTCATCCAAGAAGCTTCTTCAGCCCTTGACTGGATGGTGGGGAAGTGGAAGGATTTATGTGGAGCCACCAAAAAAAGCACCTTTGAGACAATTTTCTGCTTTGGTATCCAAGTAAATTTCCACTTCCTATTTGCTCTGCCTCTTGTTCTTCTTGGCTTCAGACCCATAAAACCCCAACTGTTCAAATGTTCTAAATCAAGAGTCTTCAAACTTGGCTTGTGGACTTCAACTCCCAGAATTCCTGAGCTAACATGACTAGAGGAGGAATTCTGGGAGCTGAAGTCCGCAAGTCTTAAAGCCATCAAGCTTGAAGACCCCTGATCTAAACTCTCTTCGCATATTTGACAGTCTGAAGCTCCTGGGAACGGACTCCTCCCTGTAGTGAGGGTTGCATCATGGATACCCTGAAATAATGAAGGTATGTCAGAAGATCCAGACCAAGTGATTCACACCTCTTTGATCTTCCACCTGGTCCATCAACAGAAAATGGTAAAAGCTTTCCCAGAAGTGAAGGTGATGGAATGAAACATCAAAGGAAGATTATGGAAGCCCCATCAGATCTCTAGCTTGGAGCTATGAACGTTCTGGAAGAAGGGTAGATCTTACAGAAGGGAATGGAAGATGATCTTGGATTGAAGACCTCTCCTCTTCGTTCCATAAATGGGGCAGAGGGGTCTGAAAGCACCATAGAACTGCCTAAAGCACCATTCTGACCCCACGTTTTTTTTCTTTAGGTATGTGGGAAACAAAAAATATAGGCTATTGATCTATCAGATTCAACAAGGCCTTTGGATGATAGCAGGCCCCAGAATAAGAAGACATGAACCAAAGTTTTAGATAGGATGATTTCAAAATGTACCAGAACTACTTGTAATCCTGCTGAACCGTTGCTAATTGTGAGACATGATTTTGCAAAGTATGTAGTTTTATAAATATAATTGGACATGGAAGGACGAAACCACGAGAAATAAGGAACTGAAAGTAGCTGAGGGAAGGAGGTTTGAGATGTACACAGGTATATGTGAAGACTGCCTGTCTGTAAGTAAGAACAAGGAAGTAAGTTGTGAAATGCGTGCAGAAAAGTATAAAAAGAATGTCTTGGGATGTATTCAGAGCCACCGGCCATGGCTACTCCTTGCCAGATTCAGCCATGTCCATTGTTCTGACCCAGGCTTCGTCAAACGTAATTAATCACAAACTTGTTTTAAAAGCAAAACCTATTTTATTGCAACACTGGGAATTCTTTTCATTCCCAGCCCGAACTAATCTTAAACTGTTCCCCAAGATAAGCACACACCTTTCAGTGCTGCCAAAAACAGAAGTATCCAAGTAATTATAACAGAAACCAACCGAAGTATAAGAAAAAAAAACAACTAAATACACAGAGCATGAGGATGACTTGGAACCGATCTAACTACTTTGCTTCCTTGCAAACTTTTATCCCTTATGGGAGGGGCAGTGACCTCCCAGCCTTACTCCTGAGTCGCCCCTTTTGTTTCAACTGCTCTTGCCTTCTAGCAGCTCTGCACACATGCACACTGGAAACAGGCTCCCCTTGCTCCTCTGCCTCGCTGCTGCCAGACTCCGAAAGCAGCACCCCACTCCCAGATGGTCCTGGCCCCATCCCTACATTGGATGCAGGACCCTCATCCAAGTCCTCTCCAGACTCCCTGACTGGTCCCCTTTCTTCCTCACTGTCTGAGTCCGCTGCCGTCTGCACTGGTTGCCGGCGAACCACAACATCAGGGGACCTCATTGCAATGAGTTATTGATGTAAGTTGTGTTATGATAGCTATTCATGTTCCAAATTGCTCATGAAATAAAACCTCTGACTCTTGAAGTAAGAATTGTTTTTTTTGTATTGCTGTTTCCTGTTCCTTTTTATTGGGATATTTTTTTATAACAAGTGGAACAAGCCAAGCCAGCCAGAAGATGTTAGTACCACTTTATAATGCCTCAGTAAGACCACACTTGGAATATTGCATCCAATTTTGGTCCTCACAATATTAAAAAAAATGATGTTGAGTTTCTAGAAAGACTACAGAGAAGAGCAACAATGATGATTAGGAGTCTGGAGGATGTAACACTACCCTGGGCAGCTTGCAAACAAGTAAGTTGGCATTGTTCCTTCCTCGGGTTTCCTTTTTCTCTGCAATAATTGCCCCATTAGGCCAGCTGAACAGAACAGTGAATCAAGAAAGCTGTCCAAGAAAGAAAAAAAAAGAGAAAGAAATATCATGGAGCCAATTCATCACTGATATTTAGTTAGTTTACTGTATTGTCATTGCACCTGGTACAACGAAATCAAACACCATTTTCAGTGGACATCATGACCATGAAAATAAACACAAACACGCGTCCTTCACACTCCACACATTTGAATTGAAAACCCCAACACCGCAGCAACACTTCACTATACAGCAGAATTCAAAAGAGCTACTGCCCTGGGATAGAAGCTGTTTTTCAGCCTATTTGTCCTTGTTTTTATTATTCTGTACCGCCTGCCAGGTGGTAATAGTTCAAAAAAAGGGGGTGCCCAGGATGAGATGGATTTTTGAGAATGTTTTGAACTTTCTTAAGGCAGCGGGAGCTCTAAAGCTCTTCCAAAGAGGAGAGAGGGCAACCAATGATCCTCTGGGCAATGACGTTAACCCTCTGGAGCGCTGTCCTATCTGCCACTGTGCAATTGGCAAACCATACAGAGATGCAGTAAGTTAAGATACTCTCTCTGGTACAGCGGTAGAAGGTCACCAGCAGTTTTTCATTCAGTTGTTGTTTTCTGAGAAGTCTCAGGTAGTATATTCTCTGCTGGGCCCTTTTGACCAGGGCTGCTATGCGGGCACCCCAAGTTAGGTCCTCTTTTATGGTAACACCCAGAAACTTAAAACTGGCCACTTGCTCCACTCAGTCTCAAATTTATTGATTTAATTTATATCCTTCCTTTTCATTCAGGATAGCGTTCCCTCCTTTTATTGGTCTCCACAACAACCCTGTAAGGTTGGTTGAGCTGAGAGAGAGAGAGATTGGCTCAAACCCCTCCAGTCTGTGGCCGTGGGAAGATTGCTGTCACTCTCTGGGGCCTGTCCAGGACCTTCACCGCTACACCATATTGATTCTTCCTTTTGCTCTGTCGTGCAATCGGGCCTCCAAATTAAATCAGTGTTTTTTCTAATTTGAGCTGCCGCTTCCAAACAGGTGAACTTCAACTCCCAGAATTCTCCTCAGTGGCTATGCTGGGTGAAGAATTCTGGGAAATGAAGTCTATACTCCTCCCTCTGGAAATTACCCTGGTGGGAAACCCTTGCTTAAGAAATCTGGAAATGATTTATTAGCTAGTTGCATTAGGGAATCCTGGGCAAAATTCCTGGACTGAAACTGTATTTTTGTAGGCTGGAATATATAGCATGTCTGGCATAATTTCACCATCTGGATGTGAATTAAGCCTAAGGCCACTTATGTTTCTCTTCTGTGCCAGTTGGTTGGCAGGCCTAGTGCGAAGGAACTCTGTGCAAATCAATGGAGGTAATAAGCTTCTCATTTTATTTAAAGAGATAAACAAGTCAGAAGTGATAACTTTGCAATCAAGTCAGGATCGTAAGCCATCTTTAACTCATGGTTTCTCATTGGCTTCTATTCCTGGCTTCTCTGGGACTGATTAAGTGCCTTTAAATGATGGTCTATCTCCACAGCATAGATTTTCTCCATAATGGTCTGTTCTTAAACTTGTCCTTCAGGTCTTTTGACAGCATCCAAAGCACCAGAGGGCAGGACAAGAAGCAATGGATGGAAACTAATCAAGGAGAGAAGCAACCTGGAATTTAGAAGAAACTGCCTAACGGTGGGGACAATTAACCAGTGGAACAGCTTGCCTTCAGAAGTTGTGGATGCTTCATCACTGGAGGTTTTGAAGAAGAGACTGTATAGTCTGAAATGGTAAAAAGGATTTCCTGCTTGGGCAGGGGGCTAGACTAGAAGACCTCCAAGGTCCCTTCCAGCTCTATTCTGATTCTGATTTGGGTAGGCATAGGCACATCATGGCATCTGACTAATTCATCTAAGCATCTTTTAGATGTAACGAGGCTGCAGAACTTGCGTTGTTCCTTCTTGTTGTGATGTAGTAAGTGGATTTTCACATAATCTGATGTATGCAAGATGCCTCTGGACTCCAACTCCAGAATCACCTGCCATTTGTAGGGGCCTTCAACATTCCCACTGCATCCAACCTCAAAACAGGTAGTCTTCAATGTATGACCATAATATAGCCTGCCTATCAGGGTTGTAAGTCATGATGGTCTTAAATAGGCTCACCCATGTAACTGACCCAATCTTACGACCTTTTTTTTTGCAGGAGGCGTGAAGTGAACACCACGGTCATTAAACAAACGCTATAATTGTTACACAAACAATGGCTCACTAATGGGCTAGTTTCGCCCAAAACCGGAAATGAAGGTTGGTTTTCCTACAAAGCTGTTGTAAAACAGTCATGTGACCATGGGAAGCTTCAGACAGCTGTAAATGTGGACTGGTTCCCCAGTACCAGAAATGCAGTCACGCGATTGCAAGTTACTGATTATTGTAACTTCAGAACAGGGTTGTTAGCATCCCTGTGGAGATCCATCATAATTTCAAGTGGTCGCTAAATGAGTGGTTATGAGTCGAGCACTAACTATGCAGAAAACATAAGGTAAAGTTTCCTTGGAGGAGCATTTGACAGTTAGTGATTAATGAATGAATGAATGAATTCTTTATTGGCCAAGTATGATTGGACACACAAGGAATTTGTCTTGGTGCATAGGATCTTTGTGTACATAAAAGAAAAGATACATTCATCAAGAGTCAAGAATCATAAGGTCCAACACTTAATAGTAGTCATAGGGTACAATAAGCAATCAAATCCTACTAGGAAACAGTCAATATAAATCATAAGGATACAAGCGACAACGTTACAGTCATACAGTCACAAGTGGGAGGGGATGGGTGATAAGGAGTGATGAGAAGATTAATAGTTATAGTAGTGCAAACTTGGAAATTGTTAGACAGTGTTGAGGGAATTATTTGTTTAGCAGAGTGATGGTGTTAGGGGAAAAAACTGTCCTTGTGTCTAGTTGTTCTGGTGTGCAGTGCTCTACAATGTCATTTTGAAGGTAGGAGTTGAAACAGTTTATGTCTAGGATGTGAGGGTTCTGGAGATATTTTCACAGCCCTCTTTTTGACTCGTGCAGAATACAGGTCCTCAATGGAAGACAGGTTGGTAGTTATAGTTTTTCTCTGCATTCCTAATTATCCTCTGAAGTCTGTGTCTGTCCTGTTGGGTTGCAGAACCAAACCAGATAGTTACAGAGGTGCAGATGACAGACTCAATCATTCCTCTGTAGAACTGGATCAGCAGCTCCTTGGACAGTTTGAGCTTCCTGAATTGGCGCAGAAAGAACATTGTGCTAAAGAGGCTAAATCATATGATGAATAGTTAAGGGAAGATAGGTATATCTAGCCTATAAAGAGAAGATTAGAGGGACGTGTGACAGTAGTGCTCCAGTATCTCAGGGGCTGCTACAAAGAAGAGGGAGTCAAGCACCAAAGCACCTGAAGGCAGGACAAGAAGCAACAGATGGAAACTAATCAAGGAGAGAAGCAACCTGAAACTCGGGAGTAAAAACAAGCCTGAGAACTATAGCAAAAGAGCATCACTAGACTGTAGTCCAAAACCAGCCAAACCTTTGTTTATATATCTATGAATGTGCAGATGGTCCTCAACATACAACCACAATTGAGCCCAACATTTTTGTTGCTTAGCGACAAAGAAGTTTTGGGTACTCCAACAATGGAAGTTTTTAAGAAGAGATTGGACAATCATTTGTCTGAAAAGGTATAGGATTTCCTGCCTAAGCAGGGGGTTGGACTAGAAGACCTCCAAGGTCCCTTCCAATTCTGAAGCAACCTGGAACCAAGGAGAAATTTCCAGATTGTTAGAATAATTAACTAGTGGAACTACTCGCTCCAGAAGTTGTGAATGCTCCAGCACTGGAAGCTTTTAAGAAGAGATTGGACAGGCACTTGTCCAGAAAGGTATAAGAACTCCTGCCATGAGCAGAGAGTCGGATTATGAGACCTCCAAGGTCCTTTCCAGCGCTATCATTCTAGGTTCCTCTGGGTCATTTTTAGAAGATCCCCAGCTTGGCATTTCCAGGTGGTTTACATCCAAATGCCATTCTAATCCTAATGAGCAGTTTTCAGATCAGCCAAGCTGAAATGCCTATTGCCACCAGCTATGATTCAATGGACCAGGATGCCAAAAATGCCATCTTAGTTAGTGTCCTTCTCCTGAGCTCCCACCAATTGTACAATCTCTTCAACCAGTGCTCCATACATAAAGAAAACAAATTACAATTTCCTTCCTGGACGCATATTTTTCAGCACACTCATTGGTAAACATTGTCTGAAAACCACCAAGTTCAGAGAACACCAAGGACCCCACAATCCTCCTCTTCCTCCTCCTCCTTCTCCTCCTCCTCTTCCTCCTCCCAAACCCCACTCCCTTCTAATCCTGATGATATTACCTAGTTGGGTAATGAAACGTTTGCAAGAAAACCAAGTTCAGAGAGCACCAAGGACCCCACAGTTCAACCCTGAGCTAGATATATTCTCTTCTACTGGTAATTTCTGGTCTTTTTGATCTCGCATCGAAAAGACCTACTGATCTGCTCCTCTACAAAGCAGTTGCTCATCCAGCAAGTTGGAAAACCCCCACAATATTCATTACAATTGCATAACATTAGCCTGCAGCTTCAACCTCAAGCTGTTGACTTCATGTCTCAAAGTACTTTTGGCCCAATGGTGGAAATATGACTATTTAGCATATATTTCTTGTTTCTTGAACCTGCAGTGCATTCATTTCCTTCTTCCTTGTTATTGCAAGCTACAATTAACCAGATAGGTGGAACGTAGCTCTCAAATTTGGAAGCAAACTTTCCAGAGCTGAAAACAAGGATTTTGAAAGCATTTCTCACCTCATAAATTCACCTATAAGTCTGGAGAAACTTAGTCAGCCACATTCCGACCTACTGATGCACTTCTTGAATTTCCTCATTATTTGTTTTGACTTTAAAAAATGCCTTTGATATCAAATTGTAAATGCAAAGCAATTTACAGATGTGTCCATGTGGATGATGAGTAAGGTGTTTCATTTCAGATTGCTGTATTCTTAATTTTTATTATGATGGTTAAGCCATGCAAAGTCAGACTGGAATGAACTAAGAAAACATAGGGAAGAAATGATTAAAAGTTATTCTTGATTCCTTTTTTTTTTTTTTAAAGCATGGAAATAACATTCTTTTCTGATTTTAAAAAGTCAGCAGATTTGGGGCTCACTATAATGAACCTATTTATATTTCATATTTTTTTGCTTAGGTCCAAAACTGGTATGGATTCATTGCTGGAGTGGAAACATGTTATGTGCCAGGGAATCTTTGGGATCCAGTGGGATCCAGGCACAACCCCAGGATGCCACTTTAGGGAATTTTTCTGAGGTTAAAAAAAAAAAGGCACAAAAACAATGCTTAGGGTATGAACACATTTTCTCATGGGGTCCTTGGTGCTCTCTGATTATTTTCTTGCAAACATTTCATTACCCAACTAGATAGCATCATAATGCAGACTCTGCTCCTTTCTACAACTGATGATATTACTTAGTTGGGTAATGAAATGTCTGCAAGAAGACAACCAAGCTCAGAGAGCACCAAGGATCCCACAATCCTCTTCCTCCTCCTCCTCTTTTTCTTCTCTCCACAAACCCAGCTCCCTTCTAGAATTGATGATGTTACCTAGTTGGGTAATGAAATGTCTGCAAGAAAATAACCAAGCCCAGAAAGCACCAAGGATCCCATATCCTCCTGCTCCTTCTCCTGCTCCTACTCCTCCTTCTCCTCCTCCTCCTCTCCGCAAACCCAACTCCCTTCTGGCATTGATGATGTTACCTAGCTGGGTCGTGAAATGTCTGCAAGAAAACCACCAAACTCAGAGGAGGACTCCACAGTTCATGCCTGAGCAACAAATATCCTCTTCCAAAGTTTTCCTGGACCAGGTATGTCCTGTCCATGATAAGAGCTATGCCTGATTTTAGACAGGAGAATCCGCCTACGCACCATAGTATTAAAAACCGATTGAAAAAACAACAGGAAACGAAGTAACTTGTAGAACCAGTGGAAAAACATTTTAATAGAGGAAATCTCCTCCAACGTGGATGACACGGTAACATTTTGCAGATAGTAAGTGACCAAGCGGATCAGAACTGTGCAAGCTATGGTGACGCTCCATGGAAATGAAAGCTGGACTTTGAAGAGGCAGAAGTGGCTTGGAACTTTGGCATTGGAAAAGACTTGTGAGAATGAAATAGACCAGAGGTCTTCAACTTTAAGACTTGTGGACTTCAACTCCCAGCATAGCTGGCTGGAGAATCCTGGGAGTCCACAAGTCTAAAAGTTGCCAAGTTTGGAGACCTCTGCCAAAGGCAGCCAAGAAAATAGCAAGAACTGGAGGGGACATTTGAGATCTTTTAGTCTAGCCTCCTGCACAAGCAGGAGACCTTGTACCATTTTGGTCAAATGTTTGTCCAATCTTTTCTTGAAAACCACCAGTGATGAAGCATCCACAACTTTTGGAGGCAAGCTCTTCCACTAATTAACTCCTCACAGTCAGAAAATTTCTCCCGCCTTCGAGATTGCTTCTCCCCTCCATTAATTTCCACCCATTGTTTCTTGTCCTGCCTTCTGATGCAAGTTTGGACAATAGGTTGAGCCCCTCAAATATTGGAACCCTGTTATCACGTCACTCCTAATCCTTCTTTTTAGTAGACTGGACATGCCCAATTCCTGCAACCGTTCTTCGTATGCTATAGCCTCCAGTCCCCTAATCATCTTGGTTGCTCTTCTCTGCATTCTTTCCAGAGCCTCAAGAAGATCTAATGACAAATAAACCACCATTAAACAAATCAACCAGAGTTCTTAGTCAAGGCACAAATGACCAGGATCAAGTGATCCTACTTCAGAAAAATTATGAGAAGACCCAGCTCTGTGGAGATGGCTTTGATGTCGGGAAAGCTGGAAGGAAAGAGAAGAGGATGACCAACAGCCAGATGGAACAATTCAGTTATGGTGATAAAGGGGCCACCATCATGTCATCAGGTCATCATGGAGACTATGTCAGTGATGGCTAACCTTTCTGTCATCGCATGCCAAAGTGTGTGCACGTGTGCGCACGCGTGCCTGCACCCATAATGCAATGCACATGTGACATCCCCCCTGCACTCCCCCTGCACATGTGTGTGCAACCCCCTCACTCCCCCCGGTTTACATTGAGTTTGTATCTGCTATATGCAGTATTGTTGCAGTTGAAGCTGAAGGAGTCATTGACGGGTAGGACATTGTAGCAGATAATTTTGTGTACTACGCTTAAGTCCAGCTGTAGGCAGCGTAGTTCTAGGTTGTTGAAGCCCAAAATTTCAAGCCTGGTGATGTAGGGCAGAGGTCGCCAACCTTTTGGACCTCGGGGACCACCAAACTTATAATTTTAAATCCCAGGGACCACTAACCAGTTCTGTGGGTGTTGCCTAGTTTGTGGGTATGGCTTGGTGGTCATGTGACTGGCTAGGCATGGCTTGTATGTAAATATTATAAATATTTATATAAATATTGAATTTTTTATTAAAAAAAGAGCAACTTTTATCCAAAATCAGACAAAGCAGGCAGGCAGATTGAGTTGCTTACAGAATCACAGATTCATTCAGAGATCTATCTATCTGCCATTGGCTAGCTCAGTCTGTCACATAAAATTTGCTTGCAAGCAAACTCACAAAATTTGCTAGCAAGCAAACTCACAAAATTAACTCACAACACACCATGTATGTAAATATTGATATTTTTTAATAAAAAAGAGCAACTTTTACCCAAAATCAGGCAAAGCAGGCAGGCAAATTGAGTTGCTCACAGAATCATTCAGTGATCTATCTTTCTGCCATCGGCTAGCTCACTCTCTCAAATTTGCTTGCCGTGAGTCTGCACTGAATAATAGAACCTTCAGTCCTAAGGGAGGTTCGGCTATGCTTAAAAGCAGAGCCAAAGATCAAAAGACTAGCTAGAAAGCAAGAAATCCAACCATTTTCTGCTTCCTAGCTAATCTAAATCTCCCGGCACAGCAGAACAGCTGATAATCGGAAAAAGAAAAAATAGCAATTTAGCAGGCAAGTTTGCCGAGTAAGGAGTGAGTGGGCCGGGAGGGTTCCCACAGGCCATGTGGGCGGCACAGCCTTGTGTTTCTGCGCAGCCTGGATTAATTACTTTGGGGGGGGGTACTCTGGGGGTGAGATTTCTCTGCAGCCCACCAAAATTTTCTCATGGCCCACCAGTGGGCCACAGCCCACCAGTTGGCAACTGCTGATGTAGGGTATTCTCTTGCGAGCAGAGGAGTGTAGTACTCTTCTCACGAAATACTTCTGGACTCGCTCAATTGTATTAATGTCCGATATGAAACTGAATGAATTTGTCTGGTTTTTTCAGCCTGAAAATTGATTTGGGCCGGCCAATCAACTTTGACCATTAAGTCACTGTTCCAGGCCATTAACTCTACTTTCATCTTCGTTTTAGCCAGGGTGTGTTTTATTTTAAGCCACTTAAACTAACTATAATTTTCAGGGCGGAGGCCTGTGGGTCCCTGATAAATATTAGCCTAGCTTGACAGCTGGCTGAAAAATAATTTCCTTTGCTTGGACAGGATGAGAGAAGAATTCTTTCAACACAATCACCCTCCCCCCTCAAAAAAAACCAACATTTTAAAGAAAACACAATAGGAAGAGCCGCAAATACCTGCAGGGTGTTTCATAAAGATCATCCTGTCAAAACAGGATTTGGAGCTGAGCATTTTTTTACATTTCTCTCTCTCCATCCGGAGCATATTATTACTCAGCCAAACTATTCCCCCCCCCCGCCCCCCAGGAGTGGTGTCACAAGGTTGGGTCAAAAAAGTCATTTATGACAGCACGACGGTATGATGGAAACTAGGCCTTTTCTTTTACAGGTAGTCCTTGATTTATGACCAGAATGGGGATTGGAATTTCCATTGCTAGCAAGGCGGTTATGTGAGTCACAACTAATTTGATGACCTTTTTTTTTTTTTTGACCTGGCTGTTCAGCAAATCACTGAGGTTGTGGAGTGAACCAGGTGGTTGTTAAGTGAATCCAGCTTCCCCCTGCTGGCTTTGATTATCAGGAACCAGCTGGGAAGTGATCGCATGACCCTGGGATGCTGCAGCCATCATAAATATATATACCGGTTGCCAAAAGTCCATGGAGATTCTTAGTCATCCAGCTCATGGTTGTCCCAAAGGTGCTTTTTTCAAGAGGCAACTGGACTGTTTTTTTCTTTTTCTTTTGAAGACATTTCACTTCTCCTCCAAGAAGCTTCTGTTCTGACCCAGGCTTCATCAAACTTAATAAAACACAAACTGAATTTAAAAGTAAAACCTTTTTTTAATGCGACGCTGGGAATTACTTGGATTCCCAGCCAAAACTCATCAGACATTAGTTCCTCCAGATAACAGCATGCTTTTCAGTGCTGTAGAGTCCTTGCCAAGAAACAGAAGTCTGATTAAGGCTAATCATAAACCAACCCCAAAAAACCCAGAATAAACTGACCAGAGTGCAGAGCTTCATGAAGGACTCGGAGATTACTGAACTGCTTTGCTTCCTGCAAAGCTTTTCCTCATTGAGGTCTGACTTTTATCCCTGATGGGAGGGGCAATCACCTCCCAGCCTTACTCCCGAGTCACCCCTGCTGCTTCAGCTGCTCTCACCTTCTAGCAGCTCTGTGCACATGCGCACTGGGAACAGGCTCCCCTAGGTCCTCTGCTTCGCTGCTGCCAGACTCCGAAGGCAGCACCCCACTCCCAGATGGTCCTGGCCCCATCCCTGCATCGGATGCAGGACCCTCGTTCAAGTCCTCAGCAGACTCCCTGACTGGTTCTCTTTGGTCCTCACTGTCTGATACCTCTGCTGTCTGCACCGGCTGCCGGCGAACCACAACGGCTTCATCAGCTCCGACGGGATGGTGGGGAATGGAAGGATTTATACTCCTTGCAGATAGCAGATACTCCTTGCAGATAGCTGGTCATTTGCCTCCATTTTAGAGAGTCATTGAGGCCACTTGGAGTTTTGTCTGTGTCTTCAGAGTGGTGCAAATGGGTGTGGAGCCTTCTTGGAACTGCTGAAAGGAGCTGTGCTTTCTGTAGGATGTTTTTCTGCCCTGTGTCCCTTCACCGTTGAAGGCAGGTGCAGGAGGCTGTTGGGGATGAGTCTGTGCTGTCTGCATCTCAGACTGAAGTGCAAATGGTGCCTGTAGTCTGCAATTATTCCGGAAATCCGTCCATACCCCTGCACCATCCGAAGGGGGTTCATCCCAAAGCGATTAGCTAAATGTCTATGGAGATTCACAGTCATTCAGGTCATGGTTGTCCCAGAGATGCTGGCTGGTTGCCGAGTGCCCAAGTATTGATCACATGACCGTGGGGATGCTGTGATGGTCGTGAGTGCAAGGAACAGGAGTAAGTCACTTTTTTCAGTGTGGTTTTACAGATTGTCCTTAACTTACTGTCATGCTCTTGTTGGAGTCTGATTTTGAGGGGGAGGGGGAGCAGCTGACAGGGATGGGGAGTGTGGCTCCTGTAGCTGTGGAAGAAATGGGGGAAGGGCACAGTCCAGTTGGGCATTCAGAGCCAGGGCCACCCCCTCTTCATCTTAGGGCACGCAGGGAGGAACGGAGAAGGGAGCAACGTGGCTTACAAGAGAGGAAAAGGCCCTGATCCCTTTCATTAGTTGCAGCTGGGAGAACACGATATAAGTGGGGCGTTTGCACATGGCTCCTTGCTGGAAGCAAAGCATGCATTATCTTGGTCGAGGTTTATCTGGATTTTGGCAACTGTGGGTGCTGTGGGTGCTGTTATCCTTTGAAAGTCTGCAATTTATTTATTTGTTTATGTATTTATTATTTATTTAATTTTATTTCGCCAAGCGATTATAAGATAACAGGTATAAATGTAAACATAGTTATGAATATATGAAATGGATACATATAAGAAAAATAAAAAAGAAACAATAGGACAGGGACGGTAGGCACGTTGGTGCGTTTATGCACACCCCCCTACAGACCTCTTAGGAAAGGGGTGAGGTCAGTAGTAGACAGTCTAAGGTTAAAGTTTTTGGGGTTTGGGAACAAACCACAGAGTCAGGTAGAGTATCATCCTGGCCTGTCGTGTTAATTACTTCAGTGTGGTTTGTGTTGGTTTTTTTTAATTTCTAATTATCCTTACTTTGAGTTCGGACTCCATCTCTGTCCTTCGTAGACTGTTTTTTGAAGAGTTTGATATCCAGCCGA
Source organism: Pseudonaja textilis (assembly GCF_049901715.1). Classification (NCBI taxonomy): domain Eukaryota; kingdom Metazoa; phylum Chordata; class Lepidosauria; order Squamata; family Elapidae; genus Pseudonaja; species Pseudonaja textilis. Next base: position 7,561,756 of record NC_141992.1, on the reverse strand, counting down.
GGATAACTGGACATTGGGGGCCAAGTTGGAGGCATTAAAGGGAATTTATTCTACTTTGGTGACTTTGTTATTTTTGTGTCACACGCCCTGGGTCATCACACTTACAACCATTTGTTTAGTGACCTTTCATAGTTACAACAGCACTGGAAAAAGGGAATTATGACCATTTTTTACGCGTATGACCTTTGCAACAATCCCACAGTCACATGATCGAAATTCAGGCGCATAGCAACTGATTCACATTTATGATGGTCGCAGTGTCCCAGGGTCATGTGATCCCCTTTTGCCATCTTCTGACAAGCAAAGTCAACGGGGAAGCCCGATTCACTTAATAACCATGTTACTAACTCAACAACTGCAGTGATTCACTTAAGAACAGCAGCAAGAAAGATGTAAAATGGGGCAATAGTCACTTATTAACGGTCTTGCTCAGCAACTTAAATTTTGGGCCCAATTGTGGTTGTAAAATGAATTACCTTTATGTGTGTTTTGTTGAGTCTGGTAGATCGGCTCTGGATAGATCGGGTCGCATTGAGAGGCGAGGCGCAAAGTGTACATTCATCTCTTTATTGAATATACAGAACGGTTCAAGACCTGCGAGCCGCTTGGCTTTATTCAGCCGGCTGGTGGCTCAGCGGCCAATGGCAGCGCTTTGAATCTCCCACGATCGGCTCAGCCAATCGCGGTAGATTCTTAACGCACCAATCACAGGAGTTTAGTTAGCCAATCAAGTTGCAGTCCATATGGACCAATCAGAATTCAGGGCTTCAAGAATGTTAATACAGAACATGTTTCACATATTTGTTTGTACCTGGTACAAACAAATATGTGAAACATATTTTTTTGACCACACCTGATGAACATCCCTAATTCCAGAATATGATCTCTGAAAAAGCACAATTTTCTTATGGAAGAGAAACGTCACTAGGAGAATAGGTATAGGAGGAAGGAGAAGGAGGAGAGGGGAAGGAGGAGGAGTTGGAGGGGAGGAGGAGAAGGAGGAGGGAGGGGAGGAGTGGAGGGAGAGGAGGGGAGGGGAGCAGGAGGGGGAGCAGGAGGAAGAGGGGGAGGAGGAGGGAGGAGGAGGAGGAAGAAGAAGAAAGAAAGAAAGAGAAAAGAAAGAAAAAGAAAATAAAAAGAAAAGAAAGAGGAAGAAATCTTTTTAAAAAGTCGTAGACACAGGTGACCCAACAGATTCATTTGCAAAAGAGTTCACCTTAGCTTGTTTTGTGTGTGCCTCTGTGTGTCTGCCTGAGGTGTAACATGTTGTGCAACTTTAGCCCATTTGGTTAATGCATGATTCAGTTGATTGTGCAAAGCCAGAAAAAAGGGTTAATTCAGCAACCGGGTGAAGTGTGACACACAAACACAGCCCATTTCTCATGTTTCTGCAGCAGTGAGCAAAACACAACAAACAAAAAGGTAAATAGAACCCCTCGGGTCACCATAAATAAATAAAGGGTCTGAACGGAATTAATTGAAGAGAAATAGTAAACCATCTAGATAAAAGGTGACACAGGTTAAAAAAGAGGCGGGACTTCAATGGTCCGTTGCAAAAAAATGTTCACCAATGCCCCAAATCCCATGACCTCCTCTTACCTCTTGTGACTTATGTCCCACTTCAAGCAGAAGAGAGCTGGAAGGGACCTTAGAGGTCTTCTGGTCCAGCCCTCTGCTCAAGCAGGAGACCTTATACCCGTGATGGTGAACCTATGGCACACATGCCGGAAGTGGCACACAAAGCTATCTCTCTGGGCATGCCAGCCATCACCCGTTGCTCTTCCATGTTCCAGTGCACACTGGCCAGCTGGTCTTCATGCACGTGGGAGCGCCAGAAACCAGAAGAACAGCATGCATGTGCAAAGACCAGCTGGCCAGCGTGTATGCACGTTAGAAACCGACTGGCCACCAGGTCTTCTGGTTTCTAACACGCATGTGCACAGGGAGACCAGCTGGCTAGCGCACATGCACATTGGGAAACCGGCTGGCTAGCTGGTCTTCATGCACGCATGTGCATTAGAAGCCAAAAGACCAGGCAGCTGATGCATATGTGTGCTACAGGAGCTGCGCTTTTGGTTTTTGGTGTGCACAGGTGCACGCATTTCTGCACTCGGTTCCTTTTTGATGTGCGCGCAGTCCCATTTCAGGTAGTCCTCAACTTACAACAATTTGTTTAGTGACCATTCAAAGTTACCGCGACTCTGAAAAATGTGATCTATGACCAGGGGTGGGATTCTACCAGTTCGCACCTATTCGTTAGAACTGGTTGTTAACATTCTAAGCAGTTCGGAGAACCGGTTGTTAGAAGAAATGACTGGCCTAATCCTGTAAGGAAGGCAGGAAGGAAACATTCTGGTGTTGCTTACAGAAACTGCCTCCCCTTATTACATTCTTAGCAGGACTAGACTTCCTGTCTCAGGAACTTCTCTGGAGTTTTTTTTCCCCTCCTTTCCTGGTGCTTTGCTTGTGTGGAATGACCATTCAAAGTTACAATGGCACTGAAAAAAGTGACTTATGACCCTTTTTCACATTTACGACTATTGCAGCATCCCCACAGTCATGAGAGGCCAGGCGAGGAGATGCATGCCTCGATGTGAGTGATATTGAGTTGGCCACACCCAGCCAATAACATGACCACCAAGCCATGTCCACCAACTTAGCCACGCCTACAGAACCGGTTGTTAAAAAATTTGAATCCCACCCCTGCTTATGACCATTTTTCACAGTTACAACCTTTGCAGCTTCCTATGGTCCCGTGATCAGTATTCAGACGCTTGACAACTGGCTCATATTTATGACGGTTGCAGTGTCCCTGGGGTCATGCGATCCCCTTTTGTGACCTTCTCACAAGCAAAGTCAATGGGGAAACAGGATTCTCTTAACGACCATGTTACTAACTTAACAACTGCAGTGATTCACTTAACAACTGTGTCAAGAAAGGCCGTAAACTGGGGCAAAACTCACATAACAAATGTCCTATCTAACAACATAAATTTTTGAGCTCAATTGTGGTTATAAGTCAAGGACTACCTATATTGAAGCAGGTAATCCTTGACTTATGACTGTTGCTTAGCAATTGTCTGAAATTACAATGAACTCCCCCCAAAAGTACTTATAACCTAGATTCAAAGTACTGATAGCCGCCCCCAGGAGTCGAGTGACCACATCTGGCGTTATTGCTAACTGACTCAAATATATGGTCATTTCAGAGTCCCACATTCAAGTGAGAGTGATTTACAATGTTTTTGCCAGAAACAGATTTGGACAGAACTCCTGAGAAAAATATTAAAATCACTCAGGGCAAAATGCCAAACGTTTCCTTTGATTTGATGGACAATTTAGGGCTGGTTGATACAGCAATTCAAGAGTGGATACCTACTTTTCCGACAGGCACAGATTCTTTTCAAGAGCAGACTTGATTTGGACATCAAAGAAGTTGGCTAAGAAAGAAGAAGAATTAAAGGAATTCCCAGAGAAGATGAGTATTGCTCAACAAAGTAAAGCTTTTAGAAAGCAATTATCCATTTTAACAGTAAAAGCAAAGGAGATAAAAATGAATTATGTAAAGGGAAAAAAAACTGAGTTTGTGAATAAGCCAAGGAAGCAGACAGCACATAAAACATAAAAAGAGAAGAAAGGTATTGAAATTACAAGGAGATATTGTATTAATCATCAATGCAGTCCTACAAAAAGCATTTTCATCAACATTATTTCAATTTGTATAAAGGAAGTGACATTGCTCTAGAGAAAATAGATGAAGATCTAAAGAAATAAAATCTACAGAGATTTTATAAGAGAGAGATTATGAAAGGACCTATAACAATAAGGAAACTTTCTGAGGTTATAAAAATATTAAATTAGGAAAGATTCCTGGGCCAGAATGATGAACAGCTTTTTATCCCAAAGGTGGTTTTTCAAAAGATCACTGGACTTGAAAACTTCAGTCACCAAGAACTGAAGAAGCTTTTCATATGAGAAGGAAAACATCTTCAAAGAAAAATGAAGAAAGTCCAGTTGCCTTTTGAAAAAAGCATCTTTGGGACGACCATGAACCTGGATAACTGAGAATCTCCAGAGACACACTAGTTTCTTTTATTATTATGAACTTTTACAATCTTTACAAAACATGACAAACTCTGCCCTACAGAGAGGAAGGATTCTAGAGAGTTGGAAAGAAATCAGTAGCATTAATAACTACAAAGGGATAAACGTTGACTTTAACAAAAAAAAATACAATACAGCTGATATCCCTATAGCTACAAGTTGTTCATATTGATCATCGCTAATAGATGAAAATACTTTTGCAAGAATTTATTCATGAGGATCAATATCGGGTTTTAATTAAATTACAGTTAAATATTAACAAGGTTAGAAATGTGTTAGACATTTTGGAAGGTTATATTTTAAGCAATATAATGGAAAACTAGCTGTGTTGATCTTAGATGCAGAAAACTCCTTTGACAATTTGATCTGGGTTTTCTTGTTAAAGGTTTTGAAGGATGTGAATTTTGGGGAGAACTTTATAAAATACCTACGATCGTTTTACATTTCAGAGAAAGCAGAAACAATTCTTAAAGGAGACTTAACAAAAAAGCATGTGAAATACAAAAAGGAACGGAACTCATTGTCTACTTTCTTGATAATTTAGGTTCTTGAAATTCTTCTAAGATGAGAGAATTGTGGCAATACAGAATTAAAAAATAGACTTTTATTCTGCTTTTGCAGAATACTTGATGTTGTTCTGGAAAATCCTTCAAAGGGAATTGAAATATTAACGAGCAAATTAAAATGTCTATGGAGATTCTCAGTCACCCAGGTCATGGCTGTCCCAAAAGTTTTTTTTTTCTTTCCCTTCTTTTTCAAAAGGCAACTGGTCTTTCTTTGTTTTTCCTGGAGGACATTTTGCTTCTCATCCAAGAAGCTTCTTCAGTTCAGAAGAAAAAAAAACACCTTTGGGGCAAATTAAAAGAATACGATGCATTAACAAGTTTCATGACAAACAACATGAAGACAATGAATGTTAACAAAAATATGAAAATAGAAGATCAAGCAGAACTGATGACTAGAATGGGTTTTAAGATTGAGAAGAAGACCAAGTGAGTATCACTATGACAAATATGAGTGGCATATTATTTCAAAATAATGGCTGGCTGGGGAATTCTGATAGCTGAAGTCCACAGGTTTTAAAGTTGCTAGGTTTGGAGACCCATAGTGTACTACATTAAAAAAAAAAGGAGGCTTACGTGATTAAAAATGGCCAATGAGCCGGTTTCAGATCAGATTAGGCATAAACATTCCATAAACAAATCCAGAACCTGGCTAGAGATAGATCATCATGGAATCATCATCATGATTCACTAGGAGTCAAAATGACTTGGTAGTGTATCATCAAGCAATTGAGCCACCATTTTATTTTTGATTGGACTTTCCATTCATCAATGCTGAGCTCAAGAGTCAAACTTGGATTTAATCGAATAACAGAGTTGGAAGGGACATTGGAGGTCTTCTAGTCCAACCCCCTACCTACTCAAGCAGAAACCCTATACCATTTCAGACAAATGGTTGTCCAATTTTTTCTTAAACACCCCCAATGTTGGAGCACCCACAACTTCTGAAGGCAAGACCTTCCATGGATGAATTGTTCTGTCAGGAAATTTCTCAGTTCTGTGTTGCTTCTCTCTTTGATTAATTTCAACCTAGGATGATTTTAGGTAACCCACTGAGGTCTCCAAGTGGATCCAAATGGCTGCACCACCTGGGATTCTAACTCATGTTGCAGAGATTCTATTTTCCACCCATCGGGATGGTTTGTTTTGTTCATTTGTTTTGTTTTGGTTATTTATTTATTTATTTCCCACCTTTATTAGTTTAATAACTCAAGGTGATGAACATATCCAACACACCTCCCTCCTCCTATTTTCCCCACAACAGCAACCCAGTGAGGTGGGTTGGGCTGAGCCACAGTGACTGGCCCCAAGTCACCCAGCTGGTTTTCATCCCTAAGGTGGACTAGAACTCACCATCTCTTGGTGATTGGCCCAAAGCCACCCAGCTAGCTTTCATACATAAGGCAGGACTTGAACTCACAATCTCCTGCTTTCTAGGCTCGTGCCTTAACCACTAGACAAACTGTCTCTCTAGGATGGGAACAAATGTCACAACAAGATCCATCACTAAGTAGCTTTAATCTATATGGGGCGATTTACATCCTATTTCCTAATTCAGAAAAAGATACTGCTGAATGCATCCTTCTCATAGGACCATAGGTTAAGCTGTGAGATGCTGCGTAATTTGAATTTGGGCTCTAAACTTTTTCAAGGAACTCACCAATTGACCAGCTTTCTCCAAGATGATGCCCTCAAGTTATCCTAGTGACTACAAGTCCCAGAATTCTCTGCTTGTTCTTTGTCCCTAATGGGTAGACATTCTGAGCGTTGAAAGGTGCAAATTGTAGGGAGACTGTTTTAAATAAATAATGTTCCCCAGGATTGGTCACATTTGCTTTCAGCCTGCCTTGGGAAAAATGATTAACTTCCTCAAAGATTTATCCTGCCTGGAAAACAATCAGTTTAATGTACGCCAATTACTGTACATTTAAAGTGACAATAAAGTTATTCTAAGTTCTATGTCTAATCCTAACTTCCTCTGATACATGTGAAGACACCAAAATATTTCCATAAATATCCATCACAAGGCCTTGGAGTTAGGAAAGGCAGGTAGTCCTCGACTTACAATTGAGCCCCAAATTTCTGTTCTTAAGTGAGACATTGGTGAAGTCAGTTTTTTCCCATTTTGTCATCTTTCTTGCCACAGTCATTAAATGAATTACTGCAGTTGTTAAGTTAATACCATGGATGTTAAGTGAACGTGACTTCCCCGTTCGCTTGTCGGAAGATCGCAAAAGGAGACCACATGACCCTGGGATGAGGTAACCATCATAACTGTGGCATCTGAATTTTGATCAGTGATCATAGGGATGCTACAACGGTCATAAATGTGAAAAACAGTTGTTTTTTCAGTGGCCTTGTAAGTGGTCACAAAATGAACTGTTGTAAGTCGAGGGCTACCTGTACTGTACCTCTAGCAAGGTCTGGGGAACTAAAGAACTTAGGGCAGATAAATAGAAATAGTAAACACACACACAGCTTTTTTCTGATATGCCCATTGCTTATCAAGCATTAGCTTACTCTAAATAGCCATTTATAACTCAGCTTAATTGACTCTGCAGTGCATCACATACAAAGAAACTCAATCAAGCAATTGTAAAGAAAAAATATACGTTCTCTCTTTTCCAATGGGAGCTATTTAGCACATCTACCCGAACCTCCGGATGAAATGTTGTAGCCTATTGTTGATGCTCTTTCTGTTGCTGCTCATCAGATTTCTTTATTACATTTATTTGTTAAATTTATTTGCCGCCCATCTCACCATTGGGCTACCCTGGGTGGCTTACAACGGTAAAGTGAAAAATAATGATAAAAATGCAAACATAATGCTAGCAAAGCAATGAAACAAAAATAAACGATAAAAGTACAATAACACAAATTAAACGGTGGGTGGAGAGGGAGCAGGCAGCGCAGGGGAATGATAGCTATAAGGCTACAATATCTGGGCTTCAAGTTTCAGGACAACCACTAGAGAGCAGTAAAGAGATATGAAAAATCTCTCTTAGAAGCCCTCTAGTGGCCATTTTGATGTTTCCACCCTCAAGATTGCTGTGTAATAAGTAGCTTTGCCTGTTTGGAAAGTTTCCACAACTTCCCAAACCTTCCTTCCTAAATGTTGCATGACACTTCTCATTTTAGAAGTCTTTTGAGGGATAGAGATGACAAGTGACAGTCCCACGTCTTTGGTACTTACGATTGATGGCTGGCTGGTTCCTCACTTCCCTTGCTGATATAGCTGGCTGGAACATAGCCCACCACTCTGTCTCCAGAGAAACGCCTTGCAAGGACATAACCCCCCTCTTCTTTGAGGACATAAAGTTTGTCCCCTCTAGTGACACTCAGCTCCTCGGCATTCTTGGCAGTGTAGTTGTACAGCACCCCACGAAGGGAAGCTTTGTCTTCAGCAGGGTCAGGATCCAGGGTGGGATGTAAATATCCTGGGATCGGTTCCCAGGACTCGAAAGAATGGTTACTGGAGGCTCCGTTGGGCACACACTTGTTCCAAAATGTATGAAAGAAATGCAAATGTTTTCGGATGAAATTGTCCATCCCTTTCTTGGGAAGTTTCTCCAAGGAGATTTAGCTCTGCCCTTCCAACAAGCTGCTCGGGGTGAAGAAGGAAAGCCCAGTCACCTTCATAGCTTCTTCTTTCATTGCTCGTTGATCAATGAGTCAAGGTTGCCTTCCCGTCTTCTCTTTCCCAGAGCCAGCAGAAGTGAAGTGAGATGCTTCCTGGGTCCTTAGATACCTGAATGTGTTTGTAGGCCACGGGAACTCCTTCTTCCCAAAGTGAGACTTGACGTTCAGGTGTAACTTGTTTGCTGCAGGCTGAGCTCATAAGTTTAGGCTTGCCACCACATCCGTCTCAGCTGGATGTTTATTTATTACCCAATCAACGCACTCACCTCTCGGGCTACACGTCTCTTACAGAGTTTTTCCATTCACTTTTTGTGGCCATCAAGTAGTCTCTTCTGGGGAACGTCAGTGGAGTTTCTCACTCGTCCAGGTCATGGCTGTCCCAAAGGTGCTTTTTCCAAAAGGCAATTAGACTTTCTTGGTTTCTTTTTTGAAAATGTTTTGCTTCTCATCCAAGAAGCTTCTGAACTGAAGGAGCTTCTTGGATTAAAAGCACAATATTCTAAAAAAAAACAAAAAACCCAACAACAAGAAAGTCCAGCTGCTTTTTGGAAAGAACACCTCTGGGATAATCTTGAGAATGCAGCATCTGCAAAGCCTTTCAAAACACTCTTGCAAAATAACGCTGAGATATTTGTTCCTATGATCCTTCCACCCGTGTTTGGGAAATAGCAATCAGGAACTAATTTCTTGCCTTTTAAATCAATTCTCCCAGCTGTGATTTTTAATCTTAAATTTATACACATTAATAGTGGCTCTTCAAAGTCTACCACTGCACCTAGATAATGTGTTAGATCAGTGTTTCTCAGTCTCAACCATTTTAAGATGCGTGGATTTCAACTCCCATAAGTCCCTAGACAGCATGGAATCATAGGAGTTGAAGTCCACTCGTCTTAAGGTGGCTGAGATTGAGAAATGTGCTAGATAGTAAAACTGGTGATTTCCAATTTGAATTCCAAGCAAAACATACAAATTACGGCTATCCTGTTTCTGATTGTTCTCATGATTACAATCTCTGCTTTGTGGGTGATTGCAAAACTCACCTACCATCCCTTTTCTCCACCTGTGTTATGTTAACTTCCCCAGTGATGAAAACCTTTGATTTGTTTATTTATTTATTAGATTTTTATCCAGCCTTTATTATTTTTACAAGTAACTCAAGGCGGAGAACATATCCAACACACTTCCACCTCCTATTTTCCCCACAATAACAACTCAGTGAAGTGGGTTGGGCTAAGAGAGAGTGACTGGCCCAAAGTTACCCAGCCAGCTTTCATGCCTAAGGCAGGACTAGAACTCATTGTCTCCTGGTGATTGGCCCAAAGTTACCCAGACAGCTTTCATGCCTAAGGTGGGACTAGAACGCATTGTCTCCTGGTAATTGGCTCAAAGTTACCCAGACAGCTTTCATGCCTAAGCTGGGACTAGAACTCATTGTCTCCTGGTGATTGGCCCAAAGTTACCCAGACAGCTTTCATGCCTAAGGTGGGACTAGAACCAATTGTCTCCTGGTAATTGGCCCAAAGTTACCCAGACAGCTTTCATGCCTAAGGTGGGACTAGAATTCATTGTCTCCTGGTAATTGGCCCAAAGTTACCCAGACAGCTTTCATGCCTAAGGTGGGACTAGAACTCATTGTCTCCTGGTAATTGGCCCAAAGTTACCCAGACAGCTTTCATGCCTAAGGTGGGACTAGAACTCATCGTCTCCTGGTGATTGGCCCAAAGTTACCCAGACAGCTCTCGTGCCTAAGGTGGGACTAGAACTCATCGTCTCCTGGTGATTGGCCCAAAGTTACCCAGCCAGCTTTCATGCTTAAGGCGGGACTAGAACTCATTGTCTCCTGGTGATTGGCCCAAAATCACCTAATTGACTTTCATAGTTAAGGAGGGGTGAGGAATTCAGTCTTTTACTTTCTAACCTAGAGACTAGAGACTAGACCAAAAAACGCTTGCCTTAACCACTGGCCCAAATCCCTTTTTTTCAGCAACAATATAGACTTTAGGGAACTTTACCCTTTAATGCTATTACTATACTATGGTATTAATAATAGTGCTGTTGCTACATCTGTTAATACTACTATTACGACAACTATCGTTTATGCTATTACTCTTACTACTACTATTTTTTCTACTTCCTCTTTTACACTGGAATTGTTGGGAGACCCAATTTTTATATCAATGCTAGATGTGGGTAAAGAAATAAATAGGGACTGCCTTCTTGAAGGAGTTATATAGGTATGATCTCTCTCTTCTTTAAATTACATGTTACGTCAGCCAGACCAAATCTTGCCTGCTAATTAAGTCAAAGGGCACTGAGCAGTGTAATATTATACGTGTTCACCCAAAAGTAATGCATAGAGTACCAGTAGGACTTACATCTTATTAAAATGTATGTTCCTTTTTTTTAAGGTATGCCCTTTAGACGTGTTTTGACTCCAACAGAGTAAAACGGAAGAATCTGGGAGCAGTATCTATGTAGGTAGTGACAATAAAGAACTAAATGATGAATAAATGGCATTATAATTATTCTTTGCAACACAAAGAATGAGAGAAAAGGAATGGGATAGGAGGGTAAAGAGAGGACACTTTTGTCAGTTTGACACTTAAAATCCTGAATGTGAAGCTTTGATGGCCACCCTCTTCAGACATAGACCAAGTATGATACGGATAGTCCTTGAGTTACAACAATTCATTTAGTGACCATTTGAGGTTACAAGGGCACTGAAAAAAGGGACTTCTGCCTGTTTTTCATAGTTATGACCATGGCAGCATTATGTCGTGTGATCAAAATTCAAACGCTTGGCAACTGATTCCTATTTGTGACGGATGCAATGTCCTGGAGTCATGTGATCCCCTTTTGTGTCCTTCTGACAAGCAAAGTCAGAGGGGAAGCCAGATTCACTTAATAACTGTGTTATTAACAACACTTAACAACAATAGCAGGAAATGTCATAAAATGGGGCAAAACTCACTTAAAAACTCTCTTGTTTAGCAACAGAATTTTTGTGGTTCTAAGTTGAGAATTACCTGAATTACCTGTATTACCTCTATCGATCCATCTATCTATTCACCCCAATTTCTCACCCTTTCTTTGTTAACCCAAAGGTACTTTTTAAAAGAGGCAACTGGACGTTATGTTTTTTCTTTGAATATATCTTTACCTTCTCATCCAAGATGCTTGGAAGCATTTATAAATAATAAATCCCCCTCCCCCATACAGTCAGAACTGAAGAAGCTTCTTGGATGAGAAGCAAAACATAAGTTCAAAGAAAAACCAGAAAGTCCAGTTGCCTCTTGAAAAAAAGCACCTTTGAGACAACTATGACGTCTCCGTACACATGATTTCTTTTTTAAGCAAATCCTTGCAGTTTTTAAAGGGGTCACTCAGCGTTTAAGCCAATCCAACTTTCCCTGTGGACTTTGCTTGGCTGGGAGACGCTCAGATCACGTGACTCGGGGGGGGTGTTGCAGCCCTCATGAATAATGCATAGCGGTTGCTAAGCGCCCAGATTTGAATGACGTGGCTGGGAGGACATTGCGAACGTAAGTGCGAGGACTGGATGGAGCGTCAGGACTGGCGGGCTCCCGATGCAGGTAGGGCGCAGGGAACTCCCGGGCAGGGAAGGAGGGAGGGAGGCTGACGGGGAGCTCGAGACCCGGCCTGAAAGGCGGGGCGGAAGGATTTGTCGTCCTTCAGCCTGACTGAAAGGCCGGTGAGGGAAGCGGCTTCGGCCTTCTTCCCCGGGCGGGCTTGGGACTGCTCTCGGCGGGGAAAGGGACGAAGCCCTGACGCTCCTCTCTTCCTCCTCCTTCCCACCTTCAGGAGGACGGACGGTCCTGGCGGAGGAAGAAAGCGCCGCCCGAGAGGAGAGGAGCGGGCCTCGCGGAGCAGCCCTGCCCACCTCAGGAGGCGGCGGCGGGAAGAAAATCCCGGGCGCTGCACGGCTGCAGAAGAGCCGTCCGCAAACCGGGATGAGGCGGAGCCGAAAAGGACCCCGTGAAAGGACGATGCCCGGAGGGAGAAGCGGAGAGAAGGAGGGAAAGGCGGGGACAAGCGGAGCCCGCGAGACGCTCCCGGAGCGCGGAGAGTCCTTCAGCCCAGACGGAAAACGCGGGAATCCCCGAAGAAGAAAAACCCAAAACCAGGGAGAAAAGAAACACGAATGTACAGAATGTGGAAGATCTTTCAAAATAAGTCAGCAGCTTCAAAACCACCTGAGAACCCATTCAAAAGAAAAACCATATCAATGTCTGGAATGTGGAAAGAGCTTCGCTGTGAGGGGAACTCTTTATTATCACCAAAAAATTCACACTGGAGAAAAACCTTATAAATGCCTGGAGTGTGGAAAGTGCTTCGCTGTGAGGGGAATTCTTGATAATCATCAAAGAATTCACACTGGAGAAAAACCTTATAAATGTCTGGAGTGTGGAAAGAGTTTTACTCAGGGTGGACACCTCCGTCAACATCAAAGAATTCACACAGGAGAGAAATCATATCAATGTCTGGAATGTGGAAAGAGCTTTGCTGAGAGGAAAACTCTTGACATTCATCAAAGAATTCACACAGGAGAAAAACATTACAAATGTCTGGAGTGTGGAAAGAGCTTCACTGTGAGGGGAACTCTTGATAATCATCAAAGAATTCACACTGGAGAAAAACCTTACAAATGCCTGGAGTGTGGAAAGAGCTTTAGTCACAGTGGAAACTTCCGTCAACATCAAAGAATTCACACAGGAGAGAAACCATATCAATGTCTGGAATGTGGAAAGAGCTTCTCTGAGAGGAGAGGTCTTGAAAATCATCAAAGAATTCACACAGGAGAAAAACCATATCAGTGTCTGGAATGTGGAAAGAGCTTCTCTGAGAGGAGAGGTCTTAATAATCATCAAAGAATTCACACTGGAGAAAAACCTTATAAATGCCTGGAATGTGGAAAGAGATTTAGTCATGATGGAAACCTCCGTCAACATCAAAGAATTCACATTGGAGAAAAACCTTATAAATGCATGGAGTGTGGAAAGAGCTTCACTGAGAAGAGAACTCTTGATATTCATCAAAGAATTCATATGGGAGAAAAACCTTACAAATGTCTGGAGTGTGGAAAGAGCTTTACTCAGGGTGGACACCTCCGTCAACATCAAAGAATTCACATTGGAGACAAAACATATCAATATCTGGAATGTGGAAAGAGCATCACTGTGAGGAGGGGTCTTGATAACTATCAAAGAATTCACACTGGAGAAAAACCTTATACATGCCTGGAGTGTGGAAAGAGATTTAGTCAGGGTGGAAACCTTCATCAACATCAAAGAATTCACACTGGAGAAAAACCTTATAAATGCCTGGAGTGTGGAAAGAGTTTTACTCAGGGTGGACACCTCCGTTATCATCAAAGAATTCACACAGGAGAAAAACCATATCAATGTCTGGAATGTGGAAAGAGCTTTGCTATGAGGAGAACTCTTGATAATCATCAAAGAATTCACACTGGAGAAAAACCTTAAAAATGCATGGAGTGTGAAAGAGCTTTATTCGGGGTGGACACTTCTGTCTACATCAAAGAATTCATACTGGAGAAAAACCATATAACAGCCTGGAATGTGGAAAGAGCTTCAATGAGAGGGAAAATTTTTAATATTAATCAAAGAATTCACACCAGATCACCTCCGTCAACATCAAAGAATTTACACCAGAGAAAAACCATATAAATGCCTGGAAAGAGCTTTACTCAGGGTAAGCTAACACCCAAGAAGATAGGCTCCAGATCCAGATGGATCTTGACAGACTAGAACACTCGGCCATATCTAACAAAATGAAATTCAATGTAGAGAAAAGTAAAGTCCTACACTTAGGCAAGAAAAACCAAAAGTACACATATAGACTGGGTGAAACCAGGCTCAATAGCAGTAACTGTGAGAGGGATCTTGGAGTCTTAGTGGACAACCAGCTAAATATGAGCCAGCAGTGTGCAGCAGCAGCCAAAAAAGCTAATGCAATCCTAAATTGTATCAACAGGGATACAATCAAGATCAAGGGAAGTACTAATACCACACTATAAAGCCTTAGTAAGACCACACCTAGAGTATTGCATCCAGTTTTGCTCACCACATTATAAAAAAGATGTTGAGACTCTAGAAAAAGTACAGAGAAGAGCAACCAGGATGATTAGGGGACTGGAGGCTAAAACATACAATGAACAGTTGCAGGAACTGGGTTTGGCTAGTCTAGTAAAAAGAAGGACCAGGGGAGACATGATAGCGGTCTTCCAATATTTGAGGGGCTGCCACAGAGAGGAAGGGGTCAAGCTATTTTCTAAAGTATCTGTAGGCCAGACAAGGAATAGTGGATGGAAACTGAACAAGGAGAGATTTAACCTGGAAATAAGGAGGAACTTTCTGACAGTGAGAACAATGAACCAATGGAACAGCTTTTCCTCTGAAGTTGTGGGAGTGCCATCACTTGAGACTTTCAAGAAGAGATTGGACTGCCATTTGTCAGAAATGGTGTAGGGTCTCCCGCTCGGGTGGGGGGTTGGACTTGATGACCTATAAGGTCCTTTCCAACTCTGATTATCTGTTAAATCTGTTAAGGGTGGACACTTCCGTCAACATCAAAGAATTCACACCAGAGAAAAAACCATATAAATGCCTGGAGTGTGAGGAGAAAAAGTGTGTGAAAAGAGTGTGAAAAGAGCTTCACTAACAGAAGAAATCTTTATAAACATCATATAAACCATTCAAATGGTTAAGTATATTCTCAAGTATTTAATTTTCTTAACATACAGATGCACAATGATGAAGACAATTATATAAAACTACTTAGGCAAAATTAGATTTGGAAAAACCTACATCAGTGCTAGGAAGGATTGCTACGGTGAAAATGAATATCCTACCAACATTGCTGTTCGTGTTCCAAACAGCACCTATAAAAATTGAAAAGAAATTGTTTGATGATTTGAATAAATTGATTTTGATAGTTATTTGGCAAGGAAAAAGTGAGAATAAAATTGAAGATGTTACAAGAATCTATGGTAAAGAAAATGGAGGGTTTGGACTACCAAATTGGTTCTTATATTACCAAGTATGTGATAACATGGCTGAACAAATGAATAACTCTCAGGCACAAAAGACTGTTATACTTAGTGTGGAAAGAGCTCTACTCAGAATGGACACCTCCATGAACATCAAATAATCCACTCCGGAGAAAAACCTTATAAATGCCAGGGGTGTGGAAAGAAGTTCAGTTGGCTGAGAAACCTTTATACACATCAAAGAATCCACTTGGGAAAAATCCTCTGTAAATGCCTGGACTGTGGAAAGACCTTCAGTCGGAAAAACAGCCTTAATAGGTATCAACTCATTCATTCCGGGGAAAACTATAAATGCCTGAAATGAGGAAAGCGTTTTATTGACCGATATCAAAGGATCAATCATGATTCACTAGGATTCAATCTGTCATAGAGAAGAAAATTTAGAAATGTACAGAGTGGGAAAAATCCTTTAAAACAAATGGAAATATCCAAAACTACAATGGAACCTCGGGTACAAATGCTTCTGACCAAATCAGGTGACGACCAAAATTTTGGGAAAATAGTTGCTTCTGGTGGCGAGTAGATTCTCTGGTGCCGATCCAATACAGCCGTGGTGATTTTTCCTGCCATGGTGATTTCTGCTTCTGCTCATGCACAGAATTGTAGGCAAATGTGCAGTCAGTCTCACTTCTGTTTGTGACCAAATTGGGTTGCAACCGAAGTCCTGGAACGGATCATCATCACCCGAGGTTCAATCAATCAAACATTTATTGTCAATTCAAAACATGTGTATAATGAAATTGAAAATGATAATCTACATGGGAGAGGAACCTTCTAAATTAATAGAGCATGGCTAACATGTTTTAGAAACAGCAAAATCAGTTTAGCTCTGATGAAATGCTCTAAGGTTTCTCAAGGTATGAGAAAAGGCAGGTGTATGGATTCTTACACTTCATTGCCATCTCAAATTGTATGTGTCAACGTGAGGAAGGACTGTATCATTAATTCAAATATTCCAGGTCATATAAACTGAAACATTTTACTGTTCTTTCCATTACTAATCAGTAAATAGTACCCACAGTTAACATTGGTTCAACTTTACTATTGTTTCATTATTGTTAAATAACGGAACATTTTACTATCTCCTTTATTCTTATGGTTTGTTTAGCAGTTTTGCTATTCTATATTACCTCATAGTTTAATTTGAATTATATAACAAATCATTAAGTGTTTTGCATGATCACATTTTTTCCTATAAATGAGTCCACAACTTGCAAATCGTGCAAGGAATATGAGCAACGGTATTCAATTGTACATTCTTATATAATCATCGCAAATTTAATTCAGTCAATCAATGGTGCTGTAGTTTAATATATTACCTAGGAAGGTGGGCCAGAGTTGGTCTTTCCCTTTCAGTAGTAGAAGTTCATGCTGAAGTTAACCTTCTACAGCAACCCCCTTTTATCTTCTCTTCCTGGCTTTGTAAATATACCCCAAGTATGAACTACTTTCATCTCAGCCTTTCCATCTTGGCTGGAGCATATCTCTCCCAAACAGGTGTTAGGCAGCAAGCAGAGAAAGCCAGATGTATGCCACAGTATCTAAAGCTGCTTCCTTTCAGGTATCTTCTCAGTGCCAGATGTAACCCCTCTCTCCAAAGTAGCTTTGTCATCCAGCTTTAGAGATCTTGCTAAGTTTTGCCAATTACTATTTTTAGTGCAACAGAAGGTGGAACATTTGAATACATGACAAGATCTTCTTACTACTTGTAATTGGCTTTTAAGCACTGAGTAAGCCAGACAAATCTTATTTCATTCTTGGGTTAGACAGCTTCAATGCCAGATGGATTCATAACCGACATACAAACCACATTCAACATGCAGTCCTTAATGAAATTATACTATCTGGAGGGAAATAAGTAGTGGAGTTCCCCACAGTTCTGCCTTAGGCCAGTACATTTTAATATCTTCATAAATATTTTAAGATGGGATTTATGGAGAACTCATCAGATTTGCAGATGACAGCAAGCTGGCAGCAAAAAGTAGAAACCAATAAGAGTACCCCACCTCCCAAAATTGAGAAGGAGAATCTGTTGGATCCAGAGCCATCTCTGGACTGTGGTTTTGCATGTCCAGTTTATTGCATGATCACAATGCAAACCCTGCTTTTTTTGAGAAGTAATGTGACAGGAATTAAAAAGGCTCTCCAGAGTTCGACAAAAATTTCAATGAAACATAATGAGCCAGTGTATGTCTGCTGTGATCCCAAATAAACTGAAAATAAGTCTGCAATAAGAGTGGATTTTTTTCTCCCAATTACTGTGATCACCCCCTAGAATAGCGTCTACTTTTCCAAATCCCAGATTTCAAAAACTAGAGTGGAAAATGGAAAGCATATAAAAAGGATAAGTGGTGGGTTGATAACTACCTCCCGACACAGTATTTTTCAAACTGAGCAACTCCTAATTCCCTAGCCAGCATGACTCAGTGGGGAATTTTGAGAATTGAAGTCGACACATCTTAAAAGTTGCTGAGTTTGAAAGACACTTCTCTAATAGAAAGGAAGCTTGAGGCTTTTTACCACAGAAAAAAGGGGAAAAATAGGAAAATGCATGAGGGGTTATAAAATTATCTCCCAAAATCCACATTTAAACTCTGTGTTTAGAAAAAAAGAGGGGTGTTTTAAATGGAACATCTGCAAGATTGTTACAGTTGATCAAAAACCCTATGTGGATTGTATAGCTGAGGAGTCTTTGGAATTTGAAGATTTAGCTACAGACAATTGATCTCTACCTATAAATGCTTTCTCTGTGAATTCTCTTTTTCAATAATCCTAAATATCTGGTAACAGAGAATTTGCTGGTTCTTGAGCTTCCTTAAATTCTGGAAAATATTACAGGAAAATTTGTTTTGCAAAGAACAAATGTAATGATCATATTCAAGGTTGTTAGCACCAACTGTCTCTGGAGATTTCCTTATTCCAAGAGCCAATATATTATATTGACCACTGTGAACTACAACAGAATTCATGTTCTTACTTAATGATGCTAAGAACAGAAATCCCATTGTTAAGCAACTCACACATAAGTTTAAAACCATGTGACTATGCCACTTAGGGTTGTCAGTTATGGCAGTCCCAGTGAGGACTGTGAGTTATTTACTTTATGTGATCATAACTTCCAATTTCCTGGTGGCTTCCCCATTGACTTTGCTTGTTGGAAGCCTGACAGGGAAGGCTGTGAATCAGAATCCCATGACAATGGGATGCTGCAATGGTCAGAAGTGTCAGCTAGTTGCTGATTGTCGGAAACTCAAACGTGGTTGCGTCAGACTTCCTGCTGGTTTCCCCA